>NC_079537.1:1451343-1820187 GCF_003711565.1 Takifugu flavidus | reverse complement strand
AGCTTTGGGATCTCACCGTCTCTCAAGACGTTGGTGGCAGCAAAAATCATATTGCATCTAATATTCTTGCAATGTTTTGTTTTGACATTTTCTTTCACAACTAGATATCTACATTAGTTGGATGATTTTGTTTGGAATTGCAAGGATAAATTTGCAACAAGAGGCCAGCTAAAGCTAGTTATTTTGCCACATCTTTAGCTTGCAATTGAGTAACAACTTTACGTTATTTTCCCAACAAACTGCATTAAAAGCATATCATGGTTATTTATTGAACTTTTAAAACTTGATGTGATCTGTACATTATTTTTCATGCAGAGGGAAAAAAACAGAAAAGAGAACTTCTAATGGAAAATGAAAATTCTGAAACTCGATGGAATGAGGAACTCAGACTAGTCCTCATTGGAAAAACAGGAGCGGGCAAGAGTGCCTCCGGGAACACCATTTTGGGCCGAAGCCATTTCCTGGCAAAGATGAGCGCCAGCTCTGTCACCAAAATCTGCCAGCACGGGACCACTGAACTTACAGAGAAGCAGGATTCCCAGAAGGATGGCACAGAGAGGAGAAAAAGGAAAATCCTGGTCGTGGATTTGCCAGGTTTCGGCGACACTAGCCTCAGTGGGGAGCAGATTTTGGATGAAGTAACCAAATGTGTGGCTGTCACTGCCCCTGGTCCACATGCATTCCTGCTGGTGGTTCCATTAGGACGATACACAGACAGTGAAAACCAGGCTCTCTGTCAGTTGGCAGGGATATTTGGGGAAAATGCTGTCCGTCATCATACTGTGGTTTTGTTTACGAGAGGTGATGAGCTGGAAGGCCTTGAAATAGAAACATACCTAAGGGACTCCGGAAATCCCTTGCTAAACTCTCTGATTGAGAGGTGTGGAGGCAGATACCATGTATTCAACAATAAAGAAACTGGTAACACTCTGCAGGTGGAAGAGCTGTTAATGAAGGTGGACAACATGGTGAAGCACACAGCTGAAGGCTTTTACACCAATGCAATGTTTTCAGAAGCTGAGGCAATCATCAGGGAAGAACAGGAAAGGATGAGGGAGCAAGGGGAAGCAGATTGGCAGTCGGCAAGTGAGGAGAAATTTAGGGGAAAAAGATGCAAAAGGAAGAGGAGTGGCAGCACTTCCAGCCCTCTGACCAACAGACGTAGGAACCAGTCCAGAGGGACGCATGCAGGTGGCAGCTGGGAGCAATCTTTGACATGCAGGATCAAGGCTGCGCTCTCTCCTGACGTGCTGAAGAGAATTAAGATAATGGTGGCAGCGGCTGCTACGGGCTTGGTTGTAGGGGCCGCGTTTGGGGCAGCTGTCCCTTTAGCAGCTGCAGCCAGGGCATCTCTTACCAGGACAACACTTGGGATAACAGCCTCTAGAGTGGCTCTGGGGGCACTAGTAGGGGGAGGTTCTGGTGGTTGTGTTGGAATCATTGCAGGTACTGAAGCTGCCAGCGCTCCCGAGGCTGCTTTCAATACCTTGCAGCAAGTAAGTGCTATTGGCACAGCCGCTGTAGGCCTGGGAGGAGCTGCAGGACTCACCTTGGGAGCGAAGGCTGTTATATGCGCAGGAGGTGTAGCAAATGTTGCTAGCCCTGCTGCACCTATAGCGGCAAGTGTAACAAATGTTGCTAGCCCTGCTGCACCTATAGCTGCAGGTGTTGCTGGAGCTCAGAATACTCCAGCAGTAGGGAAAAGTTTGGCTAACATTGCTGGGGCTGTCGGCTCGGTGGCTAAAGTGGCCACAGCGGTCAGTGGTCTGACAGTCAAGGTGGTGAAGGAAAAAACACAGCACACGGAAGAAGAAAAGAGCAGTTACTCAGAGAAGACCAGTTATGAATTCAATTTAAAAAAATAAATACTGGATTTAACAAGTAAGCTCCGGTTCACGCTTTACTTTTCAATTTTATGATGTGCAATTATGGACTATAGAAATGAAACACGCCTCAGCAAGCACAGCTAACAGCATAAGTGATCAAATATTTTAAGCACTAAGTAATTTGGCACCTTTTAAATGTAAAAGCAAGAAAAACTTTCCTGCAAATTTCATCCGGCAAGTTATATTGGTCTCTGGGTGCGTCAAATAAAGATGCTTAACTGCACCAACTGTACAATTGTGATTCCTACTTTTGTTTGTATGTTTGTATAGTGTATGAAATCTGACACAATTCCGTCAACACTAAACTGATGCTGTACAATCATAAATGCAGATCATTTTAAAGAACGACACAAATTTCTTACAGTTGATTTGTCTAATTTAATCATTTTCATGCTTTTACTGTAACAGTAATCTCACCAGCCTATAACATTTGATTTTAACTGATGTTTATTTTGATGCCCAGAAAGACAAAAAGTGTTTTATAATGGAATAATTCTGGTGTTCTTGTTATTTTCCTGTTTGCATTCACATGAGAATATTTCAAGAACCTTTTCGAATGGTTGACTCGATATGCAATGTAAACAATATGTGTGTGTTGGATGAATTAACTGCCAATAAACATCTTCAATCATAATTGTGAATCTTTCTTGGCTATAAATGCTTTACAAGATTTGTACATATAAAGAATTGATGATAATTGCACATAAAAGCCATTTTGTTATTAAATTTAAAGAAATTTAAAGATCTGATAACGTTTGTGATCCACCGCTAGATGGCAGTAAGTCTTCGCTCTGAAATAAAGTGTAACAGTGACGTCTCAACAATTCGAAGAGATGCAGCTTTACCTGTACCGAGAAGATGAAACAAGTTTGGAAGATTTGGAAAAATAACGATTTTGGGGGGGAAAGAAAGACGTGGCTCTTGAGGGTGAGAAGATCTTTCATGTGACAGTTTCTGTTTTTGATCAGAAGGGTGGACAGTTCGCTGAGGACGAGGTCCAATGGCGCCAAACTCAAAGCGCTATTTGGTACCGACCACCAATATAGTGGCATCTATGCGATCACAAGTCTGGGGGCGATCACCGATTAGTGAGATTAAATAAACCGATCACGATTCCATCGCCTGATGGATCAACTAAAGGGAAAAGATAAAGAACAGTTAATAAAAGTTCTGCTCTACCACTAGAGGGCCGTGATTATTCGCTCTAAACGAAAGTATAATGTTTTACAGCTTAATTAGCTGTAAAACATATATAAATATAAATAAATAGCTCGTGTATTTTCATGAGTTTATTGGAGTCTGTCAAATTCACTAGCAAACATGTCGGCGCAGTGAAAAATCTTCGAAGGAAAGAGGGCAGGTAAAACAACTTATGCAACGCTAAACGGCAATCTCGAATGTTTTTGATGGACCATCATATAAATAATTATATACTAAATAAAAATTTGAGTATCTCATGATTGACAATGAAGGGAGTAACGGATATCCGCGGTATTGCACGTAAGCAGAAAGCGCAAAGACTGGAAAGGAAGTGGTATTCTTGTAAAATAGACAGCTATCATGTAGCCTGGAAAGACTGTCAGTTCACAAAAAGGCCCTTCGCAAGGCTAGAACAGCTTATTTTTCTTCTTTGAGGAAAATAAGAGCAACCCCAGGTTTCTTTTCAGCACTGTGGCCAAATTAACCAAGAGTCAGTGTTTTAGATCCACGTATCCCTTCTTCCCTTAGTGGTGAAGACTTCATGAGCTTCTTCACTGATAAAGTTCTAGCTATCAGAGAAAAAGCTAACCAGGCCATCCCAACAACTGGACCATCACCACATGTGCTGACTGTGGGAACATACAGGTTCTCCAACGAGCCCATAAACTCCTTCAGCCCTGTATATTTTTCTGAGGCGTCATCGCTAATTCAGAAATTCAAGTCCACCACACACCAACATGATAATGACAGAATTTGACTTCTACAGACCACGGGCCAGTCATTTTCAACAATGAACATTGTGTGCACTGTCTCACACACACAAACTCTCAATTCAACTAAGGTCACAAACAAAAATATAATTATTAAAATATCTTTTTTTCTCTTACTATGCATGTTGCTTAGTGGGACAATCCTCTTCAAATCTGGCTTGTATTCAGTTGTTGCCAGGCGAAGCAATTCTTTCACATGGTGTCAGTCAGAACAGATCGATGCTTTGGTTTCACGTGTTTCAGGGTAGAAAACACAGACTCGCAGACGTATGTTGACCCAAATATTGACAGTATCTTAAGCGCAGCCTGTTTGACATTGGGGTATTTTTCCATTGGCACACTTTTCCAGAACTCAATGGCCCCTTCCCTTAAAGCAGGTTTCAGTTGGTGCTCCTCACAAAGATTGATCATCTCAGACTCAGCTGCAGTCTCATCTGTGGCTTGCTGGGCTTTCCAACAGTGCGTCTCCACATTAAAAGGGGAAACGAGGAATGCAATCTGTGCCCTTTTCAGTTGTAGATTGCGGAACCGAGTCACGAAGCTTCCGTGCAGGTTTTCTCGTTTGGCTGTGCATTTTTTTCCCTGCCATTTTGAAGGCGAACTTGACACTAATTGTTTACTCAAAAGATCTTGTGACTACTGAGTAAATTTGTGGTATTTTCATCTAACGCGCATGCGCGTTTGGCGAAGGTTCTGTATTGAACCAGGCCTGAACTAAAGGGAAAAGATGAAGAACAGTTAATAAAAGTTCTGTCTACCACTAGAGGGCAGTGATTATTCACTCTAAAACGAAAGCAAAATGTTTTATAGCTTAATTAGCTGTATCAAGAAGACGGAACCAGAAGCTTGAAGGAGTTGAACAAGAAACGTCTTCTTGGAGTCAGACAGAGCCATGTCTTTCCGTGGTGAGTTCATCTTAATGTGACAGTTTCTGTTTTTGATCAGAAGGGTGGACAGTTCGCTGAGGACCAGGTCCAATAGCGCCGAACTCAAAGCGCTATTTGGTACCGACCACCAATATAGTGGCATCTATGCGATCACAAGTGTGGGGGCGATCACCGATTAGTGAGATTAACCCTTTGATGCACAACATATGAACACCCCCTCTCATGCACAACATGGGTCAAAAATGACCCGCATTCATTTTCTATGTGTTTTCAGGCTGGGTGAGTGTTTCTTTGCTGTATTTTTTAAAAATCAATTCATTTTATTATTAAATGTCCCAATTATAATTTTAATATCTTGTTTTTGATTAGTACAAGGTCAATGCTTCCATTTTCTGTTTATTATTTTAGGAATAAAATAGATTTTGGATTACTACACCACATGGGTAAAAAATGACCCATTTATCCAAGTGTGATTTTGAATTAAATTACTACAAACTATAACAATAATTTGCTTCAAGTAATCACGTTAGCAATGCTTTAGGCCAAATAAGCATACATTTTATCTTTGAAATGTGTTTGTCACACAAACATGATCGTCAAATGTCAACAGCTAGCTAGCTACGGTAGATCGCTAGCTAGCTACGGTAGCCGATTGAAAATTTTCCCCTTTCTGACAAGAAATGGAGCTACTAATTCTTCAAATTCAAATTAATTACATAATATATAATTATGCAGAGTTATCACATCAAATTTCTTATTAGGTAATATGATAATTATTGTAAAATAAGACTTAGATGGTTCAGGTCTTCAAATACAACCTTCTCCACAGTGGTAAATACTGTAAATACTGTATGTTACAAAATGTGGGTCTGACCCATGTGGACGTGGGAAAACTTCATGAAGACTGACAAAAGCTATGCTTATTCATAAAGGAAGAACAGAACACTTAATGTGGGGATTTGTGCTACATAAAACAATTAAAAGTTAATGAATAGTTTGATTAATAAATGAGTAAATACATAGATTATAAACATTCAGCTTAGAAACACATGAAACATGGGAAATGATTACGGGTCATTTTAGACCCATGTTGTGCATTAGAGGGGTAGTGATGTAAAAAGTGTTTTTATTCAAAATGTAATAAAATTATACAAGAAGGATGAATTATGATAAAAAACAAGTTAATTGAGGAATACCTGGAATGCTGAGTAATGAAATTAATTAATTGCAAAGATAAAGCAAATATAAACTCAGTCGGGTCACTTTAGACCCATGTTGTACATTAAAGGGTTAAATGAACCGATCACGATTCCATCGCCTGATGGATCAAGCGCAGTGAGAGGGCCGTGATTATTCGCTCTAAACGAAAGTATAATGTTTTACAGCTTAATTAGCTGTAAAACATATAAATAAATAGCTCGTTTATTTTCATTAGTTTATTGGAGCCTGTCAAATTCACGAGCAAACATGTCAGCACAGTGAAAAATCTTCGAAGGAAAAAGGCAGGTAAAACATTTATGCAACGCTAAACGACAATCTCGAATGTTTTTGATGGACCATCATATAAATAATTATATATGATATAAAAAGTTGAGTATTTCATGATTGTCAATGAAGGGAGTACATTGGTGTCAGACCCACCTAACGGATGTCCGCGGTATTGCACATAGGGTCACTTCGCTTTTCAGCCTATGGTCAAAGTAGAGAACCAGCTGCAGATTTTGATTTGCCGCTTTCAAAAGTGTGACTATAGTTGGGACAAAGGAATTAAAACAAGTTAGGAAATCTTTTCCCCTCGTGGAAGAACAAGGATCCAGATTTACACCAAGGATACTTTATAAATACAATACAAAATAATAATAATACAATGTTAATAGGTCCGACTGTTACAAGCGGTTGTACCAGGACCCGAAAGCAGGCAGCACACAGTACCGGATCGTCTTTCGAGAAGCTTTATTGAAGATCACAGGAGTGTATGCAAATCAAAGGGCGTGTAGACCACGACTAAGTTCTTAGTCAAAACCAGAAGGAAAACTCACAACAAAAAATCCCGAGCGGGGTCAAAAGTAGTCCGTGAAGAAAAAGACAAACGATAATCCAGGAAACAGACTCCAAACTTATCCACGAAGGAAAAAGTCACAATGAATATCCAGAGAGCGTAGTCGGGGTTTCGGTAGCAGACAAAACACGCCAAATGCTGGCAAGCCGTGAGAACAGTCCATAAGTAGGTGGCTTGATCACCGATAGTCTGCAGGTGCGCCAGGCTGGGACGTGGCTCCACCACGCCCCCTGCAGGGAAAAAAAACACAATGGAGTTCCCAGAAGCTGGGAACCTGACACAGACAGTGTTATGATGAGTGGGGCCTTGTATTTAGTGTGGATAGTCTAAATCCTCTATGAAATATCTTTAAAAGTCCCCCAAAATAGTGTCAAGCCACTTAAACTAGAGGCATCAGGCATACATAGTGCTAAAATAACCAGGGATAGTACTTTGGGATCAATACTTACCAATATTTACGTGGCACCAAATACCACTTTGGGATCTCACCGTCTCTCAAGAAGTTGGTAGCAGCAAAAATCATATAGCATCTAATATTCTTGCAATGTTTTTTTTTGACATTTACTTTCACAACTTGATATTAACATTAGTTGGATGATTTTGTTTGGAATTGCAAGGATACATTTGCAACAAGAGGCCAGCTAAAGCTGCCCGTCTTTAGCTTGCAATTGAGTAACAACTTTACATTATTTTCCCGACAAACTGCATTAAAGACATACAATGGTGTATTTAATTGAACTTTTAAAACTTGATGTGATCTGTACATTATTTTTCATGCAGAGGGAAAAGAACAGAAAAGAGAGCTTCTAATGGAAAATGAAAATTCTGAAACTCGAAGGAATGAGGAACTCAGACTAATCCTCATCGGAAAAAAGGAGCAGGCAAGAGTGCCTCCGGGAACACCATTTTGGGCCGAAGCCATTTCCTGGCAAAGATGAGCGGCAGTTCTGTCACCAAGCACTGCCAGCACGGGATCACTGAACTTACAGAGAATCAGGATTCCCAGAAGGATGGCACAGAGAGGAGAAAAAGGAAAATCCTGGTCGTGGACGTGCCAGGTTTCGGCGACACTAGCCTCAGTGGGGAGCAGATTTTGGATGAAGTAACCAAATGTGTGGCTGTCGCTGCCCCTGGTCCACATGCATTCCTGCTGGTGGTTCCATTAGGACGATACACAGACAGTGAAAACCAGGCTCTCTGTCAGTTGGCAGGGATATTTGGGGAAAATGCTGTCCGTCATCATACTGTGGTTTTGTTTACTAGAGGCGATGAGCTGGAAGGCCTTGAAATAGAAACATACCTAAGGGACTCCAGAAATCCCTTGCTAAACTCTCTGATTGAGAGGTGTGGAGGCAGATACCATGTATTCAACAATAAAGAAACTGGTAACACTCTGCAGGTGGAAGAGCTGTTAATGAAGGTGGACAACATGGTGAAGCACACAGCTGAAGGCTTTTACACCAATGAAATGTTTTCAGAAGCTGAGGCGATCATCAGGGAAGAACAGGAAAGGATGGGGGAGCAAGGGGAAGCAGATGGGCAGTCGGCAAGTGAGGAGAAATTTAGCGGGAAAAGCACTTCCAGCCTTCTGACCAACAGACGCAGAACCAGTCCAGAGGGACGCATGCAGGTGGCAGCGGGGAGCAATCTTTGACATGCTGGATCAAGGCTGCGCTCTCTCCTGACGTGCTGAAGAGAATTTGGATAGTGGTGGCAGCGGCTGCTACGGGCTTCGTTGTAGGGGCCACGTTGGGGCAGCTGTCCTTTAGCAGCTGCAGCTGGGGCATCGCTTACCGGGACAACACTTACTGGGATAACAGGCTCTGCAGTGGCTCTGGGGGCACTAGTAGGGGGAGGTTCTGGTGGTGGTTTGGAATCATTGCAGGTACTGAAGCTGCCAGCGCTCGCGAGGCTGCTTTCAATACCTTGCAGCAAGTAAGTGCTATTGGCACAGCCGCTGTAGGCCTGGGAGGAGCTGCAGGATTCACCTTGGGAGCGCAGGCTGTTATATGCGCAGGAGGTGTAACAAATGTTGCTAGCCCTGCTGCACCTATAGCGGCAGGTGTTGCTGGAGCTCAGAATACTCCAGCAGAAGGGCAAAGTTTGGCTAACATTGCTGGGGCTGTCGGCTCGGTGGCTGCAGGTAGTGCATGAAATCTGACACAATTCCGTCAAAACTAAACTGATGCTGTACAATCATAAATGCCGATCATTTTAAAGAACGACACAAATTTCTTACACTTACACTAATTTAATCATTTTCATGCTTTTACTGTAACAGTAATCTCACCAGCCTATAACATTTGTTTTTTAACTGATGTTTATTTTGATGACCAGAAAGCCAAAAAGTGTTCTATAATGGAATAATTCTGGTGTTCTTGTTATTTTCCTGTTTGCATTCACATGAGAATATTTCAAGAACCTTTTCGAATGGTTGACTCGATATGCAATGTAAACAATATATATGTATTGTATGAATTAACTGCCAATAAACATCTTCAATCATAATTATGAATCTTTCTTGTCTATAAATGCTTTACAAGATTTGTACATATAAAGGATTTGGGGAACAATGTTAGAAATGTAAGAGTTTTGTAATGAGAAACTAGGGAAACGGTTATTACAGAAGGACGGATGACACGATAGTTAACAACTGTATGTTCGTTTACCTTCAACATCAATTAAAGGTAAATTTAGTGTGCTGAGTCTTTCCCAGTGCCAACTTCTCCGGGCTATGTTTGTGAATGACGTAATGAGCGTAACGCGAGATGGCGTCGTCTTCACCGTAAACCTCTGTGATTCCGATTTTCCAAGTGGACGTGCGCCTCTCTTGAAGTGTTTGTGTTTTTTTTCGATAAAGAATAGCCTCGTTCATCAGATCAGGGTATCGAAGGCGTCGCCGTGCGCCTCGCCTCTGGTTTTTGGCTGCCTTCCTGACGCAGCCCTCCGGTGACAGCCGGGGAGGTGAAGCGCTGACAGACGGGATGGACAACGGAGAGTACCACATCTCCACAGTGGACAACATGGACACGACTTTAGCAGAACTGGGCGACGAGTTCACACTAGGAGATATTGATGGTGAGATTTGTTCTATTTGTCTCATTAAGTTGAGGTCGGGCCACTTCCGGTGTTATTGATAGCAACGCAGTTGTCACGCTGCTCAGCAGGGAGCTTATTTATGTGGCATCTGTCCTAAAGTTCGGAATTTAAAATATTCAACTCATAGCCGCCTTTAAAAACAGAAGAGGTTTGTGTAATTCAGTATTAAATTCAACTTGCATACCATCTTATAGTCTGTGTTATATTTGCATTTATATGTCGCACCTTTAATGATTAGTGTTGACATGGTGGGTTTTATATTTATTACACCATTTGCATTAAATCTCCTGACATTCCTCATTGTACATTTATTCAGTTATGTAAAACGATAAGGATCTAAAAAGTTTAAACTCTGTCCAAAACATCAGAAAGAACGTGATCAGGTGGAGTTGTATATGGAATTTTATTTTTAAATGGAACCTTAAATAGTCTTATTTAACAGGAAGTTGTGTGAAAAGTGAGGTCAGATGTGGATGTGGACCTCCATTATTACTGTGGCCTTGAGATGAAGCACTGCATTAAGGAAATCTTACACTAATTAAAGGATTTTTGGTGAGGAACATCGGACTCTTTAATTTCTTCTGTCTTTTCAAAGCCCTTGCTGTGGATTCATTTGTACATGATGCAGAACGTTCATGTCAAATGAAGTCAGAGCTGTAAAGACCGACAGCGTGAGGGTTCTGCTATCAAAACGCCTTTGGGCCCATCATGAAAGGATGGGGATTTTAGGGGAATGTTGGAGTGCAGACTCACCACATTTCCATTAGGGTGGAAATCTGCTGAACGCTAAGTCACCAGACCGAACTGATGGGTGATGCCGTGTGTTTGTGTCGGCTGAGATGAACAGTCACGTTGGCTGTGTAGTGCAAATGAAGGATTGTGTCTATTACAATTGGCAACTTTTGTTGCCTTCGGTGTCTGGTTGTGTAGTCTGATTTCACACAGGCGGTATGTAAAAAGCAGACAGCAACTTGTCAAGCAGGATGCAGAAAGCTCTAAAACTTTATATGTTTGAGTTATTAAAGATTGCTTTGTTTTATTCCTAATGTGCTCAGTGGCATTTGTTTCTATATTATGTTATAAATGTGTGTGTGTGTGTGTGTGGGTGGGGTGTGTGTGTGTGGGTGCACATGCTCATATCTCCTCTAGAGACAATGGGCCAGATTCACGAAGCGTTCTTACGAACAATTTGTTCTTAAGTCCCACTTACGAACAGTTTACGAAAATTGTGGCATTCACCAATTTCTTCTTATCCTGGATTTATTCGTAGGTAAGAACAAATCCTACGAACACTCAGGAGTACTCTTGCGCACATTTCAGTGCCGACATGTTGGCATGGTTGTGTTTTCTTCTCTTGTGCAGTTCAATAAAATTCAATATTACAATGATAATTCTGTCATATTTATTTATTTATTTGTTTATTTCCTATTTTTGGTGATTTACGGAGAATTTTAAAATTACGTAAATGTGCCAATGACTTAACATTAATCAACCAAATTGGAAACCATGCCAAAACTGTCTTTTTATTTTATTTTATCTTGATTTATTTTATTAGGGGATCGAGGATATGCTCTGGTTGTTGACACCACTGACCAACCCTCAGACTCCACAGGAAATTTTATTCAATCAGATGCATGCGCGCAGTCGCTCCACCATTGAACGCACCATCGGCATGTTAAAGGGGCGCTGGATGTGTTTGGACACAGAGCCACAACCCCGTGAGGATGTGCGTCCTGACGCAATGATGGGGCCAGACTGCAGGCACGCGGTTCACGTTCGAGCGCGATTAATTATCAATATCAATATCAATCTTTATTTATATGGCACTTTTCATACGCTAGGTAGCACAAAGTGCCTCACAAAGGAGGCACTTTGCGCTGATTGTCTAATTGGGCTGGCTTGTTTTCTCACTAAGCAGTCCATCTGAGAGTTCTTCTTGCTGCGGCCTGAAATGCCTGATTTTGTGGCAGCATTTCCAAAAAGGCGCCATTTTTCAAGGTCAAAACGAAATGTCCCGATTTATCAAACAGCAGTGAATAAATTAGAAGCACAAATGAAGCTAACCTATTGAGATAAAAATACCAGATTGGTAATTGCCCGTTTGTGAATAAAATGCATTATTGTCACAATCCGAGCACAGCTTTTACACGTTTTTTTTTTTTTTTTACATTCTTATTTTTTTTTACATTCTCGTTGATTTCTTTAAGCGTGTTGGCTATAGTCATCAGGGTTGAGGCAATTTTATCAAGCGTGTTAGCCATCCTTTCTTGATTGTTCAACACAGCGTCAGAAATCAGGCGTGGAGAGGCAAGCTTTGGGCATTTCGCTTTGGGCATTTTGCTGCTTTTTGCTCTGTCTACAGGGTCCTGCTGCAGTTCCTTTTATGGGCATTAGTGGGCGGTGACTTATGCTAATCGTATGTTAATTAGACTCACCTGGCACGCGCTTTCAACTTACGAACAGATGGCATTCATCAATCTAAGAACACAGCTGCGAACAATTCTGGGGCTTACGAACGCGTTGATGAATCCGACGTAGGGTTTTCTTAAAAAACTTCTTAAGGACAACTTAAGAAAGAATCTAAGAAGATTCGTAAGAACATATTGGTGAATCTGGCCCAATCTCCCTGGATGACGCTCAGACTCGTCTCAGTGGGGTGTTTTGTGTGTGGTTGTTAGTGCAACAGTACAAACTACACCTCATAGGCTTCTTGGATAACCAGGATGACATTTTCCAGGTTTTAACTTTTCCCAGCTTTTCTTACACAGCCAGACCCCAATTTGTAGGTCAATGATGAACAGAAACGTTGCTGAGTTTACGCACAGCAACGTCTCTTGCAATTTAATGAAGGAAAATGTATATTTCCAAAGGAAAATTCTTATTATCATTTATTTTATATTTACACTGAAGACTGGAAGGAATTGTGGGAAAAGGTTGTTGGTGTGAGGACACTTCTGAGGCAAATATTGACTTTGGTAAGCCACATTTACACATGCAGCCATCCCCAGAAGTCTAAGAGAATTTCCCTTGCAGAAGCCATGTGTGAATAGCAACTAGAATGGATTATCCTGGGATTCTGCCTCTCCTGTTATTTCCCACCTTCCCACTGAGAGTCTTAGGATGTCTTGAAGGCGTCACCATGGCACGTGTCCTCGTGTCCGGTGAATGTTCTGGAGCTCGTGTGAAAAGAGGAACTCGCGTTCCAAGTCTTCTCTTGACCTGCAGTCCTCAGTGAAGCAGAGTTGAATATGCCAGCAGCTTTTGTGTAGCCCTGAAAAAGAAGTCTTGTTACATCCTTCCTCTGCTGATCTTTAGGTGTTGGAGGACTCCAGACAAATCCTGGTTGCGGCCAACATGCAGCCCGACGACCCGTTCCCGATGGACGACAAGATCAAAGAAGGTCTGGCTCATTTTCATCCTCTGTTGTCCCTTTTTTCTCCAGCTGCTGGGTGCACTCTCCCCACTCGCCCGGTGCACCTCTCATCCTCTCTCCCTGTTGAGAGGATGTTCCTCGTCCTCGTTCCTTTGGTTCAGTGACATCAGATTTTTTCCTCTTGCCATTTCTCCCTCCTCTCTGCAGCTTATTCACATGTGGTGGAGAACACGGCGTTTTTTTGGCGACGTTGCATTGCGTTTCCCGCGCATCGTCCACCACTACTTTGACCGGAACTCTGAATGGGGCGGCCTGCTGCGCTGGGGGCTCCATTTCTGTAACCAGACAGGGGTCTTCACAGGAGGGGCCCACCAGCATGTCCTCACCCTGGTAAGGACACGCTACCGTAACCTCTCCTGGGCTGCAGCTGGGCCTGCTCCTTGTGAACCTGGTCAACCTCAAGATTCCAAAAGGGTTGTGTAGTGTTCAGACATTTGTTTGTAATTTTCTGTACATTTGAAGTTTAAAAAAACCATATGATGATGCAGTCAACTGTGAAAAACAATGCTTTTTTGCCTTATTATACACATTTCCTGTTTTATTACCTCTGTATCTATAGCAGGGGAGCAGTTACACATTTGTGTATCTTTGCGTCGTATTAGGACCTAAATTGCGTCGGCGTGTCACCATAATGTGTAAATGAGCTGCAAGTGTTGACCTTAATGCATTTTTCTTTGCCATATAACAGAAAATTGCAATAACAGGGCAGTGCAATAAAATGTGGCTGCTGCAGGGATGTGAGAAAGTCCTCACGGCTCACATTCTGGAGCTTTTGCTTCAGTCTGTTGTCTTGTAACTGCGTCCCCATTCTCAGCCACCAGCGCCACAAATTGTGTCGTTTGTCTCCACGATTCTCCGCCGTTTGTTGTGACCTTTGCAACTCAAAAGAACAAAGCAGATAAACCGCTTTTCCCTGTCCAGTCTGCGGGTTAATGAGCCAAACTGTGGCATGATTAATCTGTGACCTTAGCCAAGCGCCAGGAGAATTACAGCATAGATTCATTTCAAGGCTGCCGGCAGCAGTTGGAGACCTGATAGCGTCCATGACCAAGTCAAAGTATTGATAGGTTCTGACTCCTGGTGTGGGAAGTGAGACGTGCAGCATCTTTACGTTTCTTCTTTCTTTTTCCCCCCTTCCTTATATTTCTGACTGGGTGTTCAGATGTCACAGGAGCTGGGAATAACGGAGAAAACTCCAGATTTTATGAATCCATACCGCACCGAGCGCGACGACGTGAGTAGCATATGGGTCCTACATTAATGGCAGTTTAAATCGGGTTGTCCACCAAACGTCATCTCATCCCAGGTGCTTCACACTGCCGAAGCTTTCAAGAAGATCCTGAGGGAGGAAGAGAAGAGGAGGAGAAAAGAAGAGAAGAGGAAAGAAATCAGGAAAGGCCCTCGCATCTCCCGCTTACGCTCTGAACTATAGCGCCGCCCCTTCAGCACGTTCAGAGAGCAGAGGCCAAGAAGATCGGCGCTCATGTACAGCTGTTCATAGGTGCTCCGATGTGGTGACCGTGACGACAGAGAAGTGGCGCAGTGGCGTGAAAAAAACATATTTGGTGAATTGAAAAGGAAATCTCATTTTTGATAAACTTGAGGTACTTTGGAACATAAATAGTTTTAATATGATACATTTACAGTACTTGATACCTTTACAGGACCCCACTATGATGTATCTGGTCTATTGTTTCAGTCTAAATCCATTTTTATTCTAATATGTGTGGCTGCCAAAATATAGATGTGGTCTAACTTATAGAGGAGACACTTGGCCTGGTTATGATTTATTAATGTCAAACCAAAATACCAACATTTATGATTTGTTGTTTGTTGAAAGAGAAATCTGTGATATATCTAATTTTTTCAAACGTTTTTGTGAAGGATGCAGTGACATTTTCTGTTTGCCATAAGGACCATGTACAATTTCTGTTTGTCTTCATAAAAAACACGTGTGAACATCAGAGGGCAACTATGACTATTGCATTTGGGGGGCAAGATATGTTAAAAATAATGTTATTCATACTGCTTTTGTTTTGTCTTTTTCTTTGAAAGGGACATATTTTAACGGTTTAGATCTATATACGTAAAATTGGTGTAATTTTGAAATATTACAACTGTTGGACAACTATATGTATATTGAGAATTGATGATAATTGCACATAAAAGCCATTTTGTTATTAAATTTAAAGAAATTTAAAGCTCTGATAACGTTTGTGATCCACCGCTAGATGGCAGTAAGTCTTCGCTCTGAAATAAAGTAACAGTGACGTCTCAACAATTCGAAGAGATGCAGCTTTACCTGGACCGAGAAGATGAAACAAGTTTGGAAGATTTGGAAAAATAACGATTTGGGGGGGGGGGGGGGGGGGGGTTGGGGGAGAAAGACGTGGCTCTTGAGGGTGAGAAGATCTTTCATGTGACAGTTTCTGTTTTTGATCAGAAGGGTGGACCGTTCACTGATGACGAGGTCCAATAGCGCCGATCTCAAAGCGCTATTTGGTACCGACCACCAATATAGTGGCATCTATGCGATCACAAGTCTGGGGGCGATCACCGATTAGTGAGATTAAATAAACCGATCACGATTCCATCGCCTGATGGATCAACTAAAGGGAAAAGATAAAGAACAGTTAATAAAAGTTCTGTTCTACCACTAGAGGGCCTGATTATTCGCTCTAAACGAAAGTATAATGTTTTACAGCTTAATTAGCTGTAAAACATATATAAATATAAATAAATAGGTCGTGTATTTTCATGAGTTTATTGGAGTCTGTCAAATTCACGAGCAAACATGTCGGCGCAGTGAAAAATCTTCGAAGGAAAGAGGGCAGGTAAAACAACTTATGCAACGCTAAACGGCAATCTCGAATGTTTTTGATGGACCATCATATAAATAATTATATACTAAATAAAAATTTGAGTATCTCATGATTGACAATGAAGGGAGTAACGGATATCCGCGGTATTGCACGTAAGCAGAAAGTGCAAAGACTAGAAAGGAAGTGGCATTCTTGTAAAATAGACAGCTATCATGTAGCCTGGAACTGTGTAGTTCACAAAAAGGCCCTCCGCAAGGCTAGAACAGCTTATTTTTCTTCTTTAATTGAGGAAAATAAGAACAACCCCAGGTTTCTTTTCAGCACTGTGGCCAAATTAACCAAGAGTCACAGTGTTTTAGATCCACGTATCCCTTCTTCCCTTAGTGGTGAAGACTTCATGAGCTTCTTCACTGATAAAGTTCTAGCTATCAGAGAAAAGCTAACCAGGTCATCCCAACAACTGGACCATCACCAGATGTGCTGACTGTGGGAACATACAGGTTCTCCAGCGAGCCCTTAAACTCCTTCAGCCCTATATATTTTTCTGAGGCGTCATCGCTAATTCAGAAATCCAAGTCCACCACACACCAACATGATAATGACAGAATTTGACTTCTACAGACCACGGGCCAGTCATTTTCAACAATGAACATTGTGTGCACTGTCTCTCTCACACAAACTCTCAATTCAACTAAGGTCACAAACAAAAATATAATTATTAAAATATCTTTTTTTTCTCTTACTATGCATGTTGCTTAGTGGGACTTCTGGCATTCCTTGCTTCCAATCCTCTTCAAATCTGGCTTGTATTCAGTTGTTGCACATGGGTGTCAGTCAGAACAGATCGATGCTTTGGTTTCACGTGTTTCAGGGTAGAAAACACAGACTCGCAGACGTATGTTGACCCAAATATTGACAGTATCTTAAGCGCAGCCTGTTTGACATTGGGGTATTTTTCCATTGGCACACTTTTCCAGAACTCAATGGCCCCTTCCCTTAAAGCAGGTTTCAGTTGGTGCTCCTCACAAAGATTGATCATCTCCAACTCAGCTGCAGCCTCATCTGTGGCTAGCGGGGCTTTCCAACAGTGCGTCTCCACATTAAAAGGGGAAACAAGGAATGCAATCTGTGGCCTTTTCAGTTGTAGATCGCGGAACCGAGTCACGAAGCTTCCGTGCAGGTTTTCTCGTTTGGCTGTGCATTTTTTTCCCTGCCATTTTGAAGGCGAACTTGACACTAATTGTTTACTCAAAAGATCTTGTCCCTACTGAGAAACTTTGCGGTATTTTCATCTACCGCGCATGCGCGTTTGGCGAAGGTACCGTATTGAACTCAAGCGAAACGAACACGCACATTAAAAACACACAAACTCAAACTTCGATATGAACGTTAGAGCCGCATGAAACCAGGCAAAGAGCCGCATGCGGCTCGGGAGCCGCGGGTTGGCCAGGCCTGAACTAAAGGGAAAAGAACAGTTAATAAAAGTTCTGTCTACCACTAGAGGGCAGTGATTATTCACTCTAAAACGAAAGCATAATGTTTTATAGCTTAATTAGCTGTATCAAGAAGACGGAACCAGAAGCTTGAAGGAGTTGAACAAGAAACGTCTTCTTGGAGTCAGACAGAGCCATGTCTTTCCGTGGTGAGTTCATCTTAATGTGACAGTTTCTGTTTTTGATCAGAAGGGTGGACAGTTCGCTGAGGACCAGGTCCAATAGCGCCGAACTCAAAGCGCTATTTGGTACCGACCACCAATATAGTGGCATCTATGCGATCACAAGTGTGGGGGTGATCACCGATTAGTGAGATTAAATAAACCGATCACGATTCCATCGCCTGAAGGATCAAGCGCAGTGAGAGGGCCGTGATTATTCGCTCTAAACCAAAGTATAATGTTTTACAGCTTAAATAGCTTTGGGATCTCACTGTCTCTCAAGAAGTTGGTGGCAGCAAAAATCATATTGCATATAATATTCTTGTAATGTTTTTTTTTTTTTTACATTTACTTTCACAACTAGAATCTACATTAGTTGGATGATTTTGTTTGGAATTGCAAGGATACATTTGCAACAAGAGGCCAGCTAAAGCTAGTATTATTTGCCACATCTTTAGCTTGCAATTGAGTAACAAATTTACGTTATTTTCCCAACAAACTGCATTAAAGGCATATAATGGTATATTTAATTGAACTTTTAAAACTTGATGTGATCTGTACATTATTTTTCATGCAGAGGGAAAAGAACAGAAAAGAGAGCTTCTAATGGAAAATGAAAATTCTGAAACTCGATGGAATGAGGAACTCAGACTAGTCCTCATCGGAAATACAGGAGTGGGCAAGAGTGCCTCCGGGAACACCATTTTGGGCCGAAGGCATTTCCTGTCAAAGATGAGCGGCAGCTCTGTCACCAAGCTCTGCCAGCACGGGATCGCTGAACTTACAGAGAAGCAGGATTCCCAGAAGGATGGCCAGACTGACACAGAGAGGAGAAAAAGGAAAATCCTGGTCGTGGACGTGCCAGGTTTCGGGGACACTAGCCTCAGTGGGGAGCAGATTTTGGATGAAGTAACCAAATGTGTGGCTGTCACTGCCCCTGGTCCACATGCATTCCTGCTGGTGGTTCCATTAGGACGATACACAGACAGTGAAAACCAGGCTCTCTGTCAGTTGGCAGGGATATTTGGGGAAAATGCTGTCCGTCATCATACTGTGGTTTTGTTTACTCGAGGTGACGAGCTGGAAGGCGTTGATATAGAAACATACCTAAGGGACTCCGGAA
Organism: Takifugu flavidus; assembly: GCF_003711565.1. Taxonomy (NCBI): domain Eukaryota; kingdom Metazoa; phylum Chordata; class Actinopteri; order Tetraodontiformes; family Tetraodontidae; genus Takifugu; species Takifugu flavidus. The sequence continues at coordinate 1,801,254 of NC_079537.1, read as the reverse complement.
ATCCCTTGCTAAACTCTCTGATTGAGAGGTGTGGAGGCAGATACCATGTATTCAACAATAAAGAAACTGGTAACACTCTGCAGGTGGAAGAGCTGTTAATGAAGGTGGACAACATGGTGAAGCACACAGCTGAAGGCTTTTACACCAATGCAATGTTTAAAGAAGCTGAGGCGATCATCAGGGAAGAACAGGAAAGGATGAGGGAGCAAGGGGAAGCAGATGGGCAAGTGAGGAGAAATTGAGAGCCTGATCATGGCTGCGCTCTCTTCTGACGTGCTGAGGAAAATTGGGATAGTGGTGGCAGCAGCTGCTACGGGCTATGTTGTACTGACCATGTTTGGGCCAGCTTTATCTTCAGCAGCTGCATGGGCAAGCTGCTGGCTTGGCAAGAAAATACTTAAATTTTATGATGTGCAACTATGGACTATAGAAATGAAACAGGCCTCAGCAAGCGCAGCTAACAGCATAAGTGATCAAATATTTTAAGCACTAAGTAATTTGGCATCTTTTAAATGTAAAAGCAAGAAAAAATGTTGCTGCGGCAAGTTATATTGGTCTCTGGGTGCGTCAAATAAAGATGCTTAACTGCACCAACTGTACAATTGTGATTCCTACTTTTGTTTGTATGTTTGTATAGTGCATGAAATCTGACACAATTCCGTCAAAACTAAACTGATGCTGTACAATCATAAATGCAGATCATTTTAAAGAACGACACAAATTTCTTACAGTTGATTTGTCTAATTTAATCATTTTCATGCTTTTACTGTAACAGTAATCTCACCAGCCTATAGCATTTGTTTTTAACTGATGTTTATTTTGATGACCAGAAAGCCAAAAAGTGTTCTATAATGGAATAATTCTGGTGTTCTTGTTATTTTCCAGTTTGCATTCACATGAGAATATTTCAAGAACCTTTTCTAATGGTTGACTCGATATGCAATGTAAACAATATATGTGTTGTATGAAATAACTGCCAATAAATATTTTCAATCATAATTGTGAATCTTTCTTGGCTATAAATGCTTTACAAGATTTGTACCTATAAAGAATTGATGATAATTGTACATAAAAGCCATTTTGTTATTAAATTTAAAGAAATTTAAAGTTCTGATAACGTTTGTGATCCACCGCTAGATGGCAGTAAGTCTTCGCTCTGAAATAAAGTAACGGTGACGTCTCAACAATTCGAAGAGATGCAGCTTTACCTGTACCGAGAAGATAAAACAAGTTTGGAAGATTTGGAAAAATAACGATTTTTGGGGGGGGGGACGTGGCTCTTGAGGGTGACACTAGCCTCAGTGGAGAGCAGATTTTGGATGAAGTAACCAAATGTGTGGCTGTCGCTGCCCCTGGTCCACATGCATTCCTGCTGGTGGTTCCATTAGGACGATACACAGACAGTGAAAACCAGGCTCTCTGTCAGTTGGCAGGGATATTTGGGGAAAATGCTGTCCGTCATCATACTGTGGTTTTGTTTACGAGAGGTGACGAGCTGGAAGGCCTTGAAATAGAAACATACCTAAGGGACTCCAGAAATCCCTTGCTAAACTCTCTGATTGAGACGTGTGGAGACAGATACCATGTATTCAACAATAAAGAAACTGGTAACACTCTGCAGGTGGAAGAGCTGTTAATGAAGGTGGACAACATGGTGAAGCACACAGCTGAAGGCTTTTACACCAGTGCAATGTTTTCAGAAGCTGAGGCGATCATCAGGGAAGAACAGGAAAGGATGAGGGAGCAAGGGGAAGCAGATGGGCAGTCGGCAAGTGAGGAGAAATTTAGCGGGAAAAGCACTTCCAGCCCTCTGACCAACAGACGTAGGAACCAGTCCAGAGGGACGCATGCAGGTGGCAGCAGGGAGCAATCTTTGACATGCAGGATCAAGGCTGCGCTCTCTCCTGCCGTGCTGAAGAGAATTAAGATAGTGGTGGCAGCGGCTGTTACGGGCTTGGTTGTAGGGGCCACGTTTGGGGCAGCTGTCCCTTTAGTAGCTGCAGCCGGGGCATCGCTTACCGGGACAACACTTGGGATAACAGCTCTGCAGGGGCTCTGGGGGCACTAGTAGGGGGATGTTCTGGTGGTTGTGTTGGAATCATTGCAGGTACTGAAGCTGCCAGCGCTGGCGAGGCTGCTTTCAATATACCTTGCAGCAAGTAAGTGCTATTGGCACAGTCGCTGTAGCAAATGTTGCTACCCCTGCTGCACCTATAGAGGCAAGTGTCGGCTCGGTGGCTGCTGTGGCCACAGCGGTCAGTGGTCTGACAGTCAAGGTGGTGAAGGAAAAAACACAGCACACGGAAGAAGAAAAGAGCAGTTCCTCAGAGAAGAGCAGTTATGAATTCAATTTAAAAAATAAATACTGGATTTAACAAGTAAGCTCCGGTTCACGCTTTACTTCAATTTTATGATGTGCAACTATGGACTATAGAAATGAAACAGGCCTCAGCAAGCGCAGCTAACAGCATAAGTGATCAAATATTTTAAGCACTAAGTAATTTGGCACCTTTTAAATGTAAAAGCAAGAAAAAATGTTGCTGCAGCAGCAAGTTATATGGTCTCTGGGTGCGTCAAATAAAGATGCTTAACTGCACCAACTGTACAATTGTGATTCCTGCTTTTGTTTGTATGTTTGTATAGTGTATGAAATATGACACACGGATGACACCACCCTCATTGGGCTCATCTCCAATGGAGACGAGACTGCCTCCAGGAGGGAGGTGGCTCGACTGGTTTCCTGGTGCGGACACAACCCTGCAGCTGAACGCTCAGAAAACAGTGGAGATGATTGTGGACTTCAGGAAAGTCACAGCCCCTTTGCCCCCCCTTGCCCTCATGGACTCCCCCATCACCACTGTGGACTCCTTCCGCTTCCTGGGCACCACCATCACCCGGGACCTTAAGTGGGAGCCAACCATCAGCTCCCTCATCAAGAAGGCCCAGCAAAGGATGTTCTTCCTACGGAAGCTGAGGAAGCTCAAACTGCCTCCCAGGATGTTGGCGCAGTTTTATACGGCCATCATCGAGTCCATCCTCACCTCCTCCATCACCGTGTGGTATGCTGGCGCCACCGTCAGGGACAGACTGAGGCTGCAGCGCGTCGTGCGCGCTGCCGAGAAAGTGATCGGCTGCAGGCTTCCATCCATCCAGGACCTGTATATCTCCAGGACCCGGAGGCGTGGAGGTCGGATCACGGCCGACCCTTCCCACCCTGGTCACGGACTGTTTTCCCCCCTCCCCTCAGGCAGGAGACTACGGTCCATTCGGACCAAAACCTCCCGCTACATGAACAGCTTCTTCCCCTCTGCCATCAGGCTGCTGAACACCAAGTGACTTATCACTGAAGCACCATGTACAGCAGCCAGTCGGACTCATGAACAATACACACCTTACTATTTATATATTTATATATCTTATTTTATTTATCTTATTCTAGTGTTTATTGTCTTCTCTATGTTGAATGTTGCAGCGTCGCACCGAGACAAATTCCTAGCTTGTGTAATACTGTGTACTACATGAACAATGGCAATAAATAAATCTGATTCTGATTCTGATAAGTGATCAAATATTTTAAGCACTAAGTAATTTGGCACCTTTTAAATGTAAAAGCAAGAAAAAATGTTGCTGCAGCAAGTTATATTGGTCTCTGGGTGCGTCAAATAAAGATGCTTAACTGCACCAACTGTACAATTGTGATTCCCACTTTTGTTTGTATGTTTGTATAGTGCATGAAATCTGACACAATTCCGTCAAAACTAAACTGATGCTGTACACAAAGAATGACACAAATTTCTTACAGTTGATTCGTCTAATTTAATCATTTTCATGCTTTTACTGTAACAGTAATCTCACCAGCCTATAACATTTATTTTTAACTGATGTTTATTTTGATGGCCAGAAAGCCAAAAAGTGTTCTATAATGGAATAATTCTGGTGTTCTTGTTATTTTCCTGTTTGCATTCACATGAGAATATTTCCAGAACCTTTTCGAATGGTTGACTCGATATGCAATGTAAACAATATATATGAAATATATATGAATTAACTGCCAATAAACATCTTCAATCATAATTGTGAATCTTTCTTGGCTATAAATGCTTTACAAGATTTGTACATATAAAGAATTGATGATAATTGCACATAAAAGCCATTTTGTTATTAAATTTAAAGAAATTTAAAGCTCTGATAACGTTTGTGATCCACCGCTAGATGGCAGTAAGTCTTCGCTCTGAAATAAAGTAACAGTGACGTCTCAACAATTCGAAGAGATGCAGCTTTACCTGTACCGAGAAGATGAAACAAGTTTGGAAGATTTGGAAAAATAACGATTTTGGGGGGGAAAGAAAGACGTGGCTCTTGAGGGTGAGAAGATCTTTCATGTGACAGTTTCTGTTTATGATCAGAAGTGTGGACAGTTCGCTGAGGACCAGGTCCAATAGCGCCGAACTCAAAGCGCTATTTGGTACCGACCACCAATATAGTGGCATCTATGCGATCACAAGTGTGGGGGCGATCACCGATTAGTGAGATTAAATAAACCGATCACGATTCCATCGCCTGAAGGATCAAGCGCAGTGAGAGGGCCGTGATTATTCGCTCTAAACGAAAGTATAATGTTTTACAGCTTAAATAGCTTTGGGATCTCACTGTCTCTCAAGAAGTTGGTGGCAGCAAAAATCATATTGCATCTAATATTCTTGCAATGTTTTGTTTTGACATTTTCTTTCACAACTAGATATCTACATTAGTTGGATGATTTTGTTTGGAATTGCAAGGATAAATTTGCAACAAGAGGCCAGCTAAAGCTGCCACATCTTTAGCTTGCAATTGAGTAACAACTTTACGTTATTTTCCCGACAAACTGCATTAAAGGCATCCAAGGTAGTTTTCTCTGTCAACTGGACTGGGTTTCTTCTCTTGAAGACGTTTCGCCTTCTATCCAGAAGGCTTCTTCAGTTCTGAAACCGCTGGGGAGAGCTTGAAAATATATAGCCCCTGTGGACCATTAGCATGCTAATGATCTGGGTGGTCACCTGAGAGTCGTTGGCAGGGTGTGTTCGTCGGGTCGTTCACCTAGTTTCTGTTGAGGTGTCTCCCCTTTGTCTGCTGGATCACATGGTGATGAGTCACTGGGTCTCCTGGAATGGTGTGAATGTTTGTTTTGTTGTTGGAAGGAGTGGAGGACTGCATTGTATGTGGGTGACAGGAAGTGCCTCAGGCCACCACCTCTGTTTAAGGATGGTTTTTCCAATTTAACATGGATAGCTTCCTTGACCCCCCTTTCAAACCAGCGGTCTTCTCTGGCCAGTATCCTTACTAGTAACGGAAAGACATGGCTCTGTCTGACTCCAAGAAGACGTTTCTTGTTCACTCCTTCACCAGCGGTCTTCTCTGGCCGGTATCCTTACTAGTACGGATACTGGCCAGAGAAGACCGCTGGTTTGAAAGGGGGTCAAGGAAGCTATCCATGTTAAATTGGAAAAACCATCCTTAAACAGAGGTGGTGGCCTGAGGCACTTCCTGTCACCCACATACAATGCAGTCCGCCACTCCTTCCAACAACAAAACAAACATTCACACCATTCCAGGAGACCCAGTGACTCATCACCATGTGATCCAGCAGACAAAGGGGAGACACCTCAACAGAAACTAGGTGAACGACCCGACCAACGACCCTGCTAACGACTCTAAGGTGACCACCCAGATCATTAGCATGCCAATGGTCCACAGGGGCTATATATTTTCAAGCTCTCTCCCCAGCGATTTCAGAACTGAAGAAGCCTTCTGGATAGAAGGCGAAACATCTTCAAGAGAAGAAACCCAGTCCAGTTGACAGAGAAAACTACCTTGGATACAATGACCTGGATGACTAAGAATTTACACAGACATCTTGCATTAAAGGCATATAATGGTGTATTTAATTGAACTTTTAAAACTTGATGTGATCTGTACATTATTTTTCATGCAGAGGGAAAAGAACAGAAAAGAGAGCTTCTAATGGAAAATGAAAATTCTGAAACTCGATGGAATGAGGAACTCAGACTAGTCCTCATCGGAAACAGGAGTGGGCAAGAGTGCCTCCGGGAACACCATTTTGGGCCGAAGGCATTTCCTGTCAAAGATGAGCGGCAGCTCTGTCACCAAGCTCTGCCAGCACGGGATCACTGAACTTACAGAGAAGCAGGATTCCCAGAAGGATGGCCAGGACACAGAGAGGAGAAAAAGGAAAATCCTGGTCGTGGACGTGCCAGGTTTCGGGGACACTAGCCTCAGTGGGGAGCAGATTTTGGATGAAGTAACCAAATGTGTGGCTGTCGCTGCCCCTGGTCCACATGCATTCCTGCTGGTGGTTCCATTAGGACGATACACAGACAGTGAAAACCAGGCTCTCTGTCAGTTGGCAGGGATATTTGGGGAAAATGCTGTCCGTCATCATACTGTGGTTTTGTTTACTAGAGGTGACAAGCTGGAAGGCCTTGATATAGAAACATACCTAAGGGACTCCGGAAATCCCTTGCTAAACTCTCTGATTGAGAGGTGTGGAGGCAGATACCATGTATTCAACAATAAAGAAACTGGTAACACTCTCTGCAGTGGAAGAGCTGTTAATTAAGGTGGACAACATGGTGAAGCACACAGCTGAAGGCTTTTACACCAGTGCAATGTTTTCAGAAGCTGAGGCGATCATCAGGGAAGAACAGGAAAGGATGAGGGAGCAAGGGGAAGCAGATGGGCAGTCGGCAAGTGAGGAGAAATTGAGAGCCTGATCATGGCTGCGCTCTCTTCTGACGTGCTGAGGAAAATTGGGATAGTGGTGGCAGCAGCTGCTACGGGCTATGTTGTACTGACCATGTTTGGGGCAGCTTTATCTTCAGCAGCTGCATGGGCAAGCTGCTGGCTTGGCAAGAAATACTTAAATTTAATGATGTGCAACTATGGACTATAGAAATGAAACCGGCCTTCAGCAAGCGCAGCTAACAGCATAAGTGATCAAATATTTTAAGCACTAAGTAATTTGGCATCTTTTAAATGTAAAAGCAAGAAAAAATGTTGCTGCAGCAAGTTATATTGGTCTCTGGGTGCATCAAATAAAGATGCTTAACTGCACCAACTGTACAATTGTGATTCCTACTTTTGTTTGTATGTTTTTTATAGTGTATGAAATCTGACACAATTCCGTCAAAACTAAACTGATGCTGTACAATCATAAATGCAGATCATTTTAAAGAACGACACAAATTTCTTACAGTTGATTTGTCTAATTTAATCATTTTCATGCTTTTACTGTAACAGTAATCTCACCAGCCTATAACATTTTTTTTTAACTGATGTTTATTTTGATGACCAGAAAGCCAAAAAGTGTTCTATAATGGAATAATTCTGGTGTTCTTGTTATTTTCCTGTTTGCATTCACATGAGAATATTTCAAGAACCTTTTCTAATGGTTGACTCGATATGTAATGTAAACAATATATGTGTTGTATGAAATAACTGCCAATAAATATTTTCAATCATAATTGTGAATCTTTCTTGGCTATAAATGCTTTGCAAGATTTGTACCTATAAAGAATTGATGATAATTGTACATAAAAGCCATTTTGTTATTAAATTTAAAGAAATTTAAAGATCTGATAGCGTTTGTGATCCACCGCTAGATGGCAGTAAGTCTTCGCTCTGAAATAAAGTAACGGTGACGTCTCAACAATTCGAAGAGATGCAGCTTTACCTGTACCGAGAAGATAAAACAAGTTTAGAAGATTTGGAAAAATAACGATTTTTTTGGGGGGGGGACGTGGCTCTTGAGGGTGACACTAGCCTCAGTGGAGAGCAGATTTTGGATGAAGTAACCAAATGTGTGGCTGTCGCTGCCCCTGGTCCACATGCATTCCTGCTGGTGCTTCCATTAGGACAATACACAGACAGTGAAAACCAGGCTCTCCGTCAGTTGGCAGGGATATTTGGGGAAAATGCTGTCCGTCATCATACTGTGGTTTTGTTTACGAAAGGTGACGAGCTGGAAGGCCTTGAAATAGAAACATACCTAAGGGACTCCAGAAATCCCTTGCTAAACTCTCTGATTGAGACGTGTGGAGGCAGATACCATGTATTCAACAATAAAGAAACTGGTAACACTCTGCAGGTGGAAGAGCTGTTAATGAAGGTGGACAACATGGTGAAGCACACAGCTGAAGGCTTTTACACCAGTGCAATGTTTTCAGAAGCTGAGGCGATCATCAGGGAAGAACAGGAAAGGATGGGGGAGCAAGGGGAAGCAGATGGGCAGTCGGCAAGTGAGGAGAAATTTAGCGGGAAAAGCACTTCCAGCCCTCTGACCAACAGATGTAGGAACCAGTCCAGAGGGACGCATACAGGTGGCAGCAGGGAGCAATCTTTGACATGCAGGAACGAGGCTGCGCTCTCTCCTGCCGTGCTGAAGAGAATTAAGATAGTGGTGGCAGCGGCTGCTACGGGCTTGGTTGTAGGGGCCACGTTTGGGGCAGCTGTCCCTTTAGCAGCTGCAGCCGGGGCATCGCTTACCGGGACAACACTTGGGATAACAGGCTCTGCAGGGGCTCTGGGGCAGCAGTAGGTGGATGTTCTGGTGGTTGTGTTGGAATCACTGCAGGTACTGAAGCTTCCAGCACTGGCGAGGCTGCTTTCAATACCTTGCAGCAAGTAAGTGCTATTGGCGCAGTCGCTGTAGGCCTGGGAGGAGCTGCAGGACTCACCTTGGGAGTGAAGGCTGTTATATGCGCAGGAGGTGTAGCAAATGTTGCTAGCCCTGCTGCACCTATAGCGGCAAGTGTTGGCTCGGTGGCTGCTGTGGCCACAGCGGTCAGTGGTCTGACAGTCAAGGTGGTGAAGGAAAAAACACAGCACACGGAAGAAGAAAAGAGCAGTTCCTCAGAGAAGACCAGTTATGAATTCAATTTAAAAAAATAAATACTGGATTTAACAAGTAAGCTCCGGTTCATGCTTTACTTCAATTTTATGATGTGCAACTATGGACTATAGAAATGAAACAGGCCTCAGCAAGCACAGCTAACAGCATAAGTGATCAAATATTTTAAGCACTAAGTAATTTGGCACCTTTTAAATGTAAAAGCAAGAAAAAATGTTGCTGCATCAAGTTATATTGGTCTCTGGGTGCGTCAAATAAAGATGCTTAACTGCACCAACTGTACAATTGTGATTCCTGCTTTTGTTTGTATGTTTGTATAGTGTATGAAATATGACACACGGATGACACCACCCTCATCGGGCTCATCTCCAATGGAGACGAGACTGCCTACAGGAGGGAGGTGGCTCGACTGGTTTCCTGGTGCGGACACAACAACCTGCAGCTGAACGCTCAGAAGACAGTGGAGATGATTGTGGACTTCAGGAAAGTCACAGCCCCTTTGCCCCCCCTTGCCCTCATGGACTCCCCCATCACCATTGTGGACTCCTTCCGCTTCCTGGGCACCACCATCACCCGGACCTTAAGTGGGAGCCAACCATCAGCTCCCTCATCAAGAAGGCCCAGCAAAGGATGTTCTTCCTACGGCAGCTGAGAAAGCTCAAACTGCCTCCCAGGATGTTGGCGCAGTTTTATACGGCCATCATGGAGTCCATCCTCACCTCCTCCATCACCGTGTGGTTTGCTGGCGCCACCGCCAGGGACAGACTGAGGCTGCAGCGCATCGTGCGCGCTGCCGAGAAGGTGATCGGCTGCAGGCTTCCATCCATCCAGGACCTGTATATCTCCAGGACCCGGAGGCGTGCAGGTCGGATCACGGCCGACCCTTCCCACCCTGGTCACGGACTGTTTCCCCCCTCCCCTCAGGCAGGAGACTACGGTCCATTCGGAACAAAACCTCCCGCTACATGAACAGCTTCTTCCCCTCTGCCATCAGGCTGCTGAACACCAAGTGACTTATCACTTAAGCACCATGTACAGCAGCCAGTCGGACTCATGAACAATACACACCTTACTATTTATATATTTATATATCTTTTTTTATTTATCTTATTCTAGTGTTTATTGTCTTCTCTATGTTGAATGTTGCAGCGTCGCACCGAGACAAATTCCTAGCTTGTGTAATACTGTGTACTACATGAACAATGGCATTAAATAAATCTGATTCTGATTCTGATTCTGATAAGTGATCAAATATTTTAAGCACTAAGTAATTTGGCATCTTTTAAATGTAAAAGCAAGAAAAAATGTTGCTGCAGCAAGTTATATTGGTCTCTGGGTGCGTCAAATAAAGATGCTTAACTGCACCAACTGTACAATTGTGATTCCTACTTTTGTTTGTATGTTTGTATAGTGCATGAAATATGACACAATTCCGTCAAAACTAAACTGATGCTGTACACAAAGAATGACACAAATTTCTTACAGTTGATTTGTCTAATTTAATCATTTTCATGCTTTTACTGTAACAGTAATCTCACCAGCCTATAACATTTGTTTTTAACTGATGTTTATTTTGATGACCAGAAAGCCAAAAAGTGTTCTATAATGGAATAATTCTGGTGTTCTTGTTATTTTCCTGTTTGCATTCACATGAGAATATTTCCAGAACCTTTTCTAATGGTTGACTCAATATGCAATGTAAACAGTATATGTGTGTTGTATGAATTAACTGCCAATAAATATCTTCAATCATAATTATGAATTTTTCTTGGCTATAAATGCTTTACAAGATTTGTACATATAAAGAATTGATGATAATTGCACATAAAAGCCATTTTGTTATTAAATTTAAAGAAATTTAAAGATCTGATAACGTTTGTGATCCACCGCTAGATGGCAGTAAGTCTTCGCTCTGAAATAAAGTAACAGTGACGTCTCAACAATTCGAAGAGATGCAGCTTTACCTGTACCGAGAAGATAAAACAAGTTTGGAAGATTTGGAAAAATAACGATTTTGGGGGGGAAAGAAAGACGTGGCTCTTAAGGGTGAGAAGATCTTTCATGTGACAGTTTCTGTTTCTGTGTGCGTGCGTGTGTGTGGGGGTGTGGGTGTGGGTGGTGTGTGTGCACATGCTCATATCTCCTCTAGAAAACCTACACATACCGACCAGTACCTCCAGTTTGACTCTCACCACCCACTGGAACACAAGTTAGGAGTGATCAGAACTCTCCAACACCGGGCCAGAGAAATACCCACCACATCCCAAGGCAGAAAGAAGGAACAGGACCACATTAAGACAGCTCTCAAAACATGTGGCTACCCAGACTGGGCCTTCACCAAAACCTCAAGAAAGCGAGACCTCAGCAAAGGAGAGGAGGAGAGAAACAAACGCCGCAGCGTTTCCATCCCCTACCTGTCTGGAGTCTCGGAGAGAGAGGGGGGGGGGTGTGGTTGTTAGTGCAACAGTACAAACTACACCTCATATGCTTCTTGGATAACCAGGATGACATTTTCCAGGTTTTAACTTTTTCCCAGCTTTTCTTACACAGCCAGACCCCATTTTATAGGTCAATGATGAAGAGAAACGTTGCTGAGTTTACGCACAGCAACGTCTCTTGCAATTTAATGAAGGAAAATGTATATTTCCAAAGGAAAATTCTTATTATAATTTAATTTATATTTACACTGAAGACTGGAAGGAATTGTGGGAAAAGGTTGTTGGTGTGAGGACACTTCTGAGGCAAATATTGACTTTGGGTATTGCGTGAGTATTGCGTCACTTCCTGTCTCCTCTATCGTTCGTTGGTTGCATTGTGCACGGGGTGCCGTATTCACTTAATATTGAACACTTGGTGTGTTGTATTCACTTAATATTGAACACTTGGTGTGTTGTATTCACTTTACTTAAAATTTTGAACACTTGAGACATTCTAGTCACCCGATAACAGTGAGAAACAACCCATATTAAACAAATACAGGGCTTCGCCGATCACTAGCGTTAGCATGGCCTCACCGTCTGTTTCACCCGGTGTCTTTGTCTGTTCAGAGTGCGAAATGTTTAGTTACTCCTCTGCCTCCCTTAGTGAAGGGAATAGGTGCAGAAAGTGTAGTTTATTTATGGCTATGGAGGCAAGACTTAGCGAGCTTGAGACGCGGTTCCGCAGTTTGGAGTTAGCTGGAGTTGCGTCATGTAGCCAGGGTAAGCTAGCTGCTGCGGAGCCACCTAGCGTAGCTTCAGCTAGCGGTCCCCCGGCAGCAGCCGAGCAGCCGGCTAGCCAGGGCGGCTGGGTGACGGTTCGTAGGAAGCGTAGCCCAAAACAAAGGCCCGCGGTGCACCACCAACCGCTTCCCGTGGCTAACCGCTTTTCCCCACTCGGCGACACACCCGCTGAGAAACCGACCCTGGTAATTGGCGACTCTGTTTTGCGCCACGTGAAGCCGACTCCAGCAACCATAGTTAGGTGCATTCCGGGGGCCAGAGCGGGCGACATAGAAGCATATTTATGGCTGCTGGCGAGACGTAATCGTAAATTTGGTAAAGTTATTATTCACGTCGGAGCCAACGACACCCGGCTTCGTCAGTCGGAGGTCACTAAAATTAACTTGAAGTCGGTGTGTAACTACGCAAAAACGATGTCGGACTCCGTAGCATTCTCTGGTCCCCTCCCCAATCTGGCCAGCGATGAGATGTTTAGCCGCATGTCATCGCTTCGTCGCTGGCTGTCACGGTGGTGCCCCGATAACCAGGTGGCCTTTATAGACAATTGGAGCACCTTTTGGGGAAAACCTGGTCTGATTAGGAGAGACGGTGTCCATCCCACGCGAGATGGTGCTTCTCTCATTTCTAGTAATCTGGCTAATTTTATTAGACCCAAAGTGACCTGACAATCCAGGGTCCAGACCAGGATGCAGAGTTGTTGTCTTACACACCTCTCTGCTGCTTCCTTAGAACCCTCATCCACCAACAATAACATATTTAACACTATAGAGGTAGTCTCTGTTCCACGGTTAAAAGTTCACCAAGCACAGAGCAGGGGAGCGGTCAATCACCAAAATCTTATTAAAATTAATACTGAAGCACAAGTTGGAGAAACTAATATCACAATTAAGTGTGGACTGTTAAATATTAGATCTCTTTTGTGTAAATCCCTGTTAGTGCACGACCTGATAGCGGATCATCACATTGATTTATTTTGTCTTACTGAGACCTGGCTTCAGGAGGAGGAGTATGTGAGCTTAAATGAATCTACTCCTCCTACCCATCTTAATTATCATATTCCACGTGTTACTGGTCGAGGAGGGGGAGTGGCAGCAATCTATCACTCCAAGTTATTAATTAATCCCAGACCAAAACATAGCTTCAGTTCATTTGAAAGCCTGACTCTTGGCATCACTCATCTGAACTGGAGGACAGAAAAGCCACTTCTGTTTGTAGTTGTATATCGGCCCCCTGCTGGGCCACATTCAGAGTTCCTGTCTGAGTTCTCTGATTTCTTATCTGACTTGGTCCTTAGAACGGAAAAAGTCATTATCATTGGAGACTTTAATATCCATATGGACGTTATAAATGACAGCTTTAGAAATGGCTTCATTTCATTACTTGAGTCAGTTGGTTTCCTCCCCAGCAGATAAACCAACCAACTCACAGCTTTAACCACACCCTAGATCTAGTTCTGACTTATGGTGTTGAGGTAGAACATGTGTCAGTGTTCCCTCAAAACCCAGTCCTGTCAGACCATTCTTTGATCACTTTTACATTTATGATTAAGGATTCTTCTATGCTCAGAACAAAGTCTTACTATAGCAGATGTCTTTCAGATAATGTTGTAGCTAAGTTTAAGGAAGTGATCCCTGTGCTGATCCCAGGACCACCGTGTGTTTCCCCAGGGATCAATCATTATAATCTTAGCCCTGCTGAGGTTGACTCTATTGCTGAAGGTGCAGCAACCTCACTGAGAATCACGCTTGATTCTGTTGCCCCCCTGAAAAAGAAAATAGTAAATCAGAGGAGGTGTGCCCCCTGGTATAATTCACATATCAGGACCCTCAAGCAGAAAGTGCGAAGACTGGAAAGGAAGTGGCATTCTTGTAAAATAGACAGCTACCATGTAGCCTGGAAAGACTGTCTATTAGTTTACAAAAAGGCCCTTCGCAAGGCTAGAACAGCTTATTTTTCTTCTTTGATTGAGGAAAATAAGAACAACCCCAGGTTTCTTTTCAGCACTGTGGCCAAATTAACCAAGAGTCACAGTGTTTTAGATCCACGTATCCCTTCTTCCCTTAGTGGTGAAGACTTCATGAGCTTCTTCACTGATAAAGTTCTAGCTATCAGAGAGAAAGCTAACCAGGCCATCCCAACAACTGGACCATCACCAGATGTGCCGACTGTGGGAACATACAGGGTCTCCATCGAGCCCTTAAGCTCCTTCAGCCCTATATATTTTTCTGAGCCGTCATTGCTAATTCAGAAATCCAAGACCACCACGTGTCTTTTAGACCCCATCCCAACACACCTGTTGAAGGATGTTTTACCATTGATAGGCAGTTCTATCCTGGACCAGATCAATGGTTCTTTAGTGTCAGGTTATGTACCCCGGTCCTACAAGGTGGCAGTGATTAAGCCGTTTTGTTAAAAACCATCACTGGATCCCGATGTCTTAGCCAATTATAGGCCAATATCCAACCTTCCTTTTATCTCTAAAGTTCTAGAGAAGTGGTGGTGACTCAGTTACTGGAGCACCTGCAGAGGAACAGCCTGTTTGAGATGTTTCAGTCAGGCTTTAGAGCTCACCACAGCACAGAAACAGCACTTTTTAAAGTTACTAATGATCTTCTCATAGCTTCCGATCATGGACTGGTCTCTATGCTGGTTCTGCTGGACCTCAGTGCTGCTTTTGATACAGTTGATCACAGTATCCTGTTACAGAGACTGGAACATGTGATTGGGATTAAAGGGACAGCACTAGACTGGTTTAGATCATACATATCTGATAGATACCAGTTTGCCCATGTCCATGGTGTTCCCTCCTCATACAGTAGGGTTAGCCATGGAGTTCCTCAAGGTTCTGTACTCGGACCAATCCTCTTCACATTGTACATGCTTCCCTTAGGGAACATTATTCGGCAGCATGGGATAAATTTTCATTGTTATGCTGATGACACTCAGCTCTATTTATCCATGAAACCCGAGGAGACAGAGAAGTTAGTGAAGCTCCTGACCTGTCTTAAAGACATAAAGTCCTGGATGTCTTCAAATTTCCTCCTCCTTAACCCAGGAAAAACTGAGGTCATGGTGTTTGGTCCTGAACCTCTCAGGGAGAGATTAGATCACATGATCACTCTAGATGGTATCTCATTAACATCTAGTCTCTCTGTGAGGAATCTAGGAGTAACTTTTGATCAAAATCTCTCCTTCAACTCACACATTAAATTAGTCTCTAGAAGTGCCTTTTTTTCACTTGAGGAACATCACAAAGATCAGGAAACTGCTGACGCGGCATGATGCTGAAAAGTTAGTCCATGCATTGTTACTTCCAGGCTGGACTACTGTAACTCCTTATTATCAGGGTGTCCAAACAACTCTTTAAGAAGCCTCCAGTTGATCCAAAATGCTGCAGCCAGAGTTCTGACAGGTATTGACAAAAGAGATCACATTACTCCTGTACTGGCGTCGCTTCATTGGCTGCCCGTTAAATTTAGAATAATTTTTAAAACCCTTCTTTGACCTACAAGGTCCTCAGAGGCCTAGCTCCATCCTACCTGGAGGAGCTAGTGATACCTTACCAGCCCAATAGACCGCTCCGCTCTCAGAATGCTGGTCTACTTGTGGTTCCCAGAGTTTCCAGGAGTAGAATGGGGGGCCGAGCATTTAGCTACCAGGCCCCCCTGCTATGGAACCATCTCCCTGTCCAGGTACGGGAGGCTGACTCCATCGCTACTTTAAGATCAGACTCAAAACCTACCTCTTTGAAAAAGCTTATTGTTACTAATTCAGTAGTTCCAGTTTCTATCATAGACAGACAAATTATCATACCTAGGGGTCGTCTAATCGTTAGGTCACATCTTAGTTATGCTGTTATAGGCCAAGGCTGCCGGGGTCCGGAAACATGATCACCTGACAAGCCTCTGTCACTCCACTGGGTCATGGTTTCCTCTCCTTTCCTCCCCTTTCCTCTCCTCATCAAGCAGACTAGTTATGCTGATTCTTGTGTAGTTTTTCTGCTTCTCTCCCCCCCCCTCTATTTATTTACAGGTATCGCCGCCTCAGAGCTGCATAATGACCTCCGGCCCCGCTGAAGTGATTGTGCATCATATTTTTGTGTGTGTTTTCTGTGCTCTGTGCCTCTCCTCTCCCTCTCCCTCTCCCTCCTCTCCTCTCCTCTCCTCTCCTCTCCTCTCTCTCCTCTCCTCTCTCTCCTCTCCCCTCCTTCCCTTTTCCTCTCCCTCTCCTCTTCTTTCCTCTCCTCTTTCCCCTCCTCCTCCTTCTCCTCTCCTCCCCTCACTACCTCCCTCCCCTCTACTTCTCCTCTCCTCTACCCCTCTCCTCTCCTACCTATCCTCTACCTGTCCTCCCCCTCTCCTCTCTCTTTCCTTACCAGCCGCCATCAGCAGGAGGTCCCCCTACATGAGCCTGGTCCTGCTCAAGGTTTCTTCCTGTTAAAGGGGAGTTTTTCCTTGCCACTGTTGCTTGTCTGGGGTCAGGCCTGGATTCTGGAAAGCGCCTTGAAACAATTTTGATTGTATAAGACGCTATATAAATAAAGATTGATTGATTGATTGATTGATTTGGTAAGCCACATTTACACATGCAGCCATCCCCAGAAGTCTAAGAGAATTTCCCTTGCAGAAGCCATGTGTGAATAGCAACTAGAATGGATTATCCTGGGATTCTGCCTCTCCTGTTATTTCCCACCTTCCCACTGAGAGTCTTAGGATGTCTTGAAGGCGCCACCATGGCACGTGTCCTCGTGTCCGGTGAATGTTCTGGAGCTCGTGTGAAAAGAGGAACTCGCGTTCCAAGTCTTCTTCTCTCGACCTGCAGTCCTCAGTGAAGCAGAGTTGAATATGCCAGCAGCTTTTGTGTAGCCCTGAAAAAGAAGTCTTGTTACATCCTTCCTCTGCTGATCTTTAGGTGTTGGAGGACTCCAGACAAATCCTGGTTGCGGCCAACATGCAGCCCGACGACCCGTTCCCGATGGACGACAAGATCAAAGAAGGTCTGGCTCATTTTCATCCTCTGTTGTCCCTTTTTTCTCCAGCTGCTGGGTGCACTCTCCCCACTCGCCCGGTGCACCTCTCATCCTCTCTCCCTGTTGAGAGGATGTTCCTCGTCCTCGTTCCTTTGGTTCAGTGACATCAGATTTTTTCCTCTTGCCATTTCTCCCTCCTCTCTGCAGCTTATTCACATGTGGTGGAGAACACGGCGTTTTTTGGCGACGTTGCATTGCGTTTCCCGCGCATCGTCCACCACTACTTTGACCGGAACTCTGAATGGGGCGGCCTGCTGCGCTGGGGGCTCCATTTCTGTAACCAGACAGGGGTCTTCACAGGAGGGGCCCACCATCATGTCCTCACCCTGGTAAGGACACGCTACCGTAACCTCTCCTGGGCTGCAGCTGGGCCTGCTCCTTGTGAACCTGGTCAACCTCAAGATTCCAAAAGGGTTGTGTAGTGTTCAGACATTTGTTTGTAATTTTCTGTACATTTGAAGTTTAAAAAAACCATATGATGATGCAGTCAACTGTGAAAAACAATGCTTTTTTGCCTTATTATACACATTTCCTGTTTTATTACCTCTGTATCTATAGCAGGGGAGCAGTTACACATTTGTGTATCTTTGCGTCGTATTAGGACCTAAATTGCGTCGGCGTGTCACCATAATGTGTAAATGAGCTGCAAGTGTTGACCTTAATGCATTTTTCTTTGCCATATAACAGAAAATTGCAATAACAGGGCAGTGCAATAAAATGTGGCTGCTGCAGGGATGTGAGAAAGTCCTCACGGCTCACATTCTGGAGCTTTTGCTTCAGTCTGTTGTCTTGTAACTGCGTCCCCATTCTCAGCCACCAGCGCCACAAATTGTGTCGTTTGTCTCCACGATTCTCCGCCGTTTGTTGTGACCTTTGCAACTCAAAAGAACAAAGCAGATAAACCGCTTTTCCCTGTCCAGTCTGCGGTTAATGAGCCAAACTGTGGCATGATTAATCTGTGACCTTAGCCAAGCGCCAGGAGAATTACAGCATAGATTCATTTCAAGGCTGCCGGCAGCAGTTGGAGACCTGATAGCGTCCATGACCAAGTCAAAGTATTGATAGGTTCTGACTCCTGGTGTGGGAAATGAGACGTGCAGCATCTTTACGTTTCTTCTTTTTTCTTTTTCCCCCCTTCCTTATATTTCTGACTGGGTGTTCAGATGTCACAGGAGCTGGGAATAACGGAGAAAACTCCAGATTTTATGAATCCATACCGCACCGAGCGCGACGACGTGAGTAGCATATGGGTCCTACATTATTGTCAGTTTAAATCGGGTTGTCCACCAAACGTCATCTCATCCCAGGTGCTTCACACTGCCGAAGCTTTCAAGAAGATCCTGAGGGAGGAAGAGAAGAGGAGGAGAAAAGAAGAGAAGAGGAAAGAAATCAGGAAAGGCCCTCGCATCTCCCGCTCACGCTCTGAACTATAGCGCCGCCACTTCAGCACGTTCAGAGAGCAGAGGCCAAGAAGATCGGCGCTCATGTACAGCTGTTCATAGGTGATCCGATGTGGTGACCGTGACGACAGAGAAGTGGCGCAGTGGCGTGAAAAAAAACATATTTGGTGAATTGAAAAGGAAATCTCATTTTTGATAAACTTGAGGTACTTTGGAACATAAATAGTTTTAATATGATACATTTACAGTACTTGATACCTTTACAGGACCCCACTATGATGTATCTGGTCTATTGTTTCAGTCTAAATCCATTTTTATTCTAATATGTGTGGCTGCCAAAATATAGATGTGGTCTAACTTATAGAGGAGACACTTGGCCTGGTTATGATTTATTAATGTCAAACCAAAATACCAACATTTATGATTTGTTGTTTGTTGAAAGAGAAATCTGTTATATATCTAATTTTTTAAAAAGTTTTTGTGAAGGACGCAGTCACATTTTGTTTGCCATAAGGACCATGTACAATTTCTGTTTGTCTTCATAAAAAAGAACTGTGAACATCAGAGGGCAACTATGACTATTGCATTTGGGGGGCAAGATATGTTAAAAATAATGTTATTCATACTGCTTTTGTTTTGTCTTTTTCTTTGAAAGGGACATATTTTAGATCTCTATACGTAAAATTGGTGTAATTTTGAAATATTACAACTGTTGGACAACTATATGTATATTGAGAATTGATGATAATTGCACATAAAAGCCATTTTGTTATTAAATTTAAAGAAATTTAAAGCTCTGATAACGTTTGTGATCCACCGCTAGATGGCAGTAAGCCTTCGCTCTGAAATAAAGTAACAGTGACGTCTCAACAATTCGAAGAGATGCAGCTTTACCTGGACCGAGAAGATGAAACAAGTTTAGAAGATTTGGAAAAGTAACGATTTTTTTTGGGGGGGGGGGGGGGGGGGGGGGGAAAGACGTGGCTCTTGAGGGTGAGAAGATCTTTCATGTGACAGTTTCTGTTTTTGATCAGAAGGGTGGACAGTTCGCTGAGGACCAGGTCCAATAGCGCCGAACTCAAAGCGCTATTTGGTACCGACCACCAATATAGTGGCATTTATGCGATCACAAGTCTGGGGGCGATCACCGATTAGTGAGATTAAATAAACCGATCACGATTCCATCGCCTGATGGATCAACTAAAGGGAAAAGATCAAGAACAGTTAATAAAAGTTCTGTTCTACCACTAGAGGGCAGTGATTATTCACTCTAAACGAAAGTATAATGTTTTACAGCTTAATTTGCTGTATCAAGAAGACGGAACCAGAAGTTTGAAGGAGTTGAACAAGAAACGTCTTCTTGGAGTCAGACAGAGCCATGTCTTTCCGTGGTGAGTTCATCTTAATGTGACAGTTTCTGTTTTTGATCAGAAGGGTGGACAGTTCGCTGAGGACGAGTTCAATAGCGCCGAACTCAAAGCGCTATTTGGTACCGACCACCAATATAGTGGCATCTATGCGATCAAAAGTCTGGGGGCGATCACCGATTAGTGAGATTAAATAAACCGATCACGATTCCATCGCCTGAAGGATCAAGCGCAGTGAGAGGGCCGTGATTATTCGCTCTAAACGAAAGTATAATGTTTTACAGCTTAAATAGCTTTGGGATCTCACTGTCTCTCAAGAAGTTGGTGGCAGCAAAAATCATATTGCATCTAATATTCTTACAATGTTTTGTTTTGACATTTTCTTTCACAACTAGATATCTACATTATTTGGATGATTTTGTTTGGAATTGCAAGGATAAATTTGCAACAAGAGGCCAGCTAAAGCTGCCCGTCTTTAGCTTGCAATTGAGTAACAACTTTACATTATTTTCCCAACAAACTGCATGAAAGGCATATAATGGTGTATTTAATTGAACTTTTAAAACTTGATGTGATCTGTACATTATTTTTCACGCAGAGGGAAAAAAACAGAAAAGAGAGCTTCTAATGGAAAATGAAAATTCTGAAACTCGAAGGAATGAGGAACTCAGACTAGTCCTCATTGGAAAAACAGGAGCGGGCAAGAGTGCCTCCGGGAATACCATTTTGGGCCGAAGGCATTTCCTGTCAAAGATGAGCGGCAGCTCTGTCACCAAGCTCTGCCAGCACGGGATCACTGAACTTACAGAGAAGCAGGATTCCCAGAAGGATGGCACAGAGAGGAGAAAAAGGAAAATCCTGGTCGTGGACGTGCCAGGTTTCGGGGACACTAGCCTCAGTGGGGAGCAGATTTTGGATGAAGTAACCAAATGTGTGGCTGTCGCTGCCCCTGGTCCACATGCATTCCTGCTGGTGGTTCCATTAGGACGATACACAGACGGTGAAAACCAGGCTCTCTGTCAGTTGGCAGGGATATTTGGGGAAAATGCTGTCCGTCGTCATACTGTGGTTTTGTTTACTAGAGGTGACGAGCTGGAAGGCCTTGAAATAGAAACATACCTAAGGGACTCCGGAAATCCCTTGCTAAACTCTCTGATTGAGAGGTGTGGAGGCAGATACCATGTATTCAACAATAAAGAAACTGGTAACACTCTGCAGGTGGAAGAGCTGTTAATGAAGGTGGACAACATGGTGAAGCACACAGCTGAAGGCTTTTACACCAGTGCAATGTTTTCAGAAGCTGAGGCGATCATCAGGGAAGAACAGGAAAGGATGAGGGAGCGAGGGGAAGCAGATGGGCAGTCGGCAAGTGAGGAGAAATTTAGGGGAAAAGGATGCAAAAGGAAGAGGAGTGGCAGCCCTTCCAGCCCTCTGACCAACAGATGTAGGAACCAGTCCAGAGGGACGCATGCAGGTGGCAGCTGGGAGCAATCTTTGACATGCAGGAACGAGGCTGCGCTCTCTCCTGCCGTGCTGAAGAGAATTAAGATAGTGGTGGCAGCGGCTGTTACGGGCTTGGTTGTAGGGGCCACGTTTGGGGCAGCTGTCCCTTTAGCAGCTGCAGCCGGGGCATCGCTTACCGGGACAACACTTGGGATAACAGGCTCTGCAGTGGCTCTGGGGGCAGCAGTAGGGGGAGCTGCTGGTGGTTGTGTTGGAATCATTGCAGGTACTGAAGCTTCCAGCGCTGGCGAGGCTGCTTTCAATACCTTGCAGCAAGTAAGTGCTATTGGCGCAGTCGCTGTAGGCCTGGGAGGAGCTGCAGGACTCACCTCGGGAGTGCAGGCTGTTATATGCGCAGGAGGTGTAGCAAATGTTGCTAGCCCTGCTGCACGTATAGTGTCAAGTGTAACAAATGTTGCTAGCTCTGCTGCAGGTATAGCGGCAAGTGTAACAAATATTGCTAGCTCTGCTGCACGTATAGAGGCAAGTGTAACAAATATTGCTAGCTCTGCTGCACGTATAGAGGCAAGTGTAACAATATTGCTGCTCTGCTGCACGTATAGTGGCAAGTGTAACAAATATTGCTAGCCCTGCTGCACCTATGACCTAAAATGTTGCTGCATCAAGTTATATTGGTCTCTGGGTGCGTCAAATAAAGATGCTTAACTGCACCAACTGTACAATTGTGATTCCTACTTTTGTTTGTATGTTTTTTATAGTGTATGAAATCTGACACAATTCCGTCAAAACTAAACTGATGCTGTACAATCATAAATGCAGATCATTTTAAAGAACGACACAAATTTCCTACAGTTGGTTTGTCTAATTTAATCATTTTCATGCTTTTACTGTAACAGTAATCTCACCAGCCTATAACATTTGTTTTTAACTGATGTTTATTTTGATGGCCAGAAAGCCAAAAAGTGTTCTATAATGGAATAATTCTGGTGTTCTTGTTATTTTCCTGTTTGCATTCACATGAGAATATTTCCAGAACCTTTTCTAATGTGACTCGATATGCAATGTAAACAATATATATGAAATATATATGAATTAACTGCCAATAAACATCTTCAATTTTAATGTTGAATCTTTCTTGGTTATAAATGCTTTACAAGATTTGTACATATAAAGGATTTGGGGAAGTATGTTAGAAATGTAAGAGTTTTGTAATGAGAAACTAGGGAAACGGTTATTACAGAAGGACGGATGACACGATAGTTAACAACTGTATGTTCGTTTACCTTCAACATCAATTAAAGGTAAATTTAGTGTGTTAAGTCTTTCCCAGTGCCAACTTGTGATTGTTCTGCTGCTTCCATGCAGGTAGGGGGCGCGGATTATTCAAATAACACAGAAGCGTCTGACACTTGACGTACAATCAGACCACGGCAAATCCGGCCTTCTCATTGGACGATGGTGACTGGTCTCATGACAACAACACCAGGGCATTGGCCAATCACGGCTCGCCTTCGCCTCCGGCTATGTTTGTGAATGACGTAATGAGCGTAACGCAAGATGGCGTCGTCTTCACCGTAAACCTCTGTGATTCCGATTTTCCAAGTGGACGTGCGCCTCTCTTGAAGTGTTTGTGTTTTTTTCGATAAAGAATAGCCTCGGTCATCAGATCAGGGGTATCGAAGGCGTCGCCGTGCGCCTCGCCTCTGGTTTTTGGCTGCCTTCCTGACGCAGCCCTCCGGTGACAGCCGGGGAGGTGAAGCGCTGACAGACGGGATGGACAACGGAGAGTACCACATCTCCACAGTGGACAACATGGACACGACTTTAGCAGAACTGGGCGACGAGTTCACACTAGGAGATATTGATGGTGAGATTTGTTCTATTTGTCTCATTAAGTTGAATCGGGCCACTTCCGGTGTTATTGATAGCAACGCAATTGTCACGCTGCTCAGCAGGGAGCTTATTTATGTGGCATCTGTCCTAAAGTTCGGAATTTAAAATGTTCAACTCATAGCCGCCTTTAAAAACAGAAGAGGTTTGGGTAATTCAGTATTAAATTCAACTTGCATACCATCTTATAGTCTGTGTTATATTTGCATTTATATGTAGCAACTTTAATGATTAGTGTTGACATGGTGGGTTTTATATTTATTACACCATTTGCATTAAATCTCCTGACATTCCTCATTGTACATTTATTCAGTTATGTAAAACGATAAGGATCTAAAAAAGTTTAAACTCTGTCCAAAACATCAGAAAGAACGTGATCAGGTGGAGTTCTATATGGAATTTTATTTTTAAATGGAACCTTAAATAGTCTTATTTAACAGGAAGTTGTGTGAAAAGTGAGGTCAGATGTGGATATGGACCTACATTATTACTGTGGCCTTGAGATGAAGCTCTGCATTAAGGAAATCTTACACTAATTAAAGGATTTTTGTTGAGTTAAACATCGGACTCTTTAATTTCTTCTGTCTTTTCAAAGCCCTTGCTGTGGATTCATTTGTACATGATGCAGAAGGTTCATGTCAAATGAAGTCAGAGCTGTAAAGACCGACAGCGTGAGGGTTCTGCTATCAAAACGCCTTTGGGCCCATCATGAAAGGATGGGGATTTTAGGGGAATGTTGGAGTGCAGACTCACCACATTTCCATTAGGGTGGAAATCTGCTGAACGCTAAGTCACCAGACCGAACTGATGGGTGATGCCGTGTGTTTGTGTCGGCTGAGATGAACAGTCACGTTGGCTGTGTAGTGCAAATGAAGGATTGTGTCTATTACAATTGGCAACTTTTGTTGCCTTCGGTGTCTGGTTGTGTAGTCTGATTTCACACAGGCGGTATGTAAAAAGCAGATGGCAACTTGTCAAGCAGGATGCAGAAAGCTCTAAAACTTTATATGTTTGAGTTATTAAAGATTGCTTTGTTTTATTCCTAATGTGCTCAGTGGCATTTGTTTCTATATTATGTCATAAATATATGTGTGTTGTGTGTGTGTGTGTGTGTGTGTGCGTGTGTGTGTGTTTATTTTAGATGCCTCAGTATTACAACCAATTGTGTGAAATCAACATATTGATTGCTTACAAGACCAAAGCAGCATATTTCTGGCAATTAAGAGGAGAAAAACAGCAAGCTTTATCATCTAAACTGGTGGCTCTGCCTTAGAACACACTTGGTTAGTTCATTTCTCCCCTTGAGCATTCATGTAAAGTGGAAATCCCCCCCCCCCCCCATCCCCCCCCCCCCCCCCCCCCCCCCCCAAAAGGCAGCGTTCATTCTGTATGACAGCAGGTACTGAAGCTTCCAGCACTGGCGAGGCTGCTTTCAATACCTTGCAGCAAGTAAGTGCTATTGGCGCAGTCGCTGTAGGCCTGGGAGGAGCTGCAGGACTCACCTTGGGAGTGAAGGCTGTTATATGCGCAGGAGGTGTAGCAAATGTTGCTAGCCCTGCTGCACCTATAGTGTCAAGTGTAACAAATGTTGTGCTAGCTCTGCTGCAGGTATAGCGGCAAGTGTAACAAATATTGCTAGCTCTGCTGCACGTATAGAGGCAAGTGTAACAAATATTGCTAGCTCTGCTGCACGTATAGAGGCAAGTGTAACAATATTGCTTGCTCTGCTGCACGTATAGTGGCAAGTGTAACAAATATTGCTAGCCCTGCTGCACCTATGACCTAAAATGTTGCTGCATCAAGTTATATTGGTCTCTGGGTGCGTCAAATAAAGATGCTTAACTGCACCAACTGTACAATTGTGATTCCTACTTTTGTTTGTATGTTTTTTATAGTGTATGAAATCTGACACAATTCCGTCAAAACTAAACTGATGCTGTACAATCATAAATGCAGATCATTTTAAAGAACGACACAAATTTCCTACAGTTGGTTTGTCTAATTTAATCATTTTCATGCTTTTACTGTAACAGTAATCTCACCAGCCTATAACATTTGTTTTTAACTGATGTTTATTTTGATGACCAGAAAGCCAAAAAGTGTTCTATAATGGAATAATTCTGGTGTTCTTGTTATTTTCCTGTTTGCATTCACATGAGAATATTTCCAGAACCTTTTCTAATGTGACTCGATATGCAATGTAAACAATATATATGAAATATATATGAATTAACTGCCAATAAACATCTTCAATTATAATGTTGAATCTTTCTTGGTTATAAATGCTTTACAAGATTTGTACATATAAAGGATTGGGGAAGTATGTTAGAAATGTAAGAGTTTTGTAATGAGAAACTAGGGAAACGGTTATTACAGAAGGACGGATGACACGATAGTTAACAACTGTATGTTCGTTTACCTTCAACATCAATTAAAGGTAAATTTAGTGTGCTGAGTCTTTCCCAGTGCCAACTTGTGATTGTTCTGCTGCTTCCATGCAGGTAGGGGGCGCGGATTATTCAAATAACACAGAAGCGTCTGACACTTGACGTACAATCAGACCACGGCAAATCCGGCCTTCTCATTGGACGATGGTGACTGGTCTCATGACAACAACACCAGGGCATTGGCCAATCACGGCTCGCCTTCGCCTCCGGGCTATGTTTGTGAATGACGTAATGAGCGTAACGCAAGATGGCGTCGTCTTCACCGTAAACCTCTGTGATTCCGATTTTCCAAGTGGACGTGCGCCTCTCTTGAAGTGTTTGTGTTTTTTTCGATAAAGAATAGCCTCGGTCATCAGATCAGGGGTATCGAAGGCGTCGCCGTGCGCCTCGCCTCTGGTTTTTGGCTGCCTTCCTGACGCAGCCCTCCGGTGACAGCCGGGGAGGTGAAGCGCTGACAGACGGGATGGACAACGGAGAGTACCACATCTCCACAGTGGACAACATGGACACGACTTTAGCAGAACTGGGCGACGAGTTCACACTAGGAGATATTGATGGTGAGATGGTTATTTGTTCTATTTGTCTCATTAAGTTGAGGTCGGGCCACTTCCGGTGTTATTGATAGCAACGCAGTTGTCACGCTGCTCAGCAGGGAGCTTATTTATGTGACATCTGTCCTAAAGTTCGGAATTTAAAATATTCAACTCATAGCCGCCTTTAAAAACAGAAGAGGTTTGGGTAATTCAGTATTAAATTCAACTTGCATACCATCTTATAGTCTGTGTTATATTTGCATTTATATGTCGCACCTTTAATGATTAGTGTTGACATGGTGGGTTTTATATTTATTACACCATTTGCATTAAATCTCCTGACATTCCTCATTGTACATTTATTCAGTTATGTAAAACGATAAGGATCTAAAAAAAGTTTAAACTCAATCCAAAACATCAGAAAGAACGTGATCAGGTGGAGTTGTATATGGAATTTTATTTTTAAATGGAACCTTAAATAGTCTTATTTAACAGGAAGTTGTGTGAAAAGTGAGGTCAGATGTGGATATGGACCTCCATTATTACTGTGGCCTTGAGATGAAGCACTGCATTAAGGAAATCTTACACTAATTAAAGGATTTTTGTTGAGGAACATCGGACTCTTTAATTTCTTCTGTCTTTTCAAAGCCCTTGCTGTGGATTCATTTGTACATGATGCAGAAGGTTCATGTCAAAAGTCAGAGCTGTAAAGACCGACAGCGTGAGGGTTCTGCTATCAAAACGCCTTTTGGCCCATCATGAAAGGATGGGGATTTTAGGGGAATGTTGGAGTGCAGACTCACCACATTTCCATTAGGGTGGAAATCTGCTGAACGCTAAGTCACCAGACCGAACTGATGGGTGATGCCGTGTGTTTGTGTCGGCTGAGATGAACAGTCACGTTGGCTGTGTAGTGCAAATGAAGGATTGTGTCTATTACAATTGGCAACTTTTGTTGCCTTCGGTGTCTGGTTGTGTAGTCTGATTTCACACAGGCGGTATGTAAAAAGCAGACAGCAACTTGTCAAGCAGGATGCAGAAAGCTCTAAAACTTTATATGTTTGAGTTATTAAAGATTGCTTTGTTTTATTCCTAATGTGCTCAGTGGCATTTGTTTCTATATTATGTTATAAATGTGTGTGTGTCTGTGTGTGTTTGTGTGTGTGTGTGTGTGTGTGTGTGTGTGTGTGTGTGTGTGTGTGTGTTTATTTTAGATGCCTCAGTATTACAACCAATAGTGTGAAATCAACATTTTGATTGCTTAACAAGACCAAAGCAGCATATTTCTGGCAATTAAGAGGAGAAAAACAGCAAGCTTTATCATCTAAACTGGTGGCTCTGCCTTAGAACACACTTGGTTAGTTCATTTCTCCCCTTGAGCATTCATGTAAAGTGGAAATCCCCCCCCCCCCCCCCCCCCACACATAAGGCAGGCGTTCATTCTGTATGACAGCAGGTTTACTCTCAACAGTCAAATGAGCAGTTGAGGCCCGTGTAACCCAATTCATCAGAAACATTCCTCCTCCACCAATTACTTTCTTAGCAACTCAGGTCACGTTATGCAACCACCTTTTGTTGCCCAGCAACCTAGAAAACCAATCACCATAGCTCCACACCCCCATTTGATTCATCTATCCTTTGTACTAGCTTATTTAACACACTCAGGGTGCAGAACTCTCTGGCAAACATTAGATTCTATATGCCAACATAATGTGCTTGCATATAAAGGATGTCTGTATTTTAGTCAGAACGCTTATCATTTGATGCTCACAACCTCGTGATGTTGCATGAAAAGCAGCTCTGTGCAGAAATTTAGACGCGCTAATGCTTTTTTCTACACACTAGTCAGAAGTGCTGCTATAGGAGTGGTTACTTTATCATTATTATAGTGCTACATTCAAAGCTTAATATTGAGTTTGATTTAGTTCAGGGCTCAGACATGATGCAAATACAAAAATCTGCCTCCCGTGCTGTAGTTACACAACAACAAAAGAGTACATTCCACATGCGATGAGTCTGGATATTTTTTATTGTAACTAAACATCATTGTAGCAGGGGGAAAAAGTAAAAACACACCACGGTAATAAACCAACTCTTTGCTTCTTTGTTTCAAGGTTTTCATGGAAATTAGCTACCTGATAAAGATAACACATTGGAACCTTAAATTGTTCCTGGATTTGATTGGAATGGTTTGATATCCTGGTACCAGTTCGCTCCTTGTGTTTCCACAGTATCAGATTGCACAGTGGGCACATGCAGGGAAGCAGTGCATGAGGCCAGGTGGCTTGTCTAGTCCTGCTCTGGACTAGACAAGCCACCTGGGTCAAGGCTGCAACCTAATTGGCCATTGCTTGTCCTTGGTGACTGAAGTTGTATCAATGATGACGCATGTGTGTGGTTCATGTGTAGAATTTCCCCTCTTGGCCCCACCTGGGCTGCACATACTTTCATATCTTTCTCCTTTTTTAACTGTGAGTTTCCATGAAAATGTGGGCCAGTCCTGGGCACAAAAGAAATGATTTTGAGTTTCTCCTTTGGTGCCCTTAACAGTTTTACAGAATGATGTCGGATATTGTTTTATTGTTTTCTGCAGTATCAGTATCTCCTCGTTTCTGTCAAGTGTCAAGGCTAACAGCCTGAATACAGAGGTGTGACCACAACAGTAGCTCTGTGTTTTATCCAAGGCCAGTTTATCTCACCGTTTGGACGCATCTTCTTATCTTTTGGGAGATAGCAACAGTGATAATTCTGAGTATTATCTGCATGACTGCAACCTTGCCAACATTTGTGGGGGATTCATGATTTCTTTCTTTTGGGACACATAGCGATTAGATGTTGCCAAGGGCAGAGTTTAAAGGTGAATTAATTGTAAATCATTTTGCCATATATAAATCTATGAGTGGTATTTATATTGAAGATCTTTTTTTACTTTCTCCTATTGAAATTGAACACGCTGTAAAAAATTATACAGTTGAAATTTAGTTGATCTGCTTCTGTTTGCTGTTCCATGTAGTTTAATGGGGTTTTTTTTTTTACAATGTGCTTTCAGAGATGCTGCAGTTTGTCAGCAACCAAGTGGGGGATTTCCCAGACTTGATGGAGGACCAGATGACACCGGCGGGCTCTGTGCAGTGTGCCAGCTCCAGCAGCACTTCACAGCCTGTAATCCAGGCCATTCAGACGCCTCAGGCTCCCCAGACTCCGACCACTGCTGTCTATCAGAGCTCCACCGTTAACCTTCCCGCCTCTCAGACCCTTTCCGCACAGCCTTTGCCCCTCACTCCTCCTCTTACTCCCGTCCAAACCCCATCTCCTACCACCTCTGCTGTTTCAGGGCAACAGCTGGTGACCCGTAGCCCGCCCCTTCTTCAGCCGCGGCCTCAGATGGTCCAGGCCATCCAGCCACAGCTTCAGCAGACAGCCCAACCTACTATCCAGGTATCAACTTGGTGTCTATCTGACACTTGCACAGAAGTTGTGTCCGTAACATAGGTAGCAAATTTAGCTTTACTCATCTAGTGATCAGCAACAATAACACAACATAGAAATATGATCGTAACAATCGGTTGAGACCTCTCATGGCATCTTAGTGTGTTGTAAGAAATATACTATGATATCATCGCAACTGAAATTATGATGAGGAATTGTCATGCTGTCTCTTTTCTAGTTGCAACACAGAATTCAGCTGCTTCCATCAGTTAGTTTGACGCAATGTTGGACAGTGCTTTTACATTTAACTGTTTCCTACTTCCCTGTAAATGAACAGTGGCCTACTGCTTGAGCTTTTCTTAAAATCTGTCTTGAAATCATCTTCTGTTAATGTGCTGTCCATAATAATAAATGTTTCTTTTGACACTCGAAGTACCTCAGACAGTAACTTAGTGTAAACTGAGAAAACACGAGTTGAAATTCTATTCTATTGCACGTCATTTTATTGTATTATCTATCCTTAATTAAACACAGATGCACACACAGGGGATCTCTGTGCAGACCCAAAGCTTCCCAATCCACACTTTGGTCCAGACCCATTGCCAGACATCTCTGCCAATCCAGACCCAGGCACCCCAAACTGTAATGATTACCTCCAATGATGGACGATTGATCCAAAACCCTGTCATCTGCCACCACAGTCCATCCCCTGGTTTCCAAGGTAACTAAAAAGAGTAAGAAAAAATTAGTGCACAGTCCTTTTTTCATTGAATTATATATTACTCATCTGCTTTTTTTCAGTCCTCCAGCCACATATGCAGAGTATTGTGACATCCCCTCAGATGCAACCTGTTACCATCCAGCACCAACGTGTCCTTACACCAGCCTGTCAGACCATCCAAACCCTCTCCACAGCTCCCACCGCAGTTCATGCTATGCAGCAGCAGATGCAGCAAGTCCCTGTAAGAAACGTCGACATAAATCCCACGTGTTGTCTTTGAACACGCAAGAAAAAAAGGATTTCTTTAGCAGTGGTTTTAAAGTACCTATAAATAACTTTAAGGCATTCATTTATCCTTTTTTTTGTCAGGTTCTTGTCCAGCAGCCTCAGATTTTGAAGACAGATTCACTAGTTTTGACAACCCTCAAACCAGACGGAACACAGGTGCTTTCCACCATGCCGAGTCCTACGGGAATCACCACCCTAACCACGCCCATTCAAAACACAGCTCTTCAAGTCCCAGTAAATAGCTTGCTAAACATATTTCGCTTACACCCAATCCTCCCAAAAAACAAAAATAACGATCTTCTCCTTCTGTGTCCAGACGCTGATGAGCAGCAACATCCTAACTACTGTCCCTGTGGTGATGGGAGGGGGAGACAAACTGCCCATCAAGCAGCTACAAGGTTCCTCCCACTGCACAAATGTCCCTAGAAGTTTGGAACAGGTTCATACAGTGGGGGGAGGAGCTGTAGTGGGTCCAGGAGGGGTAGTGAAGGAGGGTGAAAGGAGGACAACCCATAATATCATTGAGAAGAGGTACCGGTCCTCCATCAATGACAAGATAGTGGAACTCAGGAACCTGGTCATGGGCAATGATGCCAAGGTTGGTGTTTTTTTATACTTAATTTTTCCTGTTTTTGGTCTGATTACTGAGTCTTCATGTGACTCTGTGTTGACTCTTTTTCACATTTACCTTTCACGACAGATGCATAAGTCAGGAGTGCTGAGGAAGGCCATTGATTACATCAAGTACCTGCAGCAGGTCAACCACAAACTACGACAGGAAAACATGGCGCTTAAGATGGCCAACCAGAAGAATAGTGAGTGTAACTTGATACCTGCCTTGTTGTAGGTCACTGTTTGGATTGGATCTCCACATGTATCACATTAGCTCCTAAGACAGACCAAAAAGCCTAAACTGTTTTCTGTCTATCTCAGAGCCTGTGACACTGTCTGAAGATATGGAGCTGAAACCGGAGTTAGTGGTGATGTCACCTCCTGCCTCTGACTCTGGTTCTGGATCTCCTCCCCAGCTCTCCCCTTTTTGCGTGGATTCAGAACCAGGCAGTCCTTTACTGGACCACGAGCAGGTAAATACATGAATGCAGGATCATACGCGCCATGTCAGCGTTAGAACACACACTTGTGAAGTAGTACGCGATTCGAGTTAAGTTAAAAATGGCATTGTGTAAATTATTCTATTAAAGTGTGTTCATTTATTCTCCCTAACTGATTTCATTATCATTTTCCAGTTAAAGAGCGAGCCAGATTCTCCTCCCTCAGTTGGAGTGATGGACCACTCTCGACTGCTCCTCTGTGCCCTGACTTTTTTTTGCCTGTCACTTAACCCCTTGCCGTCATTGCTGGACACTGAGACTTCAGGGAGCACCAGCTTTTCTTCAGGCCATGGACCATCTAGAACACTTGTCTGGTTTCCAAGTCACACACAAGACTTTGGTGAGCAGGCCTAGACTGTCTGTTTTCCAGGGTGTAATGCACAACTGTAAGATCTGAATGCTGGTATTGAAACCAAGGTCCTTGTTGCATGTTTGTTTCCCAGCCTCCTGGCTCCGTTGTCTGTTGCCGTGGGTGATGGTGTGGGTGCTGAGTGGCGTAGGAGCAGTGTGGGGCTGTGTCAGGGTGCTCTACCTTTGGGAGCCCATCACACCCCTTCACTCACCAAAATCTGTGTCATTCTGGAGACACCGTAAACAAGCTGACCAGCATCTTAACAGGGTGAGCACACAGCGTTTATTATCAGGTGTGTTTAGAGAAGAAAAATATCTCTAAATGTAAGTTTTTTGTTTGCGTGTCATGACCATCACCCTCAGCTCTCCTGTCCATTTCTGCTTCATATGAATACCTCACTGTTGGTCCTGACTGCTCTCATCTGCAGGGACATTACACAGCAGCAATGGCCAGTTTGGAGACGTGCCTGTCCGTCTTGACCAGAGCCCTTCCCTCAACCAAAGTGGACCTTGTCTGCTCACTGTCCTGGAATGTGATCCGTTACTTATTGCATCGGCCAACACCTCTCGGCTGGCTGGTTCATCAGTTTGGGGGAAAGTATAAAGGGGAGGAGGCTCGGACAAGTGCGAGGGACGCAGCACTGGTCTACCATCAGCTGAGCCAGCTGCAGCTCACAGGCAAGTGACAAGTGCAGAACGTGGCCCGAGTGCTACCAACGGTTCTTGCTTGTGCTTCAGCACCATCAGCAGTCGTGCGCAGGTTGGTAGGTTTTAAACTTGGTGCTTGTTTGTCTGCGTCTCTCCATAGGAAACCTGCCCCAGCGCAGTAGCTTGTGGGCTTTGTCTCTGTCTCTGAGCGCTGTCAACCTCAGCGAGAGTGCGCAAGCCAAGATGGCTCCTGCACAGCTCACACAGATATATGTAACTGCAGCTACTGCCCTGCGGACTGTGCTAGGCCACCACCTCTCCATTCTACCTGTAGGTTCAAGAACGCAGAGGAAACTCAGAAGGTGATGTACTTCAGTTTTGTGGAATTTACGACACAGCACCATCCTCTTCCTCCCACAGAGTTATCTTTTGAGCTGTGCAGAGAATGTTGGCACCAAACCAGTCCCCGACTGCCTGCACTGGCTCTTCACCCCGTTGGGTAGGCAGTTCTTCCTGAGCTGTGATTGGTCAGTGAAGTCTGAGAGTACCTGTGAGATATACACTTCTCAGAGAGACCCAGGTAAGCTGCAGGAAAACCAGATGACTTGATGGAAAAGTTCATCTCACACATTTTTAGCAGCATCACAGATCCTCAAAGATCTGTATTCTGGGGGCATAAATCTAATTGAAAGAACAATAGATAATTGTCAGGAAGAGAAATAACATTTTTAAAAGAAAATTTAACTCTGAATTATTACTGGTCACAGTCTGTAATGCAGATATCCTTTAGATTCTTAGTGGTTTCAGGGATTCGAATCTGTTTATCTCTTTAAGATGGGATGAATGCTATTATACAGAGATATATTCTCTTATTATTGCATATATAGCTTGTCTGTTGTTGCCAAAAATGCTGCTTTCCTGGTGTAAGCTGCTTTATTTTAACCTTGTCTTGATGTTGTTCTAGCGGATCCCATTGCCCAGCTCCACCGCTGTTTCTGCAGGAAGCTTTTGGAGCGAGCTGTTCAAACCCTCATCCAACCACAGAGCGACTCCGTAGCAGACAAATACAAGAAGGACTCGGGGTAAATGGAGCAAATCTTGCAAAGGTCCATCACCTTTCTTGTGACTGAATGTGTCATCAAACCTTCCTTTTGTTTTTTCAGGGAGTTTTCCAGCGCACTGGAATTTCTCCATTTATTGAACAACTGCACCGAGGACTCGTCTTCTCCTCGCCCTCCCTTCTCGACTCCGCCTAATCACACCACCATTCCAGGTGTGTCTTTCATGATGTGAGAAGCCCTACCCAACACAAATTACTTTGGGTGTTTGTCTGGGCAGAGCGTGAGGACTAGGCAGATTGTTTCATTACTGTGAACACCACAGTTTCACTTTGCGTTCCCGATAAAACGAAAGTGCCACCCTGTTTAACTTCACAAAGCAATTTAAATCATCACACAAATTTGAGCTGGTGTCATTTTTATCACAATGTTTCGCCTTCAACCGCCAGAGATTGTCAAAGCAAATTTTTAAAACCTTTTAACGCAACTCGCCACATTTGTCGTCATCTCTTCACTAGTGGGAGATCCAGTGAGCCGATGGTGGGCTTTGGTTCTGAAGGCCACTGTGCACTGGCTGCAGGGTGAGGACGCTGTGGTGAGGTCACTATTGGCAGAAGCAGAACGGATGCCAAGGGCGCTGCACACTCTGGAGTAAGTGAAGGAAAATGTTGGAATGACAGCATTTGGCTGTAAATAATGTTATGTGAAAGCCAATTAGTAAAGGACCCTTTTTGATACATTTTGTATTATAAATGGTACTTACACATAAATCAGGGCAATAATAAGTGTGTCTTTTGTTATGTATGTCATTTATCTGATGCTGAAAAAATAACTGAGCTGTGTTAATTTAGATTTGCATTTATTTTGTATTTAATTGATTAAATGACCATTTTCCTGTGTAAGTCATTGGTAGCCTTCATATTAGTAGCATGTCTTACACAGAAGCCGTGGTAATAATACATCCCCTGCATCTCTGCTTCAGGCATCCTCTGCCCAAAGCTGTACTACTGCTGTGTAAAGCGGTCCAGTTGAGTCTCTCCCCACTGAAAGGAGAAGGAGCCATTTCCTGTCTCTCCCACTGTGACAGAGCCAGCAGCTATATGTCCTCCAGTGTTGCCATACCGCTCACCCAGTCTGGAAACTGGCTGAACAAGGTAGTGTAAAAATAAAAACGTCTAAATACTGACTCACTCTGGCTTGTGCTTCCTTAATCCTGTCTGCTATCTTGCATATTTGCATATACAGCATGCATTTAAATATAAAAATGATGCATGCGTTGTTGGGGCTAGGCAAGCAGCCATGGGGCTGTGTGGGTGCACAGTGTGGGTGGCAGGAGGTGGCTGTGGTGCATTGTAGTTGCATTGCATGATCCTGAACCTGAGTGCAATGTATCTGCAGTGCAGCACAGAGGCCCCCCCAATCTACACGCACCTGCTGCCCCATTTCTTTTCATGACAAAATGTGTCCAAAATGTGGTGTAAAATCCTGTTCACTGGTTTGCATCACAGTGTTTTCAGAACCGTTTTCCGTTTCCCCAAAGGGTGTGGAGCTTCTGGTGTGTGACCTTCTGCTGACTCTAAGAACAAGTATATGGCAGCGAGGAAGCAGCAGTAATGGAGAGCCCGGTCCAGCTCATGGATCCCAGTTGGCTGGATTCCAGAGAGACCTCAGTGCTCTCAGGAAGGTCACACAGTGCTACAGACAGGCCCAGCACAAGGTACATACAAAGCTAATGGTGGTGTATGGGAGGTTACTCACAGGGAGCTTGTGGAGGATATGATGGAGAGCAATTACTTTATTCTGTGTTCATTTTTTCATGTTTTCACACACACACTGAGAAATAAAATTAGCTGTAATTTTCTTGCTAATAAAAAGTGTTTACTCTCATTACAAACCTATTAATCTTCTGGCTGCTATGAATCCTCCTCAATTAGATTTGACTTAATTGCATTAAGGAACAATAACTAAACTGCAGGTGGAATGTTCCTCATTTAGAAAGGGTGGAACAGAAGGGGCAAGAGCTGCCTTTACTAACACATCAAAGACTGTGGGTGTGTATTTCTGGCAGGTTTTTGAGACATTGCTTTCTAAATCCATTTCATTTAGTTTGTCTGTTTTCCTTATGAAATAATATTTGAAAAAAATAATGTATCACAATCAATCAATTAAATTACTGAGCAAGTAAATCTAATGTTTCTTTCTTCCCAGCACACAATAGCGCCACCCAGGGGTGACAACATATTTAATATCTAATAAACGAAAAAATGCAGAAAATGTTTTTTTTTGTGTCATTAATAATTCTTTCTTTACATCAAATATATGAAAACTTGTTTGTTTGGGTTTTTTGTTCAAATTAATGTGTACAGACAAAGTGGATGCACTTGTATGTTTGTTTCAACATTTAATTCTTTTTTGTAGGTGTTTCTTCATGAGACCACAGTAAGACTGATGGCTGGAGCCAGTCCCACCAGAACACATCAGCTGCTGGAGCACAACCTCCGCCGTAGGACACACAACTCTTACGCTGCTGGTATGAGACACTCCACACTACTGGCTGCACACATGTCATGTGTAGTTATTGTTGATCTTAACTGCAAAATACAAAGAAAAAGACAGGCATATGCATATCAAAAGAAATTCATGTGTGATATTCTCTCAGAAGGTGAGAGGGAGAGGGCTCACGCCATCCTGCTGGCCTGCCGCCACCTGCCTATGCCCTTGTTGACCCCTCCTGGGCATCGTGCACGCCTTCTCGCTGAGGCCAAGCGCACCCTGGAGCGCGTGGGAGACCGCAGATCACTGCAGGACTGTCAGCAGATTCTTCTGCGTCTCAGCGGGGGCACGACCATTGCTGCCTCCTAAAATCACAGAGAACAAATGATCTCAGTCCTTTAAGTCATCTAAAGATTTAAAACTGGCTTTTCGTTCATCAATAACGTGTAATATAGATATCATTTCCTCAGATTCAGACCAGGGGTATACTTACAGAGACATGTTGCAAGATTCTCTGCAGAGAAGGTTGCAGTGGCTCTTTAGTACATGTTCCTTTTCATGCTCACTTTTAAAGTCACGAAAATCTAGCAAACTGTCTCAAAGATAAAATGTTTCATAAAACTGGGAAAAGGGACCATCGTCTTATAGCTGTTGAATATTATTGCAGCGCAGTAGCCCATTGATTAGCTATAGAAGAGCATGTTGTACAATCATTATTGGCACAAAGCAATTTGAGTGCTGCAATAACTGTGTAATGCCTCAGTAGAATTGAATGCCTCAATTAAGGGAATAGGATGCAGAGATATACTATTCCATTTTTAACCGCAGAGCTCTTGGTGATCTCCTCCTACCTACCTCACACAAAAATTTGGAATTAACTGACCATATTAGGAGATGCTTGTGTTTGTGTAGCATCATTTTTATTTTACTTTTCCAGAGTGCTTTAGTCAAAACATTAGGGCAAAT
Source organism: Takifugu flavidus (assembly GCF_003711565.1). Taxonomy (NCBI): domain Eukaryota; kingdom Metazoa; phylum Chordata; class Actinopteri; order Tetraodontiformes; family Tetraodontidae; genus Takifugu; species Takifugu flavidus. The sequence continues at coordinate 1,763,932 of NC_079537.1, read as the reverse complement.
CCCAAAACTATAGGGAACAAATGATTAAGCTTTGTCTAAATAACTGAGGGAATCAGCCAATAAATTTGAATATGCTTTTACACATACACCTGATATTTAAATGCAAACTCACATTGATTGTATAGTTGTATATATGCAGGAAAACAGGAATACTGTGAGCAAGACATGCATCAGAGACGCAGAATGGTTTTCTATCAGAATCTGCATGTGATGGTTTGAACCAAGCACGTGAGATGACTCGTCTTTCAGGGTTGGTTTTTTTTTCCAATTGGAAAAAAGGTCAGGTTGAATTTGTGAAGGATCCGCTGCAGAAGGCAGAAAACATCCATGAATGTTCCTGTGGTCTTTGTAAACATAAGACGCTCAGTTACAAATGTTTAAAAGAGCAAGAATAATATTCCTGTCATGTCATACTCTCAAGCAAAAATGGCCTTGATGTTGTGTAAAGAAAAAATATTTTATCATTTTTCATCATATTTAGAATGATGGAGAAAGTTGTATTTTTTTTGTAATTGTTGACACGCAGCACTTCGTTATTTCTGTTTCTGTACTTTCATTATCTTATTTAACGGATGTATTGTGATACTGTTGCTTTTGGGAGGGTTGGAAATTGCCAGTTCATCTCTAGTAGGTTTATTTTCTTAAATAAGTAAGTAATTATTGTGATACATATTAGATTGTTATGACTTTAATTAATGCTCCTAGGGATTTTCAGAGCTCGTGGTCTTCCAGCTTAACCTGTGCTGTGTCTTAAACTCTTTCATCAGTTTAGATCCTTACTGGTAAAGTGCTGCAGAAAAGCAACATTGAACCCAACATTATTACCAGACAGATTTGCTGTCAATATATTTTTTTCCCCTTTGAATATGCTTTATTGTCAGACATGTTCATTTCAATTGTTGTTTGTTTTTTATATTAAAACATAAAACATCTGCTACTGTGTATTTTTGACATGTGGATTACAATATAACCCATCCAGACATGTCATTATTATATTTTGAGAAAATGTTTCCTTGTTTCCACTATTATATTATATTATGTTATGTTATATTATATTATATTATATTATATTATTTTATATTATATTATTATATTATATTATTTATATTATATTATATTATATTATATTATATTATATTATATTATATTATATATTAAATGGTAAGGTTTTATGGAACGTTTCACTGCCACCGTTTTCACTCGAACGGATTTTAACGACGGACCAGGGCGGAAGTTGGAATAGAGTAGAGAAGGTTTCACGTGTACAACATGAAAAACACAAAAAAGAATATGTCTAAGAAAGCAAAATTTAAGCCTGGCGCTAAGAAACGGGAAAATAAATGCATCGTTATGTTTGATGACAAACATCGACAGTAAGTTATTTGTTTTACACAGTTTCATAGGCGTTAGCATTCAGGGTTAGCTGTCATTGATCGTTTGTTATTCAAGCAAATTAATCTTGAATACTTGATCAGTTTGTTGCATTGAAATAATCGATTTACGATGTAACTCCTGTTTGTATTACTTAGTTTAGTTAACTTAGTTTAATTAACGTTGTCCAATGTGTTGTATTGAAAATAAGTGATCTATCAATCGCAATACACATTGCTTCCTTCACAGTTTGTTCTTACGTTGAATTATTGTTTTGTTGGTGTTTGAGATTAACGAAACTCATTTCGCAAGATTGATGCAGCATCTGTCTCTTATTGTACTGTCAGGGAGTATTTAACGGGTTTTCATAAGCGAAAGGTGGAAAGGAGAAAAGCAGCACTGGCAGAAATCCAAAAAAAAATCAAGGAGGAACAGATCAGAGTGCGAGAAGAAGTAAGTTAGAGGGTAAATATGTTGAAAAATCTTGATAAAAATCTCGTGATAATCTCACGTGTGTGTCTATCTGTTACCTAGAGACATAAAGAATACATTAAAATGCTGAAGGAGAGAAATGAAGCCCTTGGTGAGTTGATAAACCATTGATACCCAGTTCACTGAATGACACTTGGAAATGGGACACTTTTTAAAAACCTGTCTCCTATGTGCATCACTTATCAGATGCTGCTGCCGATGATCTTGAAGACGCCATAACAAGTACAACAGAGTCTGTGCAGTATGATCACCCCAACCACACGGTCACTGTGACGACCATCAGTGATCTTGACCTCACAGGAGCCAATCTCTTTGGATCTGCCACCACTCAGGTATAATCAATGTGCCTGTATTTACCATCTCTCTTCAATTCAGTCAGGCCAGAACAGGCCAGTGAATTGATGCTTAAAATAATGTCTGTGCCAGTGAAAGCCACTTTTTGTTTTTTTTTTTTTTTCAAACATTTAGGTTAATGAAGATGAAGAAAAGAAAGAAGAAGGACAAGAAATAACTGAAGCAATGCCAAGAAAAGCTGGAAATCCCATTATTAATAAAAAGTAAGTTTTCCATAAAGCAGTAATTGAGAGTAATCGTCTTCTTATTTTTGCTAGTGTTGATTAATATGCAGATTGGCCGCTGTAGCATTGCCTAAAAATATATCACAGCTGTCTCCTGGTGTAGCTGCATCTAGCTCCTTTTATGCCACTTTCCCTCCTGTTGCTCCAGGATCCGCTCCCTGACAGCATCGCTCAGCACCTACACCACCAAGCGGAACAGGAAAGGGAAGCAGGAAAGCCGAAGAGGACAAGGCCAGCCGACAGACAACAAACGCAATGCCATATTGAGTAAACACAAAAAAAAGACAAGCAAGTCACAGAGACGTAGAAAGACTGGGAAGAGAGTTCATCATCAGGAGTGAAGTGAATAAATTACAGTGCAGTGTTGGGACACTGAAACTGCTGGACCACTTGAGAGCAACAACTACACAGATGGATCAAAATGGAGCTGTATTGCTTCAGCAGGACGTTTGTATCAAGCCCTGGAACTGCCCTGGTGTGTTTTTGACCCTGTTCCAATCTGCTATATATTTTGAAGTAAAACTGTATTTATAGTTTTATACTGTTCTATGTTCTTGGGTTCCATTTGAAATAAAAGCTGAATCCTTCTAAAAGTTGGCCCCCACACCAATGTCAGCGTGTACTTCTGTCCATTGTTTAAGGAAACCTGAGTCTGTTGTCGACATCCTCTCCAACACCAGGAAATTGACCCTCAGCTCTGCTCACTTGATGTTAACCTGTGAATGATCTGAAGAAAAGGCTGCTATTTCAGAGCCTTCTACCACACTTTACTGACATGTTCGTGGTTTTAATGTATGTCAGACCCCACCCCTCAAGCACAAACCTCGCCAGTGTTTATTTATTTACGCTAACCTGAGCCAACGTGTGCCAGCTGTCATTCGCCTGCGCGTTTCATTTCGCTTTCTAAAGCCAATGATATTTAATACAAGTGCTCAATGGAGGATCGTCCAGGCCTACGGCTCCACATTGGCTGAAGGTCTGTGCACTGCAAGGTCCATCGCTGCTCTGACTGAGAGCCACCATGGCAGAAAAAAAGGCGTCAGATTCATCTTTTTGGTTGGACAAAAACACATCAGAATCATAGTGTGTGGCGGCGTGAGAACAAAGGAATTAACAGAAGAAGAGTCACTTGATGGTGGGGCTGGATGGCTGTTGTTTTGTCTGACTAGATGAATGAAACTTCTAATCAGGTAATCATCAATTCCATTATGTTTATCTCAGTAAAATATTGCATGATTACAAAGGACAGAATGTGTTGTGGGGAGCCCGGTGTGTTCAGGTGGTAATTATATAAGGCTCTGCTACATTGATTTAGCTAAAGTCTAATGAAAAAATGTTTTCTTTACATTATCTTGCACTGTTAAAAAATGCTTTACAATACTTTGTTCAAGTGTAGGATGACCAGCAGTATTTCACCACATGCTTTAAAGTGTTATTAATAGCATATTAAATAGATAATATGACCATTTGGGTTAAACTGTTTGTCTTGATATGACTTATCATGAACTGGCACTATGGAATAAGATGGCTGAATGTACGGTCACAGGATGCAATGAGGATCCCACCATGTCGCCTACCGGTGAAGAGCCCACATGCCCCAAGTTCCAGCCCAACATCTTTGACCCCTCCCGTTGCCACGACTGCCTGCGCCAGAAGCACCTGCACTCCGGGGCGAGGGAGAGTGCCGAGGCAACGCCGCAGCAGAAACCCGCAGCAGAACCTGAAAATGGTGTTAAAACTCAAACAGACTCCAAGGTTGGACGAGTCAAAGGGGTGGCGCTGACACCGATCCCATCCCAGGAGGAGGAAAGAGACACCAGCAGCAAGGTAGAAAAGAAAGGAGAGGGGGTGTGTGGAGGTGGGTGCACCTGCAGAGAAAAGGGATTAACTGGATGGGAGGGAGCACCCCGGATCTCAGACATTAAATATTGTGATGATCATCTATATTTTGAAATATCTTCAGGCTTCTATTGAGATGAAGTCGTATAAAAAGTTCAGAGCCTCATCGGCTCCTTCACTACTGTTTTGCGATTATGCATAGAAACGTAAGAAATGGTGCAGCTAAATTTGGAACTGTTGCCTTTCTGTAGTTGGAAAGCGATCACTTCATGCAGATGTAATGAAGTGTGTTGTGACGCTTCAAAATAAGTAACATGCAGTTTTGATTGTGAGACTTGCGTCAGATTAGAAGTAACAGGTTTAGCCTCTTCTGAGATGAAGTGCCGGCTACGCTAAGAAATAGTCATTAATTATTAAAAAGTCATGATCTCTGGTTACAGAGATGTAACCCTAAACAGACTCTGTGTGTGTGTGTGTGTGTGTGTGTGTGTGTGTGTGTGTGTGGTGTGTGTGTGTGTGTGTGGCGGGCTGGGGGGGTGGGGGTACCAAATATGCATTATAGTGGAGCGAGGACATTTTTGGGTATGGCAACATTTTCTCTGGTCCTCAATGAGATGACATGGGTAAGGAGCTATAAGGAGCTACATTAATTTTAATGTATTTCATGTGACTATTGTATATGATATAGATATAGGTAGTACAGTATATAGATCCAGTAAAACTATATGCTTAAAAGAGCACTGGCGTTTTCGATAAGCTCTACGTTGTTTTTATAGCGATGCTTTGACACAGAGTGTCTTGGTGGCCACATGATTGGGTTATCCTAACCTGTCACCCTATCAGGAGGATTCTGACAGTGTGTCGGCAGTGAGCAGCTACTGTGATGTCAGAGGAGGCAGTGTGGATCGTCAGGACACTCCTTTCTGCATCCTGAGCCCCGACTGTGAACTTTATATCTGCGACGGAGACGACGACGACAGCACTGACAGGTGGGCCAGTGTGAAATTGCTTATTTCTCAGGATTTACTGTTGTTTTGTCTCTGTCTTTCCTCCCTTTGCCTTCTGCACTCTCAGTCCTTCACCTTTCATCCTTCTTTCTTCCTTATTCTCTTCCCCTTAGCTGCCTGGAACAGAGCGACTACCAAGAGTCCAGCGGCTCGGGCAGTGCTGAGGACGAATATCTGCCAATTCGTTGCCGTTCAACCAAAGTCGGAATGACCAGATTGGACCCTCCACCCCATAGGCCCAACCCTAGGGGCTGGATGGAAGAAGCTCAGAGCAGAGATGGCTTCAATGGCACATCAGGTACACAAAAGTTGACAACGTATTTTGTTATGTCCTTCGGGGCGTTTCATTAAATCATTAAACCAATTAAAACATCACAAAAAGTCACAAAGTATAAACGCAAATGTAGGGTGAAGCTATGACTAATTGACCCATCCATATCTAGTTACAGCTACAGGTGTTGTTTACGTGGCACTGATGTTTGAGGTTACCTGCCGGGGTGTCACGGAGCAATAATGAGTAATTTTATATCGCTCCGTTTGTGTCCGGAGACCTCCGACAGCTTCACAGTACCCTGTTGCACTCTGATGAGTCTTGCTTCTGCTTCAGCTCCTCCGTCTTTTATCAATCTTTTGTTTCAGGGTTGAGAGAAGACAGAGCAAAACGTGAAAGTGGTTACTTCTCCTTGGGGAGGGCAGCAGGCACCAGTTTGCTCCGCGACAACAACCCATCTGGTCCATTCCGCCATTATGAGAGAGGGCACCGCATCTTCAGCACAGAAAATGTCGAACCAAAGGACACCATCCCTTTCAGAAACCCAAGTCTGGGTGTGGCTTCAGAAAGGCAGAAGATGACTGTTCTCAACGAGGACCTGCTGATGGATGTCCCGTCTCCTGACCTTCATGAGGTCGCCATTGAAGTTGAAGCTCAGGTTGGGCCTCGATCTCCAAGTCCTACTCCATTTAAGATAGCAGAGTCGTTGGCCTCCACTGGTAGGAAAGGCCTCAGTAACTCCTACAATCAAGGAGGCTCTTCTTCTGCCTCTACCTACTGGCATTCAGGGCGTATGGATACCTCAAGGCGTGGATCCCCTCTGCAGTCACGCTCTTCTTCGCCTTCATGTGGAAGCCAACCATTCAGACGCTGTGAGTCTGCTGCTTCCATCGGCAGGCATGGATCTGCCAGTGGAGGGTGGACTCGTGGGTTGGAAATGGGATCTGGAAATTCCCAGAAAGGCGGTCAAAGGACATGTTATGAATCAGGAACCCTTCCAAGAAACTTTAAATCATATGCTGCGGCAACGAAATCCCAGTCGACCACTGTGTCGGACTTCAGGAGTGCTTTGAGAAAAGCAGAAGCAAGTCAGTCGTTGAATGGTTGTACCCGAGATGGTAGAAGCTCATCTCCTTTAAGAAGGGATCGTCACCCTTCAGGCCAAATGTCTCTTCGCAAAACTGAACTCAGTAGCGGTCCCCCAGATGGACACAGGTATGGCAGTCGTGCTTCGTCGCCATCTTGGAAAGCTTCTGGTGGCGAACGTGACGGTTGTGGTTCTTCACCTCAAAGGAGGAACAATTACTCCTCCAGCCAATCCCTCCTTCGTACATCCGAGTCTGTTCTGTCTCTAAGTGGCCATAGTCATCATGGACGCTGTGGTTCCCCTATAAGAGAAGGCTACGATATTGAAAGCCAGGCTCTGCTTCGTAACGAGATGACTCAGAATGGAACAAATGACCAGGAAGATGAGACTCAAACCGTAGCAACATCCAGAAGAAGTATGCCGAGTCATTCTGCGCTCCATAAACGCGCATCAGGCCCTGCAGGCCACTCACGGGATTGGCACAATCAAGGTTCATCTCCTGGAAGGAAAAATGATCAGACTTCAACTCAATTTCAGCTCAGAAGAACAAAGGACAGTAATTCCTTACATGGTGGCACTTCTGGAAGCCGAAGCTCTTCCCCTCTGAGGAGAAGCCACGAAATGCCTTCACAGTTTCGGCTACAGAGCCGCGATAGCAACATTGCAATGTCTATAGGAAAACGCGACAATGCCACTGACCATCGCTTGTTGCATAAAACAGAAGCTAGCCGCTCGCTCAACAGCAAAAATCACAGCAGCCGTAATTCCTCTCCCTCTAGAAAAGGATCCACTGAAGCACCTGGATACTCAGTTCTTAGAAATGCCACCGATGGAGATTCTAGCCATTCATTGAATCGAAAAAACCAATACCAAAATTCAAACTCTGACTCCTATCGCTCATCCTCCTGGCGAGAGTCAGCCCGTTCTCACAGTAGCTCTTCGTTATCTCGTGTTGCTTCGCCCTCCAGACAAGTTACAAATGGAAGCAGAACATCCTCCATCACCAGGGAAACTCGTAGGAGCCCCAATATCACCAGATCTGGGAGACTGGGCCCTGAAGAAAGCAGTCCATCTCGGAGAGACCCACCACCCCGGCGCCAGCGGAGCCCTTCGCCTTCATCGCAGGTCCAAATGCAGCGGCACATCTCTTCCCACAGCTCAGTGGAGTCCTCAGAGTCTGGGCCGCCATTGTTGGGGCCCTCGGGACGCATCAGGGAGGAGTATGTCATGATAGCTGATGTGCCAAAGGTCAAAATTGTCCATCAGAGGGAAGCAGGCAGCCATACAGGGCGGCCTCAGAACCAGCGGCCCTCACAGAGACAGGAACTCTTCAAACCTGCCAGGTCAAGCAGCTTCAAAAATCTTTAGATCGCCTCGTCCAAACTTGACATTCTGATATATCCAAGGTAGTTTTCTATGTCAACTGGACTGGACTGGACTATGTCAACCCCCTTTGTCTGCTGGATCACATGGTGGTGTGTCACCGGGTCTCCTGGAATGGTGTGAATGTTTGGTTTGTTGTTGGAAGGAGTGGAGGACTGCATTGTACGTGGGTGACAGGAAGTGTCTCAGCCCTACACCTCTGTTTAAGGATGGTTTTTCCAATTTGACACGGATGGCTTCCTTGACACCCCTCTCAAACCAGCGGTCTCTCTGGCCAGTATCCGTACTTGGCTGTCCTCGAAGGAGTGCCCACTCTCCTTAGGTGTAGGTGGACTGCTGAGTCCTGACCTGAAGAGGTGGCGTGTCTGTGTTGTGCCATTCTTCTGTGGAGAGGTTGTTTGGTTCCCCAATGTACAGTTCCTTGCATTTCTCCAAAAAAGGGGAGACACCTCAACAGAAACTAGGTGAACGACCCGACCAACAACCCTGCTAACGACTCTAAGGTGACCACCCAGATCATTAGCATGCCAATGGTCCACAGGGGCTATATATTTTCAAGCTCTCTCCCCAGCGAATTCAGAACTGAAGAAGCCTTCTGGATAGAAGGCGAAACGTCTTCAAGAGAAGAAACCCAGTCCAGTTGACATAGAAAACTACCTTGGATATGATGACCTGGATGATTGAGAATCTACACAGACATTTTGACATTCTGATATACCTTTCTGCCATTTTAGCCACTCCCTGAGCAAACATCCCTCCAGAGATTGGGAGGACACAGGGGACGCTGAGTGGCACTACGGTAGCAGTGGATATTTATCACAAACACACTCCTCCACCTCGCTGCAGGTAAGCCGACAGCTGGTTTACTTAACATCTGGTAAAACTCACTTTTATTGTAGCAGCCCTAAAGAAGCTGTGCAAAAACACATCTTATGATCTGTGCTTTGGACATGACGTTGAGCAACTTTTCCCCCCAGCAAATGGGAATGTTTAGTCTTTCATTCTTACCTGGATTAACTTGCTCATGCTCAACCACATCTTCTCTGCAGCGCAAGCCAGAATTGGAAAACCACTTTGCTGTGTTTGTTCATGGCAGAGAGTCTTTCAGTAACAGACTGTTGATTTTCAGAGGCCTGATAGTCCCACAGCAGATGAGGGCAGTTCTGGCAGAGGGAACTACCACAGATCAGGGCAAATGCAGGTACAGTCTCTCCCACAGTGAAAATCATGACTCTCAGGGTTAAATGACAGCTGATTTTTCTGTCGTCATCATTAATGGTTAAGTGAGCTCACAGGGGTTTATTGTAGGTACTTGGAGCCTGCTTCTGTTAGATATTAACCAGACAGGTATGCTTCAGGTATTTCCAAAGACTCTGGTCTGCCATGGCATGTGTTGAAATTCCTGAACTAGATCCAGTGACAACACAGACAGAATTCTGTGAGGGCAGGTGTTCTCTTAGTTGCAATTCATCGGGTATTCTAGGCAGTAAAGTTTAAGTGAATTTGTATCTTATCAAGATAAACTTTTTCACAGGTTTTTGTCCCCACTAAAGAGGAGGGAGTGAGACGTCACTGTAATACTTCCTCCTGCTCTACACTACATAACTTTGAGGGCGTAAAAAAACCCAAACTAAAACAACCAAAAAAAAAACATACATCAATATTATTCGCCGTTTATTTTAGGGAAACGTTGTTCCTCGGCAGGTTCTCTTCGGTTTTGAGGCGGCATCGTGTAGTTTTTTTTTTTAAACGATCTTCGCAGTTCCGCCCAGGAAGTGGCCGAGCAGCAGCAGCGAGTTGCGGGACGGTCGCTACCTACCCGCCGCTCCACGCCAACTTTTCACCATGGCTAAAAAAAACCCTTAGTTTTAGTCGCGTTTAGAAAGTAGGCCTTCTTTCCTCCCCAAATCCGGGCCGAGGAAATATTATGGTCTGTCTAAAGTTATCGTGGGCATGAATGGCGGGGTTACTTCATGTCGTATAACGTCAGAGGATCGCGGTGTAGTTTTTCTTTTTTCTTTTAAAGATCGGCTAAGCTGAAGAATAAGGTTTACAGCAGGAAAGCGTTTACATTTACTTGTCTTTTGCCTTTGTTTGCCTCTCTGGATCCTGTTATCATGACGGTAAGTTGCACCTTGACAGTTTCCTCCCCCGCCAATGCTTCCTGAATTTTAAATAGCTGTTATAATGAGTGTGGCTAAGCTAGCCTTCACTTTAGCTTCTGTGTTTGTTTTCTTTTACGAAAAAGCTCTTCTAACCTTTACATCCAACCGGCCCTTGTCAAAAGCTGAAATTTGTGCGTGTATGTACAATTGACGTGGCTTTGCAGGCAGGTGTTGCTTCCATTTGTTTAGCAGATGCTGCAACAAGAAGAGCCAGTAGATGTTAGCTGGTCTCTGCTATATAGAAGTAAAAACCAAACCAAAAAAAACCCTCTGAATTGAGCTACTGTCAGTGTTTTTGATATTTAAACCTAGGAAGCAGGTGCAAAAGAGCCTTTTGTAAACAATGCTTAGAATGCTTTTGCAAAAGGGGACATCCATCTGTTGACTGTATGAGCTCTTAAGGTCATAAACAGATGACCTAAATATGTTTTTACTAACATCTGCTCCCCACATCCTATTCAAGTGACAAAATTTAATTGGGATGTGTCACGGCTGAGTTTGGAGGAAGAACTTTGTCAGTGTTTTATATTGCAGCTTTAAAACTCCTGTGTGAAGAGGCCATCTCAGTATTGTGATCTAGAATTTCTTGTTTGGCATCATATTCGCTCATGATTTAAGTGAATTTTCAAGCACCTTAATGTTGATCCATCCTCAGGTTCCTGTTATTAACCTGTGCTGACCTTTAAGAACTAAAAGACATGAGTGACGTGGATGCACCGGCGTGTACAGAGCAAAATAGGGTTGTGCTAAAGGGGCCGTTACAGTTGACAGAACAGGCAGAGAACAAATTTTAAAAAAGTGCAAACAGAGGGAACAGCAGGGCTGGAAAAGCGAGCAGTGTCACATGGAGATAGGTGTGATGGGAGTGGGATGATGAATTGACAAGGAGCTGCACAAGTGAGGAGCGAACACAGTGAGAGAGAGATAAGCAGGCAGGAATGTACGCTCGAGGGGGGCTCCCTTATCTAAATTTGGGATCACGGCGTTTGAAGGTACCAACTGTTGAGTGTGTTCTGCTCTTGTTGTCATCAGCTCACCACAGTTTGACAAGTTTCTTTTTTTTTAACACTTTTCAGATATTTTGTGCCCTCTTGAACTGGTTCCTGCTAGTTTTTACATCTGCTTTAGAGTTCTAATGTTCTGTGACGTTCATCTGCTTTACGATGGCGTTTATGATGCTTAGTCGGTAAACTGCTTGGGTCTTGTTCTTGTATCGTTTTTGCCAGCACAGTTTATCTTCATCCTCCAGGACTGCGATGATTCTTTCTTCGGGATTTGGATTGTCTACGTTTGAGCATGTGTTGCAGCATTTTCTGTCTCTGTTACACAATAATCCACCCACAGTGTGATCTAATTGGGCTCACCTCATTAGTAATACCCTCTAAATCTTAATCTGCAGCCTGTTTAATCTGTAATTAAAACTAAATAATATGATTTTAAATGTAAGCCAATAAAAGGAACGCTACTTGCCTAAGTCCATGATTCTATGGTTATTCTAAACTTGAATTATTATCTTTTAAACGAATAAGAGTTTACATTCTTATGAAAGTCTGTGTGTGCTGCGCAAACAGATTATAAAGAATTAGGTCTCAAAGTACAAAAATCAACATTAACCTTTAACAAATCTGCTGGTTTGAGTTTGCGTGCACAGAAAAGCCTGTTTTTTCCTAAACTTAGGAACTGACTTGTGACTAGACTAGAACTGTGATGATGTGTACTCTTTGCTTCGCAGCCTGACCTCCTGAACTTCAAGAAGGGATGGATGTCCAAACTGGACGACAATGGAGAGGTACAGCAGGCCGAGACGTCCCGTTTCTGTCTCTCCTGTCGCTTTTCGTGAAGCCGGAGTCTGTCTTAAGTGAAAGAAATACTGCTACAAATGCAAACTTGGTCCTAGACGTAACACTGTAGGCTTGAGATGAAACCTTGCGCTGCTGAATCTGCCGTTTCCCTGCAGTGGAAGAAGCACTGGTTCGTTCTGTCTGATGCTGGACTGAAGTATTACCGAGACTCCAGTGCAGAGGAGGTAAATTCAGTTGTCATTTTGACACTTTCTGACAACCAAAGCATGTGCAGACATCTACGCATTTGTCAGAAAGACGGGAAACGAGTCGCATTTGTGTGCAGAAAGATGACCTGGACGGAGAGATCGACCTAAAATCCTGTGTGAGGGTGTCTGAGTTCGATGTGGAGAAGAACTACGGCTTTCAGATACAGGTCGGTGTTTGCTGATGTAGCTCAGCGCTTCTCACCTTCTCGCAGAAGAAAACATGATTTAAAATATTTATACAAAGAGTGCTGTCAGACATTTGCACTGTGAACCCCTAAGAAATGATACTTGACCAGGGGAGAACATTTTATCCTTCTACTGTAAACAGACCTCTCAGTTTCCCCTCCTTTTTTAACCTATTATCATGACTCAGATGTGTTACAACCTCATCCAAATGTTTACTCTTTTGGGATCCGTCTCTAAGCTTGAAGCTCTTTTCCCTCCTCTCTTTTGTTGTGCAGACGCAGGAGGCTGCGTTCACTCTGTCTGCCATGACGGCCGGGATCAGGCGGAACTGGATAGAAGTTTTGAAGAAGTGCATCCGGCCGAGCAGCTCTCCTGACCTCACACAGTAATTTACAGCTTCGCAATTTAAATTAGTCGCGTCATGTGTCAATCTGACTAATAGTCTTTAAATAGGACGTGCTTGTATTTATTGTAACCATTGTCTGAAAGCTCCTTGCAAATCCGAAGTCTGGTCTGGTTTTCAGGAAGTTTCGAAATATTTACAACAGCCATCAGGTCCTCTTAAACAACATCAGACATCTGTCTGTCTGTTTCTCGTTCTCTCTGTTTCTCTTTCTCTCTTCCCATTTCTCTAATAAAAGCCAGGGATATTGATAAAGTCTTATTCACCTCTGACTCAACAAGGCTCACTATAACCCTTAGTTGTTCCAGGCATTAGTGCAAGTTTATTGACGTTAAACGTCCAAAATGATTGTCTGATTGAGTTGAGCTGTTATTTCATCTCCCGCTCTTACTCCCGAAGGCCACAGCTGATCTGGAAGCAGAGCAACAACTTGGCCTGCAAAACTTTATTCATACTGAAACTTAAGCAACTGAAGTATTTAGAAATGTCTGCTTTCCCTCCAAATAGTTTTTGAAGTGCTTTTCGTTGCAAGAGCATGTTTGCTCCCATCCCTGAGGTCTGGTTTTGGAGTGTTATGCACGCACGCACACACACACACACACACACACACACACACACACACACACACACACACAGCTCAGATCTCTTACTCAGCGTTGGCCCTGGAGTTTCATTCAGTGTGTTTTGGCTGCTGCAGACGAATCAGTGCTTCGTTTATTGCTCAGGGTGTCCCGATGTCATCATGAGTCACCAGCAGCTGGTCTGTGAACATTCGCTTTGAGGATTGCTTTACGTTGTCAGAACAAAAGATTATATTTTGTATCATATTGCTGTATTTATTTATATTAGATTTTGTCTTCACTCTGTAGATTACCCGACAGCAGCAGCGACAAGGAAAACTCCCACTCTCGCTTTATGCTGCCTTCGCATCGGCATTTATCACATCGTGCCGGCATTCAGCCGGATCCTCCAACATCTGCCCCCCCTGCTCTACGAGGGTTCGACTATGTTGAGCTGTCCCCCGTTCCCGCCTCATCCAGCCTCCTGCCAACCAGTCGGAGAGAAGCCGGAGAAGGGCAGGGCAGGGAGCACAGCCAGTGGCAGGAGGAGCAGAACGCGACCAGCCAATGGGAGGCCTTGTTGTCCAGGAAGGGCACAGGTGCTGGGTCGAACCAAAGGATCTGTGCGGAGGAGGAAATAGAGAAGAAGTGGGCGGAATTTGAAACCATGCCATTAAAGGAGATGAGCTCCAGGCCAGCAGTGGGATCGTGGACTACCAAACAGTCAGCCAATGAGGCGCTGCAGAGGGAGGTAGTGTGTGGAGATGTTTTCCCAATTTGCATATAGAGATAAAATGCAAATTAAACCTTCATCTGCCTGGATGAAGGAAACCTTTCCTCTTCCTGCATGCTCATAGCTCATATTTCTGTCGCGCCTCAGCACTGTTTTCCTTTTGACATAATGAATTCATTTAGAAATAAAATAAAACAAAAAATGGGCGTTTGTAGGGAAACACTGCTGAAAAGCTTAACTGGTTTGTCAGTGTGATGTGATTGTTTGGCTTGTTTGGTTTGAACCATCTTTGCACTCAAGTGGGCTGTTTAGTGTATAATTTGCTTTAAAAGTTTGTCACATGACCATTATTATTTTAGACTATGTTGCCCCAGATCGGTGGTCATGTATCGACATTCAGTTATGTATCATTTTTAAACTCCACAGACTTGTTCACAAGTGGCAGCTCCCCGTTCATGTTGCCCTAATTCAATCAATAATCCACTGTCTCTCCATCTGTGTAGCTCAGTGGGCTTTACCTCCCTCTGTCCCTTCACAGGTGGCGTCACTGAGGCAGCAGCTGGAGGAACTTCAAGGCCGGAGAGGGGGGGGTGGGAGGGGAGGAGGAGATGGCACAAGTGCAAGGGGAGGCTGTGGGCCTGAGGCCCCCTGCAGCCGCAGCCTGGCAGCCATGGAGCACGCGCAGCGGCAGGCACTGGAGGAGCTGCAGAGGCAACACGAGCGCCAGATGAAGGAGGTGGAAAATGAGAAGAACAGGCTGCTGCTGGAGGAGACCCAGGACACCACACGAGGTCAGCACATCCCACTGTCGGCAACGTAACAGAACGCCACAGCATCAAATGAAATCTTCATTTGAGGCGAAGACATCATCAAGACCATCTGTCAGATGTTGTTTGAGGTCACCATTTTAGATCGTTTTCACCTATCAGCATTGTGTTGATTGGCTTTTTATATACTTCAGTTACTCAAAAAGATAAATGTACAATTAGATCTCTAAAACTGTCAAAAATGGACCGACCAAATGTTTGGAGAGTGCCTCATGCTGCGTCATATTTCGGTTTTTGCTCTTCAGCTATTTCACACTGATGCGATTTGTGTTTCAGTGATCGAGGCCTTGAAGAAGAACCACAAAGAGGAGCTGGAGAGAGAGTTGGAGAAGGTCAGAAGGCTCAGCGGTGGGGGAACGGATGCACAGGCGCTCCAGCAAAAGTAAGTGTCAGTGTCGTAGCATAACTAGGGCCACTATTGAAAGCATAACTGTTGATTATAAATCTTTAAATTAGTGCGTCGTAGCGGTTTGAGATTAGACAATAGATGGCGGCACCCTGGCCCAGAGTGTAAGACACCAGACACATTAACAGATGTCTTGTGTCTCACACAGAAAGGCAGAATTTATGGACTCTGCAGCTCCTGGTTCTCTTGTCTAAGCAGAGGCCATTCCTGCCGCAGCTGCTGGGTCCTGTTGGGTGTTTAAGGAATGCAGAAGGATTTGGCCACGGATTAGCTTCCTTTTTTAGGTGCACAAAAACCTTTGACACAACACTGTCTCAGTGGCTGCCACTGGAACCTCCACTGTGGGGGCCATCTGTACTGCCTGTCTGTTATTCCTCCTATGCAGCTATTGCTCAGAATTCCAATCCACAATTTGTCTTGGTCTTTTTATTGTTTGCTGTTGTTTTGCTGCTGTTTGCTGAAAGACACTGACACTTTTAAGCCTCACAGTTCGGTACACAAAAATGTGTCACTGCAGGGCGGAGAGTCAGGCCCTACACAGAGAACTGGCTGGACTGTCTGAGCGCTACTCTCAGAAATGTCTGGAGCTGAACCGAGCGGAGCAAAACAACGCTGAGAGGGAACGGGAGATCTGCCGCAAGGAGAGAGACTTGGAACAGCTGAGGAAAGAAAACCAGGTGAGTTAAGCGCATCAGCTGATGAAAGACTGGAATACGGCGTATTAACGGGCTGTTTACTGTGTTTGTACCCCCGCCCCCGCAGGACTTAAAGGCCCGCCTAAAAGATGAGATGAGTCGTGTGCAGTCTGCACTCACAGATCAGCGCTCAGAGGCCAACAAAGACAGGACTTGCTGTGAACTGGAGGTAACCGTCCGTATGCATGAACACACATGCCGTGAAAGCAGGAAGGAAGAGAATACTTGCTGCATCACTCGCGCCTCGCAGCACAGAGGCTTGTTTTTGCAAGAGTCAGGCCAGATAAGGTGTCTCGTTGATAAAGGTTTGCTGCTCCTCCGACAGTGTGTCTTTTGGTTTGAAAAAAAAACATATAAAAAGTATATTGATGTTCACTTTATGGGGTAAACCCTGCTAGTAAATGGTTGAACCCCCTTTTTGCTTCCAGAACTGCCTTAGTTCTTCATGGCAGACCATCTAGGAGGTGTTGGAAACAATCCTCAGAGATTTTGGTCCATTTTGTTGGCATGATAGCATGAAGCAGTTGTTGTTCTTAAGCAAGGTACACAGATAAAGATAATGGGGCAGCTTTTGTCCCAATTTCCCCCCTTCCCAGCCAAGGACGGCAAACACCGGGGTGTCTTAGGTCTTATAAAATTAACCTGAGGTCTGAGGTGTGTTAAAAGAGAATTTGTTCTAATTGGCTCCAAAAATGTTTGGGGCCGACAATCTCCATGAATTGTCAGTGAGGAGGAGGAGGGAGCTGTCTGAGGGACAAGGAAACAGGCGTAAATATAAACAAGCATGTTAGCGCTGCCTCCAGGATTTTCTCCTCAATCTTTTCTTTTTTTGATGAGATTCATGGTCGGTGGTGGGACAGGATGATGATGTGTGTGGTCCGCTGTATTGTCCTTATGCATGTTCCCAGCCTGGTCTTCTGCTGCTGCAGCCCATTGTCTTCAAGGTTTGACGTGTTGTGCATTCAGAGATGCTATTCTACATTCCCTGGTTGTATTAAGTGATTATTTGAGTTACCTGTCTTCCTATGATCTGTCTGCTCATTCTCCTCGGACATCAATATTTTTGTTCACACCTGCCACTCACTGGGTATTGTCTCATTTTGGAACCATTCTGTAGAAACCCTAGAGATGATTGTGTGTGCAAATCCCAACATTTTCTGAATTACTCAGGCCAGTCCATCTGGCATCAACAATCTCAATGTCATCAATGTCATTTAAATCGCTGTTCTACCCCATTTTGATGCTCGGTTTGAACTTCAGTCAAGTCGTCTCTACGTGCCTGATTGGCTGAGTATCTAGTTGTGTAGACAATCAAAGGAATATGTGAACCTTGTAAAATGCCTGGTGTGTATATGTTTCAAGAACAGTAGAATATTGTCTTTAATATGCACTTATTCATCTCAGCCATTACCCTTTTTCTTTTAGGTTCTTCTCAGGATGAAAGAAAATGAAATTGAGTATTTGCACAAAGAGATCAGCTGCCTAAGGAATGAGCTGCAGTTTCTTAACACGGTACGGGTGTGTGTGTGTGTGTGGTGTGGGGGGGGGGTTGTTCTGTGAAGCTGACTTTCTCGGATAAATACCACGGAATGTTTATTCTCATTAAACCCTGGAAACATTCAGCAACTGGAGTCCAAGGATTATCCGATGTTCCAGCGTTTTAATTAAACATGTCTGCCGTTCTCTGATCTGCAGGAGAAACACATGGCATGTGAACGATACACAGAAATCCAGGAGGAGCTGAGCGGCATGAAAGGCCGGAGCGAGCGAGAGATTCAGAACTTGAAGGAGCATTTGAGCCTGGCCATGGCTGCCCTGCAGGAGGGGCAGAAGCTGGGCAACAGCCTGGACCACTGAGACAGCGAAGCTCTCGTTCGTCCTGCGGGTTTTTATCTTTCACTGATGTCTGGATCACAGGGACTGGATCACAGAGATGTACGCAGAAGCAAAGGCCACGACTGCTGGACTTGTACAGTTCTGATTATGTGGGGACCATAATAGTGCCTTAGATCTTAATCATCCTGTCATGAAACCATGTAAACTAGCCATTAGCTGAGTTTCGGCATTACACTGGGCCTCATTTGAGTTAGGAAAGTGCACTTTTGGATTTTATCATTCAGTTCACCTACTTTTAGTGTGAGTGCAATTGTTGGGTCTTAAAACTGGATTATTTGTTTTTATCTGGTCGTGAAGTGTTCATGCTGTGATCTTATGTCGGATAAAGCAGCGCTCCACAGTTACAGACTTTTTTACTCAAATAGCATATGTTTCTGTAGAAATGGGAGCTAATAATTTACTGTAGTTATCTTTTTACCTGGAAACTGTACTTATGTTTTTCTGTGTTTTTAATATAGATTTATGATGGTTTCTGGAATATTTTGGATTTGTTCTGGACAAGGCGGTATACATTTCTTTTTCCCAACAGGCTGATTTTCATATTGATCTGATTGTCCTGAAATACATTCCTACTCATCTCTTTGAATGAATGTTGTCTCGCCTTAGTGTCTTTATTTTTTACAGTGGCTGAAAAGCAGGAACTCTTAAGCCTTCATTCACCTCAATTGATATTTTGTGCCTCCACCACTAACATTGGTGTTAGATGGTGTTAAATATTGAGCCAATTTTTTTTATTGACCATACAAATTCTGATTTTAGAGTTATTTAATGAACTATAAATCCTGTTCTGTCTTTGTAAATTGTATGCAGTTTTACAATCAATAAAAAAATGTCATGCTTGTAATGGTTGTGTGCACATGGACCTGAACATTTTTAAACACAGGTTCCTGTGTTTTGGCCCTGTAGTCTGTTCAATTTCATGGCATATTTAAAAAATAATTGCAATTACATTTCAGAAGGCACGAAAATATTTGCCTCAAAGCTTAATCTTTTGCAGGATTTACAACATTTCTTCCGAATGTTTCATGTTGGTGCATCGCTGCATTTGTGTGGCTGGTGCACGTAGCTTGAAGTATCCTGTCGTGACCCCGGTCCTCCATCAGGCGGCGCTACATCGGCACCAGTGAAGAAGTGACACCGGAAGTCGTGAAGCGTTCAGCAGTCATGGCGTCTTCTGCGACGGCTCGAGCGGCTGTCAGCGCTGCTAAAGTCGTCAAACCAATACTTAGTCGTGACGTGGATGAAGCAAAACGTAGGGCTCGGGAACTGTACCGAGCCTGGTATCGAGAGATCCCAAACACGGGTAGGCTGGACCTCTGTAATGGGTATAAAGTGATTAAAACCGCCGAGAGCTTCAAGGTCGCGTATCGAGAGGTTCAGTCTAAATACCTGAATAACTGCGAACACAATAACAAACCTAGGAAATACTGTGGACACCGTCTGTTCTCTATTGCTAGATAGTTTATGTTCCTGTTGACATAGCTGTATAAAAGTAAGCATTGGTATCCATCAACACCAACGATGAAGCTAGATTTAGAAATCATCAGGTGCAATGTTTTGGTTCGTGCGCGACGCTCGAGAATTCATTCTTATCGTGTTTAGCCAGCATCTGAAGAATTTAATAATTAGTTTTACTGAATTAGACTTTAGATGTTGTGAGTTATGTAAAATTATCTGGGAATTTCTCCGTTTCAGGGCCAAATACCTGGATGTTGAGAAGTTGACAATTTGAAAACATTGAGGAGAGATTTAATAAAGTCAAACAAACTCAATAATATCAGTAACATCCAGATATTTGCCCCTGAAACGGAGAAATTCCCTTACAATTTTACACGAATGTCAGTACAGTGACACTACTTTGTCGTCCTTTGGCTAGTTTCATTGTTCCAGTTGGACATCACAACGCGCCAAGGAAGAGAGAAAGTCAGGGAGATGTTCGACAAAAACAAGCACGTCACTGACCCCCGTGTCATCGATATGTTAGTCATCAAGGTGAGACCACCGCTTTCTTTAGTCATTAAGTATCGGTGGCAATGCCACGTTCTTACACATGTCCTGTCTCATTCCCAGGGTAAAATGGAACTCCAGGAAACGATCAACGTTTGGAAGCAAAAAACTCACGTCATGCGCTACTTTGGAGAGACCTCGGAACCACGTCCCACTGACTTCCTGTCCAAATTCTACCAGGGACATGACCCTTAACCTGCATAACTTGTGGCTTCACCTGTAACTCCTCTTTGCTTGTGACCAGTGTGGCAGATGTTCTATACTGTAAATACACATCTAACACTTATTTATAGTTGTGTCTTTTATTTATGGGAAATGTAGTTAATCAGTTAAACTCTATTCAAAGCACGTGGTCCATAGCATCATAAATTAAGCTCTTCTTAAGGGAGTTTAACATGGCTTTAGGTTACGCCATTATTTTCCTTTTTAAAATGCTCATCCTAATCATCTTGGTGGTTCCCTTTATGAGACATTAGACCTTCAAATCACGACAGTATTTTCACATCAGCAATTAAGTGCAGGCAAAAATTCAGTTGTTCCCTTTATTACGACTTGTGTAGTGCATGCAGATACAGTACAGTTGGTGACATAAAACAAACCCCGAATCTTAACTTGAAAACACAACTAGACCCCAGAAATATGGTTCTGTGATCCAAAGTTCACAGACTGATGTCAAAGATGGAAGAAAGTAACCTGTAAAGGAGAGAAAAAGCTTCAGGAGTAACTACAGACCGAATTTCAGCCCCTCCGATGCTCGCACATCCAAAAGGGGCACTTGGAGTGCAGATTTCAAACAGGTGATACCTGGCAACCAGGAGGCCCCTCACAACCCTCCCGCTTCAGTCGTCGTCGTCGTCGTCCTCGGGCACGAAGATGTCGTGCTCTTCCAGCAGTGCCGCAAAATTCTTGCTGATCAGAGTCCCCACATACAAGAAGGGCAGCACTACCAGAGCAATCCTGAAGAGGCCGAAGGGGGTCTGCCTCCACATCACCACAGAAACAGCCGCATTAGACCACGTCACGCAGCGGTACACGTCTAAAGACAGATGGTGAGCTGCTGGAACTAATCATCTTTCTGGACCTTCCACCTCCAAACATTTACACCGACACCACGGTCACTCACCTTCTTCGGTTTGGGCAGAATAGCGCCGGAGGAAGAGCACACGGCGGTCCGGGCCGGTGTCACGGTCCTCCCGGGCCCGGACGCGCTGGTTGTAAACGGGGAGGTGTTTCTGAGCTCCGACAATCTGGTCAGAACACCGAGCGCCGAAGCCGCCATGGTGACAATGTTCGGTTTTTCTTAGTTGTTTTTGCGTGTGTGTTTTTTTTTTTGACGCAGCAACGATGCGGAAATCGAGTGATGGTGCTCGTCTCAACAGCGCCACCCAGCGGCACCGCAGACTCATTACATGCAGGTAGATCGCGCTCAAAGACGAAGTACGTTTCCTCAAGATGTTCTTTATTTCTGGAAACGCCACTTTAAAGTTCGCTCCCACTCATTTTTACTGTTATATGGACTTTTGTTGACCTTCTTGTTAATATAGTCCATATTTTTGATTACCAGTTTCCAGGTAAATTGAAAGAACAGAACCATACTGTTTTATCTTGATATTTTAAAGAAGCCCATTAAATGTTAGAGGTTAATAACTTTTATTTTCTACTTTTGATGATCATTTATACATGAATTGACCTAAACAAAATGTACAATATGTTACAGCTAATTTGATACAAGGATGTGAACCAAAGTATTTTTTATTAATTCATTTAGAATAAAGTTTAATAACATTGGTCAGCAAAGGATACGACTTCAGGTAGTATAGTCTTCTTTAAACAGAGATGATGTTCTCTCCTTGTGTGGAAGCATTCCGGATAAACTGTGGGACATTAAATGCAACAGAACATCTCCATGTTTTATTAAATGCGCGCGTTTACCTGAAATTCCATCTAAACATACCTGCAGTGATGGAAAAAACATCGATGAAATAAACAACACATGAACACAAAAGCTGATTTTCATCCAATTTTAATTTACTAAGTTCCAATTAACATCAAATATGTACCAGTCCAAGTATTCCAGAATTTAAATAATCATTTAAAACTGACAAAAAAAGAAACCCAACAATAACTTATATCAAAAAAATAATGTACAATATATTTACAAGATAGGTGAGGATCACCGAGATCTCTTTTGAAGCCTTCAGGAGAAAAATGCAATCGACTGAACAATTACGCCTTAAAAATTCACTGGCTTTAAATATGTTCTGTGAATATGTTTTGTGATCTCGTAAACATCTGCCATGTTCACTCATCACGATTATTATGTCTCCCTCTTTGTGATCCTCATCTTCTGGCAGCAAATCCAAGCTCTCAGTCAAACAGTTATTTACACACTGTAGCTAGACATAATCCAAAATCTCTAATCTCTCTCTCACACACCCACACACACCCACACACACACAGCAGTGACCTTCAGAATTATTGGTGTACGCAGGGGGATCTGCCAGGCCTCGTGTGTCACGTTTGACACCTAAAAACTGCTAAAATAACAACAAAATTCCAGCGTTTCTGTGCAATCATGACCTGTCATGACCAATTTCATAGAACTTACCCAGCAAAAAAGATCAGTGCAAGTATTTTTCCACGCACCACCTCAGGCGTCTGACTATTCTTTAGCCTAATTTTGTGTCCTTAAGCAGCACATTTCAGATTATTCATTGTTCTGCTTCACGTCCCGTGTAGATGTTTGTAGAGAACTGAGACGTGACATATATTTGTCATCAAGTTAGCAAGGAAAACCAGCAGTGCACCTTTTATTGTTCTATTGCCTCTTTGATGGGAGGGATCCCAATGAGGGCGAGGGTGTTTAGAGTTTTAGGAACTACGTTTCACTTAGGAGAAATCATCATCATCTAAAAGGAAAAAAATCAATCATAATTTACTTTCCATTGTCAAAACATAACAAACAAAAAAGATACAAACAATACCGAGTGCACAGGTTGTTTTTAAAGACAAGTTTCTCAAGTACCTTAAATAAAAAGCTGCGCTCCTGAACTGCACAGTCCAAGTCTCTCCAGTGGCTTTGTTGTGCAGATCTTCCCATTTTTCCCGTTCCTGGTCCTCCGATTTTCCGATTCAGCCGACTGCGTTAAATCACTACACAAAGCACCACATAAAAGCGGGATTCAAAACAAACGCACCTCGTTTAAATATGAGGGATTCACCCTCAGCTCACCTGGTGTTTAAAGGTCAAACGCCTGAAGAACCTGTTGGCTTCAAACTCGTCAGCTTGGACGAGCTGACCCGTCGTGTTGCTCTCCTGCAGTCTGACCAGTCGTCCTTTGGCGACAGCAGCCCTGAGGCTCATGCTTGTCACCATCCACGCCCCAGGTCGAGACTCAGGCGTGGGCCGCAAGGATACAACCATGTAGGTGGCGTCTTTCTGCCGGTCCTGGTAGCTCACTTTCAGAACGTAGAACAGAGGTAAGTGCATGTTTTTCATTAATAATAATCATTAATTAATAATCTCCTCATTAATATTTTTGCTTCTTATATATATTTTATTGTTCTTGTTTTTCCTTCCTTATTTTCTGTCCCATTGTGTTTTTGAGGACAAACTTGCTTTGATGTTACTATTGCCTTATTGATTTTGGATCTTATGTTGTTAACATCAACCTGCTGAAGGGAGCAAAGACAGAAGTTAGCCCTTGGCTATAATCTTGCACATTTACATGTATACTGTATGTTCATTAATATGTGTTGTCCCTATTTTAAATAAATAAACAAACTCGAACGTTTCCCCCTCCCCGTCGCTGGAACACAGTGGCTGAATTTACCTGCAGAGGAGACCGCAGTGTCTGTGGTGTTCATGAGCTCCACGAGGATTGTGGGATATGCAGGGTAGAACAGGAAAAGCTTTCTTATGAGCGGCTCCCCCTCGGCGACGCCCGGCGCCACCTACAGTGGTTGTCGTTCATGTGAGTGGCACATTAACATTTCCACTCGGACACTTTAACGCGGTCTCTGAGGCAGTCTCACCGTTGCCTTGGAAACACTCTTCTGTACTCTGATTGGTTCGCTGGCCCAGAAGAGGACAGCTGATTGGCCCGCTGAGGTGGCGACCGCCGATGCGTCCAAACGGACGCGGGGACACACGAACTCTGCCTCCCAGAGAAGACGTCCACTTGCGCCGTCGACAACCTGCGCCTGTGAGAGATGCTCCCTCAAGAACAGTTCTGGGTTTTCTTTATGCCTTCGCCGTGAACGCAGTTTTTGTTTTACCTTCATGATTCCATTTGCAGAACTCTGGATAAAAAGATCTAGGACGCCGTCGTCATTGAAGTGTCCGGGAGCTGGTTGGCTGCGACACATTAAGTAACATCCAGCAGGATTCATTTTACATTCTTTTTTTTTCACAGCTGATAAATTTACATGCGGCCACACTAAGCCAACATCAAAGTCCAGGTTATTTGGTGTTTCGGTGCTGCGTAGGGCTCCAAACCTGTGAATGGGACCTGCGTTGAATGTCCATTCCTTGCGCATGTCCTTGTGCTTCAGCACTGACAGCTTCCTGGTTGTGTACACCAGCACCCAGTCGCTTCTGCTGGAGTTCAGGTTGGAGACGACGTCCAGGCTGTTGTGACTGTTTCCAAAACCAGCCACGAGAGGGAACATCAAGTCCACAGGCTGAACTCCCCTGAAAAGGAGAAGAGATATCCTTGACTTATATTTTTGGGAACTGTCTAATAAACCAGGGAATTAATCATGACCTGCCTATTAAAAACACAGGTAGCCTTAGACATGTGCAAAGATTCTAGCAGGTTTGAGTCCTTTCGTCTAGCAGGTTTCCACACAACAACGCTGTGTTGCAATTCCCAGGACGTACCTGTTAATGTTTATAAAGGAGGAATTGGACTTCTTGAGCCCCTCCAGGACGGGGTCTTTCCTCCATAGGGACTGACTGACGGGCTTTTGACCAGTGGCACCCAAGTAAATATCGCACAGCGAGATGGCCTCGATATTTCCTGATAAAAATAAAAGACTGATAAAAAAGTTGTAATGTGACTGTAGCCTTCGTAACAGGGGGCAGAGGGTTAAAAGTGAGGACAGAAACTATGTTTGACCTCATTTTTTGATGATCAAATGTCTACTTTGACCCTTGAACTGTTTTCCATGGAGCACGGCTCTCTGCAAGCACGTGTGCGCACTGATTAAATATTAAGGTCTATTGCTTGTGTCTGACACACATTACATTAGAGCACTAATATGGGGACAAGAGACATTCAACAGCCCTCTTTAGTTCACCATGACAGTAAAACGACCTTCCACCACTCAATGTTTGAGTTTCTTACCAAGTCCAAACAGGATGTAATATGCTCCTTGTTGCGTCTCGTGGAGCAAAGGCCCGATCAGCTTTCCCTGCGCGGTGACATTGAAAGACAGAGGACGCCCCAGCTTCATCCCCGTCAGCCCAGAGATCATTGACAGGGACAGATCTGAAGCCTAAAATCAGCAATGATCTATCATTCCATAAGCGTTTACACCAGACTATCACTCACAGCTTCATTTACATCCAGGAAATACTGTAGAAGTAACGACAGGTTTAAATATCTAACAGCAGCTGGATGATCAATGCAAACGTTACCTTATCTGCAGGCAGGGTGGCTACCAGAAGATCCGGGACCGAATCTCCCTCGAGGTCTGGAAGTAAGACTGCCTGTGACTCGATGTCCTTCAGCAGGACTGGCCATAAAGTCTTCCCTGGGGGGTAGCAGGAAGTGTGTTAGGGTTAGCTGGTGTGCGTAGGAGGGTTGCTTTCTCACCTGTTGTTCCGTTGATTGCTGTGATCGTGGACCTGCTGATGAGGAGGACCACAGGTGACAGCTGACTGGGGTACTGCAGACCGGACTGAATGTAAATCACAGGGGCCGGCATGACCTTTCTCCACAGCACATGGCCGCCTGCTGCAGACAGCGCTACCACACTGTAGACTGGGTTAAAGACGCAAACCAGTCAGCCTCCACAACCGTTTACACCCAAGCTCCTCTTTTCAAAGAGTTTCTCGCACACCTTTGTTGCCTTGTGTGGGATGCGTGTCGTTGGTCTCTTCGGTAACGCCAAGAATCATGTCTTGCATTGAGTCGCCATCGACGTCCCACAGCGCCAGCGGGGGTGAGGCGATACCTAGGCAGAAGCAGACGTGAGGATTAAAGAGTTCTGCGGTGCTGACCTGAAGGAACAGGAAGAATGGGAGGACAAGAATGTCCCAAGGCCAAAACCAAGGAATCAGGCCTTCAGCAACTATACAATGTTGCGATTTTCTTAACAAAAAACCAAGATTGAGTCAACCTAAGAGTAAAAGGTAGGTGGTGGAATGGTTGTCTCAATCATATAAAGGTCGATAGTCTCCAGTCAACCAAACCTGCACGAGTTGAGACTGGAAAACCGACACAAGCACAGGAATAACTTGCAAACTCCACAGCCAGAATCTAATCAAGAGCATTCCTACTACGATGAGCCCTGGTGATTCTGATCAAACAATTAACCCAAAGCTAAAACTAAAGAGGGGACAGAACTCACGAAACAGGACCATTTAAAAGACATTTTAAAAGTCCACAGCGCTTCAGAGTGAAGATTTTAATTTTTATTTTCTCCTTGTTTTCACATCATCTATATTGGAATGGTGGGGGAATTAGTAGATTTATATAGAACTGATTCATAATGCTGAGATCTTTGCCTGTCAGATGAGACCAGACTAATACAAGAGGTTTGCTCTCATCTGGACCCAACAATTAGAGTGGGGGGTGAATAATGGAGCATGTTGGGCAGAGCCAGAGTCGCCCTCCTCTGTAATTACACTTATTTGTGGAGAAACTAGTGATGTCTAGACAGAGACTCCCAGGAGGTCTATATAAAGTGTCCGTCCGTCTGTATTAAGTGTAACAGAGCAAAGTTCTCAATCACTCAGACGCATTAAAAGCATGTAAATCCCAACGCAGCCATGCAGGTATGTGCGTCTGACGTGTGGTCGTACCTCCTGCTGCTCCCAGAGCTTGCTCCCACTGCCGCCTGCTCTGCAGTTTGGCGTTCTGACACGGGATGAGAAACGCCGAAAGCAGCACGGTCAGGGCGGCGCAGAACAGGGGCACAAGGAAAAGCGCGCTTCGGAGAGCCCTCTTTGTCCTCTTCCTCTTCTCCTCGGCATCGGTGCCATGAACCGCTACCCCTGTGCCCCCCAGAGGGCCGGGTCCTCCTCCGTCGTCCCCCGCCCTATCCCGTCCCGAGTGCCTGTGGCCCCAGTACTGCTTGCCTATCCCTGGTTGTCTTTCCCTCCATTCGTCCTCCTCTTCCTCGTCATCTGGTGCCTCGCCTCGAGCACCCACGTGTCTTCCCGATCTGCTACCCAGAAGCTTCGAAGAGCCTGAGCCAGGGCGGCTGTCTCTGCCGAGGCCGTTTCTGGGATAGTTGAGGACGAGGTCATCCTCCTCGCTCTCGTCCTCACTGTCAGCTTGAGTGAGGGGGTCATACTCCCCGAGGTCCGGGCCCTTCTTCCCTGCACAAACACACAGATTGTAGATAAGAATCGGTGGTCCTGTGGAGCAACACAGGACTGAAGCCTGTGATCTGATTTGAAATGCTGCATCATGTTTCCCTGATAGTGAAACTCATTAGTTATTCACTAATCTAGTGATGGGAGTTTCACATCCGTTAAAGGAGTCGGATCTTTTGGCCAGGACACAGTGGCAGAAACACACCTGAGCACTTGAAGTGCAGGTACTGGCAGGTGAATATGAAATGGACAGTCGTGATGCATCAGTTTACGTGAGCTTTTCTTTCTCCTCTTATGAATCTGTGGCTGCTTCAAGTGTGCCTGGCTGAATTACGCCAACGTGAGACCCGCCCTTGTGCAGAGGAGTGGGCTCGTTCAAAGCTCAAGCCAGTGAAGCGACCCTTTAGATGTCTGTGACCATGAGAAAGAGACAAACTGGAGCCCTCTGCAATCAGTGAGACGAGTCTAGAGAGATTTACATGCATAGAATATTCAAATCCAGCTTTGTCCATGAGTGCAACAATTAGGATTAGTGTGATCTGTGTGTTCACTGACTAGAGGAGATGTCTGATTGAAACAATTTAAAGAAATGATGAATAAAATGAAGTCAAACGTTCACCACAAAAGACATGTGTTGCAGTTAATTGCAGGCTGATCAAACACGACTTATTAATACATATTCTGTGATACAACCTTTGCAATTGTGTATAAGTAGGACAGGTATTAGCAACCCTAACTTTGATCAATTGCCTTGACAGTGTCCTTAACCATGCCTTTGACTCCTAGACCAGTTAGAACTTCTTCTATAGAGAACATTCTCCAGATTCCACTGCACAGGCAAAGGAATGAAGCGTGTGATAGTTTTGGCATGAACTGATCATCTGGAACACTGTGTATTATCCATTTGCCATTGTGTATTCGTTATCATTGTGCAGCAGGAAGATACAGAAGCACTGGTCAGACGGGTCCTGGAAGTGAGCTTAACGTTCAGCCGTGCACAAATCTGATACTATATCTTAACCTTTGCCACATGCCATGCAGACGACTTTTAAGGTGTTTATACAAAAGAGGTAAAAGGTGTCACAGACTAAAAGAATATTGGCAATGGGGGGAAAGGAGTCTTAACCATAATTTTATAAATTGTAACATATATTTGGTGATCATAAATACGTTGTTTTTTAAAAAATTCCCATGCTTCATCTTTTTCTGGAAAAAATATATGCTTTCTTTTCGCGTAGAAAGATGGTACCATATAACCCCAAACCCTCACTGATTATGAAAACTAGTTAAAACCTTTGATTCCGATATTAAAAATAATTTTACATACAAACAGTCAATATGCTGTTGATACAGCTCTGTCTCATACGGACATGCGCATATATGTCGCCACGCATAGATAACGTATCATTCTTGTTATACATTATTTTCTCTCAATGGTTAACTCACATGTGCACGGCTCAAACTACACAGTATTACGACATTTATAAACAAAACCACGTATATACGTATGACACATTATATGGTCAAACAACACACGGAGGACGACATCGGGTAATGCAAGAGAAAAAGGAGCCTCGTAGATGTTAGAAATTCATCTGTCAAACTGTCCCGTTGGTGTATTTGAGGCTGGCTTGTCCGTGAAGAGCATCTTACCGGGCAGTTTGAGGGCACGGGACAGCGCAGCAGCCATTGAATCCTCTTCTTCCCAACGGCTCAGTCAGGCAGCGCGGTCGGGTAGCGGTGATGAGCAGCAGCTTGCAGTCAGAAACCCAGCAGGTTGGATCTGCCGAAATGCATCATGGAACTTGTGGTTTTAGCTGTGGCGTTCATCGCCCGCGTCGTCTTGTGTTTAACCAAACTCCGGCTTTGTTGTCGGCTATACTCGGCTTTTTGGATGTTGTTTTTGTTGTTTACCGCACCATAAGCTCTTTATAGGTAAACTGCTAAGCTTGTTTTGTCTTCAACAGTTAGAGGGGTCGGGGCAGGTCCTAGTCCCGCAAGGCATCTCGCAAAGTAGGCGAGTCACCCAGCAGGCAGACCTGTGCCCTTTCAAAAATTGATCTCGTAAGTGCAACGAGGACACGGGCGTCACCCCGCATCGTTATTTTCCTTACTCATCAGTTTAAGGCATGACCAATCAATCGTCGAAGACGCAAGTACAAATAGTCTGCAGGCATTCTCTAAGATGGTGCTCAGTGATTTTTACCGCAAAACCTATGTCAGTGTAGCCTTAAAGTATTTGTTTTTAATAGGCATTTAAATCCATTCTTCGTGGATCTGTCGTTTGATTACAATCGGTATACACTGACAATGATTACTCAAATCTTAGTTCTCGATATAAGAATGTAGCGAAAAGGATCATGGGTACCGGTGTCTGCCTTAAGTTTCATCAGGTCAAGAGCAATCAACTACCGACAATTAAGCGAATAAAATATTTGAAGCGTCAGGAAAATAAATCTTTATTTCAAATAATGTTTATATTTTATTAAAAGAACACCTCTTAATAAGGTATATAGATAGCACCGGTTCGTTCTTAACGATGTACGTCTATACATTGGCCAAGTCGAAGCAATATACTCATCTCTCTCCCGACCCTTACCGGGTTCCGTAGTTTAAGCTATTAGTCTATTGGTCACGCACGCGCCGTGGGCCAGTGTGATAAAATGGCAGACATCTCTTTGGACGAAGTGATTCGACGGCGCGGTATAAATCTTAAGGCACCAGTTAAACGGTAAGAAAATACCAGTTCAACTTTGTAATTTTGCATTCTGTGTTTTGTCGAATTTCAATGCATTTTTAAAAAGTATACCAAAATGCCTGTGTTATATTATTATCGAGTCATCTCCTGCATGCTATCGTTAGCTACATAAGTGCTAGCAACGAGTAAAGTTCACGATTTTAAAATCTTAAAAGCTGATGGAATCGACATGCAAACGTGTGTAAAATTATTAATAGTTGATTTTAAAATAATGGATTTTTTATTTTATGGTTAAAGTTGGTTACTATGCTGAAAAGCTAAAGTTACGTTGTCGCTTTTGTTTATAGCGCTCCAAAGTAGGCTGGATTAACACATTTGAATGTACAGGGGCTAGTGCTAGTTTTAGTTTTAATCTTTCCCGGACTAGCGATTGAATGGTGTATCGTGATTTAACTATATGTTTTGCTAATCATTGTCTTTCAGATCTACGTTTGGACGAGGAACAGGGGGAATGGCCAAGAATTTTGATGCTCGACAGAAGATTGGGGTTAATGATGTTAGGCAGAGGCTCGGAGGTGGAGCTGGTAAGTTTATCACGATTGCTTTTGTATATACTTCAGTACTGATTAACCATTGAAGAAATGATATATTGTTTCAGTAGTAATATTAAAATGTTGGGCTTTGTCTCCAATTAGGGTTTCAGGTCAAAGATGCCAGAGAGAAGCTAGGTCAAAAGGACGCTCGCTTCAAAATCCGTGGTAGAGGAGCAGCAGCAGCAGGAGGAGTACAGGACGCTCGACAGATGATCAACTCTCGTAAACAAGTGCAGAGTCAACTCAGTACCCCCACACAATCTACAGTTGCGCACCACCAGCAGGGCCAGCACCTTGTGCCGCAGATACAGATTCACAACAACAATCTTTTGGGTGTGAACATAAGGAAGTTTACCCCTAATGTACAAGGACTTGGCGCAAGAGGTGCTGCAACAGTGCAGCCGGGAAACAATAGAAGAATGATAGATGCTCGTGATAGGCTGAGCCTTAAGAGGAGCATTAGTGGAATACAGGCACAGACATCTGCTACACCACCCCTGAAAATAACCAAGACCATCCAGGTAATGATATATGCCTGTGCATGCAGGAACAAATACACCACAGATTGTTAAATAGTAAAACCACATTTACATTCTCACTATTCTCTTCACAGCAACGTCCAGTAGGGATGACTGGTGGGATACGTGCAGCTACACAGGTATTTTGTTTTAATTCTCTTGGCAGGTTTCTGTAATGTCATCCACAATAGGTACAATAATTGAACCTGGTATCAAAAATGTTTTATTTCTTTCAGCCTGTCTTAGATGACCATGACGGCATTTCTAATAAGCAGCTTAAGGTCGCCACAGCTAGAAGTATGCTACAGTCACGGGTAAGAGCTGATGAAAGGCTTCACCTAGATACATTTACTTGTTTTTATGTCATAATGGGATACAATACATGTCTGATGCTTTTGCTGTGAAGAAATCTTAAATGGACAGAGATAATCAAGCCGTTTCTTATAAAAGCACTACAATCAAAAAAACATCAGTAAAGCTCTAGAGACTTGATTCATGCCCCGCTATTACAGAAATAAAAAAATAAAGTCTGCATTATTTAAATGTATCCTCTATTGTATTTCCTACAGGCTGGTCCTATAGGCTCCACATTCTCAATGTCAACTCCAATCACCAAGGTGGTTAAAAATGATGCATACACTGCTCCACGTGCACCCATCCCCGTGGCTCCTACAAGACCAAATACTAGCATGGCTGCTACCAGGTCCTCAGCTGCATCTTTACAACCAGTCTCTAGGACTTTAAAGCAGGCCACTGCAGAAGCCAGTAAAACAGCCCCGACTACACCTCAAGTAAGAATTTTGTTAACCTTCCTCTGATGTTACACATTGTGCCATTTTTAAGTGTCACAACCAATCAAACCTGTTTAACATTGGCAGCAATCTAATCAAGAGTATGGGAGATCTTTCCAAAGCTGAAATCTTTGTGATAATAACTCACTTGATATATAATTTTTTTTATGGTATTTTGGGGAGGGGGGATTCCTCTTTAACAGTAACTGTTTATTTTCAAGTTATGTCTCTTAAATAAAGCCTGATCTGCTTTAATTTGTTGTACTGACATCATAGATTATTCTAGACTTTTAATGACCTGAAAGCTGCAGTGTCTTTATTGTTTATGAAAAAAGGATAAAAATCTTTGCTTATCTGTTAGACTAAAAAAAAAAGTAACAGGTTGGAATAAATGGATTAACCGTGACAATGGGAAATCCCAGATGTACTGTAGCTAGGAGTGTGCGTAGTTTGCAAATTTCTGAAGGTAGTTTAGTTTGTGCCATCACAAAGCGTACCAAGATAAGTCATTTGTTGCAATCTTTGGAAACGGCCTCTAAATGTTACCATTGTTCAGACAGTGGTAAACAGCTTAAGGTGGTGTGCGAAACAAGGATAAAAGCTCGGAGTTTGCTGCACCTCGGCTTGTATTGTGCTCTGTTTGACCTGCATTATTGTTTCTCTGGTTTGAATAATCTCTATTTCACAGACAGGGAAAATCTTCCACAGTTTATGGTATATGGAAGTTACTGACAGACACCTTCTCAGAGTTTTGAGCATGAATACTGTCTGACACATTTTATATACTTGCAAACTTTTAATCTCAGCCATTTTCCTGATTTTGTTTTCATTTTCTAGCCTACTTTTAGTCCTTTAGAGGGGACAAAAATAACAGTGAACAACCTGCATCCCCGGGTTACTGAAGAGGACATTGTTGTGAGTAAATTCAACTTTTTGCTAATAACTCTGTTTTAATGTTTATGAAAATATGCTAAGAGCAGCCATCACACCAATCCCCACTCATCTACAGGAGCTATTCTGTGTGTGCGGGGCCTTGAAGCGCGCTCGTCTGGTGAGGGTGGGTGTGGCCGAAGTGGTGTTTGTTCGGAAGGAGGATGCTGTGAGTGCATACAGGAAGTACAACAACCGCTGCCTGGACGGTGAGTTCTATCAGAAAGGGCACATAATTAACGGAGCACTCTGGGCATCGAGGGCTCTGGGTTGTGTTTTACATACAGGTCAAAGGCTGCGTGTCCTGAATGGAGCTGTGCCCCTCAGAGGGAAAATATTTTTTATTATGAAATTTTTTTTGAATTCCTCCTGCATTTGTGCTGCTGAGCATCTGAGATAAACGGATTTCTTTCCCTCACATCTCAGGGAGTGATGATCCATAAACTCAACAACTGATCTAAAGTGGTTCACACAAGGATGTTCAATTGTCTGTTTTCTTTTTGAACACATCTTAAATAGTCTTATTATTCCAGTGCTAAACCAAGTGCTAACACAGCTAAATTAAAGTTACTGACCTTTGGATGTCCTCTGACATGAGAGTTGGCGTTTGTATGTTAATATTACTGCTTCTACTTTTAGGCCAGCCCATGAAGTGTAACCTTCATATACAGGGAAGTGTCATCACTTCTGATCAGCCCATTTTATTGTAAGTAAACCAAAAACATTTTACTACTTTTCCCATTATTTTAACTGTTTATGTGCAGTTATCTACTTTTCCTTTATATGCGTGTGTGAGAATGTCTCCTTTGCTCCTTCATTTTTAACAGGAGGCTCAGTGACACTCCAGGCGCCAGCAATGGCACAAAAAAAGACGGTTTGCCTTCTTCATCTCGCCCCTCTGGTCAGCGAGCGTCCTCTCAGCCTACTCCTGAAGTGGACCCCCAGACGATCCTTAAAGCTCTCTTTAAGTCCACCGCACAGCCCACTTCTTCCACTGAGCCCCCCAGCTCACAGGCCACCGCATTTCGCATCAAAATATAGCTCATGACTTGTAACTGGTTTGCCAGTGTTCAAAATACAACCTGTTTGTATGTTGGCAGGTGGCCGAATCAATGTTTAAATTTGACTGTTTAATCACATCAAATCGTGTTTTCAGTTTTATGGTATTCACATTTTCGCCGTGTGCTCCTGATTCCCCACTGGAAAAAAGAGTAATGCCATTTGATGTTGTAATTCAATTGTACAGGAATGCCATAAAACTGGATATGTAGGGAGTGTTTCTTTTTAATTTTGAAGCTGTTGTTTGAATATATATGTATTTTTTTGGGGTTTAAATTTGAAATTAAACTTGGCCTCCTCATTTTAAAAACAATACAACTGTTTTTTACATGGTAAATGTTGTCAGGATTATTCAAAGATACTTGCGTGAAGGAATGTTTTCAGCAGTCTCTAGTGTCAGATGTGTACAGAACATGGAAGTGGAAGAATGATGCAAAACCTGAGAACTGACCTTCAGACAGAGGCTTAACCTAACAGAATTGATGGGGAGATACTGGTCGGCAGAAACTTTTGTTTTTTTTCTAGGTCAGAGCCCATATCATACTCTTGTATGGTTATTGGTGACAAATATTATTTAGTGGTCCAACTCATTAAATTCTTTGTTCTGTGCATATAATCTGCATTTCCATTGACGGTATATTGCTTTCTGTTGCTTTCTTCTTATGTCACTCGGAAAGAGACTGCCTGGAGCGCAGACCTCACAGAAATGTCACCAATAAATATTTAGCTTTGTAGATTTTGTCTGACACTCTTTTTGTAGCAACTGCTGCATGATCTTGATTTTTTTTATTCCTACATATGCACACATGTACAAGTCTACATTTAAAGGTTTGAAGGCTGGAAGTTGGTAGGAAATTGGTGCATTTAGAAAAAAGACTGACTTTTCGCTATTTATATCGTAGTTATCTGATCTCACGCTCAGTTTAGGTGTTTCTTTCGGTGAGTTACGTTTTTAATTCACCTGTGAAAATATACTTAAAACAGAAAATTGAAATTGGTATGAGGGAAAAATGGTATTAAGTATATTTAAGTATATTTTCACAGGTGAATTAAAAACGTAACTCACCGAAAGAAACACCTAAACTGAGCGTGAGCCTAAACCTAAACACCTAAACTGTCCAGTTGACAGAGAAAACTACCTTGGATACAATGACCTGGATGACTGAGAATTTACACAGACTACTTCCGGTGTAAAAGGTCATGCCAAAATGGCGCCGTCCAAGAAGAAACACGCCAGAAACCAGTCTTATTCTCTTCCAGGGGGATTTACGGGTATTGTTCAATTAATCATTTTTACTGATGTTCTATCACTCAATTGCTAACTTCTGGGTCGTTTCCCTAACTTTCGTTTCAGTGTTAACGCTACAGTTCAATTCCGACAGCGCTGCCCAACACAATCTCTATGTCAAAGAGCACAAAGTCCGAGCCGAGAAGAGTTCTCACAGACCTATGGACCGAACCTTATTTGTGCTTAACATTCCTCCATATTGTTCCGAGGTACACTTGTTTTGGCTAGGAAGCTTACTGTCTCCGCTTTATGCTTTGTTTATCTTTTAAAATGCTAATATAAATCCTACACCCACGCTAAAATCGAGATGATTCCTCCTTTCTGTATTTCAGGGCATTGTCAAAGAATTGTTTTCGCAATTTGGCCCTGTTGTATCTGTGGAGCTGATGGATCACCCGAGCTCTTTACAGGAGTCTGGACCCAAACTATCCAAGTTCTTTAAACCAGTCGAAAAACAGGTAGACTTTTGTTTCTCCAGTAGTGTGATCATCCAACTTTGAAACATGCAAAATACATTTGGAACAGTAAACCAAAAATAACCAGCAGCACCAAGATGCCAAAGTGGGACGTACCGATATGTGATACCACTTTGGCATCTCGGCAAGATAAGATTTGTTGTCAGTCTTACACCATTCTGGTAGTTTTATGCCCATATTTTTGTATTTTTTCTAGGGTTTCAAAGTGGGCTACATTGTGTTCCAGAAGTCCTCCTGTATATCAGCAGCTAAATCACACCCACACAATTCACCCTTGGTAGTTTGTACAGAGCAGCGTCCGGTCAGGACAGGAGTACAGAGTGAGTAACACTACAGCATCCATTTTTCATTTGAAACTGTGTAAACCTTTAGTTTACAGGTAAAAGTTGTACTTAATGCCGCTTTTTGTTTCAGAATGGATTCACAAGTACACAGAGTCTTTTATCCAACCAGAAAATCTCCAGGAAATAGTCGACTCTTTCATGAAAGAATATGAC
Source organism: Takifugu flavidus (assembly GCF_003711565.1). Lineage (NCBI taxonomy): Eukaryota > Metazoa > Chordata > Actinopteri > Tetraodontiformes > Tetraodontidae > Takifugu > Takifugu flavidus. Next base: position 1,727,580 of record NC_079537.1, on the reverse strand, counting down.
AAGCGGAAAGAGGAGGTGAGACCCCTGCAGACAGTTTTTACTATCACATCATCCTATTCGGTATATCCTTAACAGCTGTAATAATCTCTCATAGGAAACGGAGCGGCAGAGAAAAGAGGCCGAGAAGCAACACGAGGATGAGGAGGGCTGGGTAAAAGTCACAAGGGGAGCGAAGGTCAAGGCTCGCCCCCACAGCGAGGCTGTCAACAAGAGGACTCTGCAGAAAGAGATGAAGAAGAAAAACAGGAAGGAGCTCCTGAATTTCTACACCTGGCAGCACAAAAACACACAAAAAGAACGTAAGGAAATTTGCTATATTGTGTATTTTCTTTAACAGCATTTGAAAATCTAATGTGCACTAAGGAAATCTTGTACTCTCCCTTTTCCAGATATTGCAGAGCTAAGGAAAAAGTTTGAGGAGGATAAACAGAAAATAGCTCTGCTGAGAGCACAAAGAAAGTTCAAACCTTACTGAGTCAAGGCCACTTTTCCTCATTAGTGTATGTTTGGTTAAATATATATCGGAGCTTTGTTTTAATAAAACTATCAAGTTTGTTTTGTCAAAAAAATTTTTTGAATGGTTTTGTAAAATCATTGACTGTGTGTGACTCTGGTACACATATTCCATGAAAGAGTGAATATATATGACTTTGAAATGTTACCTTTCACTACATTTTTACATAATTACATGAGGTCAAATATATGTATAAAGCCTGCACTTTGGAGCCAAATGCTTTGGGAACATTTTATATATCTACTTCAGCCTTGTGCAGATTTTAAACTAATACTGAATGGACTGTGCCTTTATGTGCACAAAATATGACATCTCTTCTCATGCACAATCATGCTAAATATGCTTTAAGACACTGATTAAAGAAAGGTTGAGTTATGTAAAATGATGCTTTCACTAGTGAGTATTTTCTCATTGGTTGCCATGGAGAATCATTATTGGTGCATAGTTAAGAACTATGAGAGTTGACTGAATTGGTAAGAATCTCAGATCTAAAGAAACTGGAATCAATACATGCAACATCAGGTAAAACAATTTATTGGGATTGTGAGTGATCAGTTAGGAACTTTGTGATTCTTGCTTCTTCCCAATGGAGGACCAGGCTGTTAACAACAGGATGAAAAGCACCACAGCACCAACAGCAGAAAGCATGTACAATACAACCTGAAACACTGAAACAGACACCTTATGACTGCCAAAATATTCCAATGGCCAATTGGAATTTAATTCCTCGTTAAAACTTACAGGCAGTTAGTTTCATGCAAGGAGTGTCCTCCAGTTCAGCGTCACTTGTCAGCAGCAGTGGACCCAGAGACACCAGCTCCAATGAGTTGGAGCCAGATGCTGCCTCTCGTTTCTGCCTGTCACTCTTAGCTGCTGTGAGAGGACAGGGGCGCATGTTTAACTCTGTCTTTGTGCTATATAATTATTATATCGCAGTACACGCACAGATGAGGGTGCATTGCTGTGCACAGGCAGCGTCATTGGTGCAAATTTCCACCCAACAGTAGAAGTATATCTGAAAGAGACATCACGCATTCATGTTTGCTGAAAAGTGGATGTATATCTGGAAACACATGGATGTGGTTGTCTTACTTCCTCCATGCTAGGATGGCCTGTGTGTGGGTCCACAAATGCAAAGGTCTTCACATCAAACCTCCTGACCTGGGAGTGGGACGTGGTCTTCCCATGGTTGTCTACGGGGACAGAGCTTCTCATGTCGTCCAGAGGGTTGGGGCATCTGCACAGAGCGGAAAGATTAAGAAGTGCAGCCTGGTTTGCATCATCAGCGTGTGCGCTGCTGCGACTCACCCGTCATACAGCAGCGTCCATACAGAGTGTCTAGACACAGGGTAGGCAAAGCAATCCCTTACACGCAGGGAAAGCGTTGGGTCTGGGGACGGCTGAGCGATGGTGACCTCCACGTATGCTGCCTTACGCAGAGGCAAGGACAGTGGAAGCTGGTCTTCGGGCAAGAAGGATGTAAACGTTGAATCTAGAAAAACCAAATACAGCATTGGGGTTCTTCTCCGCAGCTCTGAGATGAGACAAAACTCTGTTTTATTACCTTTAGCTATTCTCATTAGCACTCTAAAGGATCCGAGTGCAACCACAGGTGGCCGATTAGTCACCGAGTACAAGGACCGCAAATTTGCAGCAGGCATTAAATCAGACGCCTCGTATTCACACTGAACCTGGAGACTGAAATCCCCAAACACATGAGCCCTGTTTGTTACTACAGACAAGTAACTCAACAAATAAAACACTCACCTAAAGGGGGACGTATTGGTTAAAGTTTTAGTATATCGCTCCTCCAATTCAACCTCATAGATCACCATGTCTCCCTCTACCTGAAACAAAACAGCCACAGATTCTTAACAGTCAACAGAATCTTCATTCACAATATAAATACAACACTATAATAAAATACAATATAAATCCAAAATGTTCATTTGTAATCATCAAATGCATTTTTCACTCTACTCCGATTCTGATGAAAGTAATCTGGGAGTGTTTGAATTTACAATTCTGGGGAAAAACTTTAACACTTTTGTGATATACTGTAATTATAACTTTTTACTTATTACAACTTCATGGAATACTCCACAAGAAATAAAAAGTCAACAAAACCAAACACCATTTCTAGCTCTAACATATACGCAGGGTGCCAATATTCAGTCTGTTGACTAATCTGTAAATCCAGGCATCATTTCAATTCTGGACCTTTTTTCATTCTCGGACTACCTTCATTTTCGAGCCACAGTCCTTGAGTCCGATCTTGAAGACGGCCGTGTCGGGTGTTATGACAACAGGTAAACAGTGAGGATGGCCCTTAACTAGGAGGGCGCTGGGATCGATGGGCACTTCTGTTTCTGTTGCCTTGACAGAGAACACAAAGTGTCCATCCAGAGAGCAGGCTGCAGGGAAAAGGGGCGCTTTACATATAGAACAGCGCAGCTTTACTTCCACTCATGCCGATGTCATGGGATGAGCACCGATCTCACCATTAAGTCTGTAGAAGCACATAGAATCCTGCTCATCATAGCAGCAGCCCAGGTTGACGCACTCCTGGGGAGAAATGCTGGGCTGGCCGCAGTCCACTCGAAGAGATCTGTCTATTTCACATTTCCCAGGCAGCGCTTGAGAGGAGGCACAATGTAAATACCCTGAAGTGAAGGATTTCATGACCACTAAAATCCCCCATGCAGCAACACTATAGAGTAAAAAGGTCCTACGCTTATGAAAGTAGTGACACCGCTTTGCTTCTGGGACCTGTCAGCAGTCTTCACTCACATGCTGGGATAAGCGGAGTCCCGTCGCTAGTCTGTATGAGAGGACAGCTGATCCTCACCCCGAGCCACTCGTCCTCTCCTCTCAGCTGAACTTCCAGTAGAACGACCACGTCATGGTTCTGTGGAGCAAAGGCCATGATAAATCACCACACTGCAGCTCCTTCTATAAAGTCAGTCATTGTTTATCGTTTCCCCAGCGCTGATTGTCAAAAACTGAATTAATGCTCGATTACAATTATAACAACAATAACTAGATTGCTTGATTAAGTACTTGATTGTCATTTGTGTTTCTTTCCTCTGTGAATCATGCTACATTTAATTTTAATCCTTGCTGTTCTGCAGTCACATCTATATCTCAAATAATGAACCATTCAGCATCACGGTTATGATAAATGTAATGTCCCGCCATTATTTAAAGGGACATAAACTCTCCACCCCAAAAGAATTTGGAAATTTGGTTTTTCACCCGAGTTTTTAAAAGATAAATTGCATTATTATGTACGTTAGTGGGTCATTCATTGTATTACTTCTATATGTGCATAGCAGCTGTCATATCTGCTGAAGAATGAGATGCTAATATTCTTCTCTCTGCCCAGTCTCACTCCACAGGGGCCCTCTGACAGCGGCACTGGGATTCTGGCCCCTGATTTATCTAAAGAAAAAACAAACACAGACAGACAGCAGCGCGAATCCAATGTAAACTAAAACTTAAACGTTTCCCCAACTTATTTTGCAGTTACCTTTAACGTGTATGTTACTTTTGACCATCGGGCCAAACGCAGCTCTCATCCTGCGGACAGAGCAGATGACCCTCGGCAGGGCCAACTGCTCCGCCCGGACCAAACGCCAACGGAGCTGCGCCAGGAAGAACAAATGAAACGAAATCAGAACAAGGTTTAAGCAACAATTCATTTTGCACTTTTAAATTTGTTCGCGAGTGCGGTTTAGGCACCGGAAATGTCGTCAGATCCTTTTTGCCTCCCGTGATTAGCGTTAATGAGCCGCCAGCTGTGCGTCCCAGCAGAGCATCCTGATGAAAGTCCTCTCTGTCTCAGGACACAGGACAAAAATGGCATGCAGCTCGGCTATGTAACAGGTTAAATTTAAGTGAATTAAATCTTAAATAATCTTGCATAACCCAGTCCTCTAGGCAGCGTTGTATTTCGTTCTTGCGTAACCCATCGTCATAAATCTTAATTGACGATGCGAGCGAGCCCTACAGGTTAAGGTCGAACAGCACCACCTACCGGTGTAAAGTGAACAGTTGGCCAAATCAGGACGCGCAGAATTAAGATCAAACCGCAAATATGATTATGAAACGATATGAGTGACTTTGTCCCTTAATCACAAAGCAGCCAACTATATTACAACCTTGTATTACTATTGCCCTCTACCAAATGCACTAACGGTCCTAGCTAAGTTGTTCCGTTATCTTAAGGTTCAACAATTTCCATTCGCGGGGGACAACAGATCTCTGCTCAAGTACGCTGATTGATGTTTTGTGTCATGTTCACGATAAAAAAAATAGTAGAAAATAAAGTTAGAAGAAGATACTTGAGTAAAAGGTTAAATACTACTATTAATGAGATTAATGATGATGTATCACATGTTAATCCCGAGTTGTCAGCTGTGTAGTGACGTAACACCGAGGACGTAACCAGGACACTACCGTCATCAGGCCACAGCAAACGCGAAGAGAGCTGAAGACTCCCAAACATGGCTTTTAATCAGAATCATTCGCAAAACGGTGGCGTTCTGATTAACAACGGAGAGAGGTCTGTGTGTCATGTCGCGTTTTTGTTCGTAAAAGGGAATCAAAATGGTCGGAGTCGCCTCTGTTGCTAGCTTGTTTACCTCCCACCTCAGTGCGTAGTTATAATAATGCTAGCTGTTAGCTGGCCTGGTCGTTGTTAGCATAGCTGGCGTATAATTGAGGTCTAAACGGACCCTGGAAGTTATCACACGGAGTGACAACACCTCTCTATGTTGTTTTAAACCTGGCAATAGGGTTTAAATAATGGGTAGCTGTACACACTTCTTGTGTATTAACATATACCCACGATTAAATAGAACGTTGGCGAAGTTTCATAACCGGAAGTTGCTCCAATTTAAATGTTTGTCATATTGGCCCAATCGGAAATTCATCATATTCAGCCTTAATGACATAGTTCATTCTCATACGTGTTTGAATAATCACACACTTGAGTTGCATAAATATTCGTTTCTCTTTTATTGAAATATGTTTTGATATGTTAGTGTTTTAAGAGAGTGCAAGAATGTGGAGCTGTCGTTCAGCGATGTCGCCTGCAAATCCGACCTGCTGAGGGGGTCCAAGAAGGGCACTATTTACCTGACACCATACAGGGTACGTGCATGTCACAATCAAATGTGAAAAGCTAGCATTATACTTTGTACACACCACTGTAACTGTGCTTTCTCTCCCCCTCATCCATTGGCGTAGCTGCTGTTTGTGAACAGTAACACCAAGGACTGCCTGGGTTCAGCTATGTTTCCCTATTATTTGATGAAAGGCTGCAGCATTGAGCAGCCTGTCTTTGCAGCCAACTACATTAAAGGGACATTGTCAGCAGAGCCCGGTGGTATGTTGCCCTTTGTTATTGCTCATAAATGGTTGCTAGGATCTGCTTTTAAATGCAGCTTATCTTCTTTAGTTGTTTCTCAAGTCAGCCACCAAAACAGAATAAATATATTTCAGGTGCGCAGTGCATTGATTTTTCTGCAAAAATTCCTGTGAAATAAAAATTTCAAAATGTTTTTTACAGTAAATTAACTGGTTTTTGTTTCATATACCAGAAAGCACCCCACTGGTGGTAGTGGATTCTTTAATAAACGTCTTGTGAATACAGTTGAAATATGCTAGATTGTGTTAAAATATATTGATCCATCACCCCTGTTGACAATCGCATGGAACACTGGTTTAGGTGGGTATTTATTTGCTTTATTTCATATTCACTTGCCTCATCAGGTGGCTGGGAGGGGGAAGCTAATTTCAAGATGTCATTTCTGAACGGTGGAGCCATAGAAGTGGGACAGCACCTCTTCAAATTGGCTACAAATGGTTTGTGCCTAGTTCCATCACTGTTATCCACAGCTTTAAGTATCTTTCAAGATAACATTCTCCGTTTAAGATATAATTTATTTAAACGTTGGCAACATTCAGTGAGGCCATGTGATCCTGGATGTGTCAGCTTTCAGTCCGCGTTCAAAAGGCCTCTTATTTCCATTGTTTTAGCTTCTCGTGCTGCTCCAGCACAAAACGGGGCTTTTGCCTACGGCTATCCTTCCCCTAGTATGATGAACGGCCCACCTCCCGCTGCCCCCCCCAGCTATGTCTACCCACCACCTGGTCAACAGAATGGGTTCTACCAGGGTCCTCCTCCTCCTGCTGCTGCAGCTGGCAACATGGGCTATCACTATCCAACCACCCCAACAGGTAGACCACTTCACTTTTGTTGTTAGGACATTGATAGAAGTGCATGATTTAGTGTTTCAGGGGACATATTTTTCTCAGTTTCTGCTGGCTAACTTTTTATAGACATTCCAACCTCTTTTACAATGCCATTTTCCCCTTGGGTCCTTTTGTGTTCCAGGAATGTACCCCCATGTGGTTGATTACATGGCCCCACCTCCTCCATATCCAGGGCCACCTCCAAACTGGGTCGCACCACCCCAGAACTGGACACCAACAGCACCACCTTCTGGTTTGTTCCCCCCCTCCATCTCCTCTCTTCATGTCTGTGTCACTGCACCCGTCAGATGTGATCTGCCTCTTTCTCTCTCTTATCCTGAATCACACTGAATCATGTCTTAACCCCCCCCAAAAAAGGCTGCATCGCCGATGTCTCATCTGATGCACGTCAAAACTACAAAAGTTAAAACTTCCCCTCTCTGTTTGTGTCCTCTTTTCTCACACCTCGCAGATTAGTGTGTAGCTGTGGGTCGAGCCTGGAAGCGTGCTCAGACGCCAGTTTGGTGTATCTTTATTTTAGAGAGAGGTAGAGTAGGTGCACCCGCGTGTCCTTCGGGCGATCGGGTGGATTATCTTTGTGGAAAATTCTGGGAGCTGTCAAGTTGTGCTTGAGATGACTAATAGTGGACTCTCCCCCTTAAAGTGTCAGCAGCTGTAGCGCCTGCTCCTAAATATGTTCAGCGGGTTATTACTGCCCCTGTTTAACTCCCTGTCTTTGTCACATCTTATTTTCCGCACAGGTAACTCCAAAGCAGCTGAGGCGGCAGGCAGCGCATATTACAACCCCAGCAACCCACACAATGTGTATATGCCTATGGTGAGTCTTCCTGTTGTCATGTTCTGGTTTTGTTTTTTAAATTTTAAACCTAGTTCCAGCTTGTTTCTCCGGTATATTATTAAATACACTCTTCCTGTCACTAATGATGCAGCCAGTTCCACAAAATGGCATCCTCCTGAATGTTCTAGGAGTAATTGTGATATCTATTTTTGGTGGTTCAGTGTCTGATATTGTGTTAATCGTTCTTCTGTCTTCAATGTCCGTGCAGGAGCGGCCTCCACCATACGCACCTCATCCAGACTCTGACAAGAAAAGCAACTAAGGCTGAGCCAGCGCCACTCCTTCCACTTCCTCTCCATTCTAAATCTCTTTAAAACGGACTAACGATGATGTTGACTGTAGGAAAGAATATGCAAGTAATAAAGGGCTGAAAGATGTCGGATGATTCATCAATTGATATTATCTTGAATAGTGGAGTGTAGAGTTACTTCTGGAGCATTCGCATCATTTGACTCGGGCTAATTTCAGATTTCTTTTTGAACCTGAAGGATCCGTGTTGGAGGCGAGAAAAAGAAGGCAGTGAGGGGAATGAATTTCAAACACTTATTACCAAAAATGCGATTTACCAGTTTCTTTATTGCAGTTTCCTTATTAACAACCAGTGGGTTTAAGTTGAGTTCTTGTCCAGCTACTGACGCAGACACAGTATTGCTCTTAAAATCTTGTAATTCATGTTGGGGTTCACATTTTACAGCCATGACCAGTTTAATCACATTTAATACACACTTTGAAGGTTTTTGCTGTGAATATTAATCTGGTTTTTAGAGGTAAAGGGGGACCTGGGCAGATTTCTTAGATTATATTGTGAGAACTGTGCAATATTTCAAGCGCTGATAAGAAGGTTAAAGGTGACAGGCTGGAGTTACCTGAGTGACCCAGTGCTCTGCTCACAGCTTCCTTTGTATTCATGTATGCAAAGCCAAGCTGAAAGCAGAAACTCTGGGTTATCGCACTCGTGTGGGGTTACTGGACCCATCCGTGTGTTCTACTGGGGAGTTTTCTGAATGGATCGTTTTCATTCCTGTTTAACGGAGGGCGGAGGGGCCAGTGGGCAGCGTTAGCGCGCCGCTCGCCGAAAGGACGGTTTTTAGTCTTTTGCCCCCCCTTTGTCATTGTAAGTTCTTTTAAATTAATTAGATGTCTACGTATGAATCTCCTTGCAATCATTATTCATCTTTCTGAAGTCTTTCTTTCATTTAAAGAATAAATATGTTGGTTAACAACGTATTCGTATTGCTGTTTTATTCATCTGAAATGCACTTCAAGACACATTCTGCATCTGGGACACGTCACTCTTGTTTTTAAAAGAGTGGATTTAGTCTTGATACTGAATCATTAAAGATTAATAGTCGTGCAAATGTAAATATAAGGCGAGAATCCAAGTTTAAAGGGCAACATTTGGACAAAATCTTGACCAAGTTCTTGGCTCATCAAATCCACATGGATAGGAAAAGTAAGATGTCATTAAATATATTCTCTAAATCTAAAAAACCCTTCATACTGTATATGATTTTGATTAAATGCAATGTCATATTTGGGTTAATCAGGCATCAGTATCTTGCTTTCAATCCCAAAAGAAAAAACTACACGCACACAAAACCGACCTTTGACCTTTGAACCAAGCACTACTGTATTTATTGTCTGAAATGAGATCACAGATGCTGTACAGATGTTTCACGTAACACCAATGGATCCATAAAGACAACGTAGTCACAAAACACACAAACTCCACTACACACAACAGCACAGCGCCCATCACCTCTATATAGATAAGATATGTTTATACATATATATATAATATAGCTCAAACTCTATGGCTCGTTCATTTCTGGTGCTAAATTTCTTTTTCTTTTACACAAAACAAATGTTGACTTGTTTTTCCTGCAGTAGCCTCCTCCTGAGCCATCAGCCAGGTTTATTATAGTTGAAAGGTTGTAGAAAAAGTGCTACTAGGATTCTAAAACTGGGGAAGAAGCATGATGTGAAGACTGAAATAGATATACATACATGAATAAATACAGTTGTATGAATGCAGATTCAATTGATTCTTATGTTTTTTTCAAGCTTTTTTGATGTAGATTGTGCAAGGGTGGAATGTTTTCATCGTTCAGTGAGGGGGGAGATAAGATAAAATTCCATTCTGCGGCCGATTTTCAGCCTTCTTCCCAACCTTTTCTGAAAACCCTCTCTGTGTTTTAACCTCTCATCTTCATCATCATCATTTTACCAAGAGTTCAGGTCTGTAAAACAGAGAAAAAGTTCACTTTTTCCTGCCCCTCGTCCACGCTTGGAGCATTGCCTCCTTTCTGGTGGTCCAAAAAGTCATTTGGATTTTTAAACTTTACACTACTGATATTTAAAGCAGCTGACACCCTGACAGTTTATTCCCGACTGAAATCTGAAAAACACACAGGCACGATGCCAAGGTCGAATACGTGCCTGGTTTCCTCTGTAAAGCTGAGAACATATCTAAAAACACGATGAAGATGGTCCACAATACAACGTATCCATGTTCCATTAAGGCTTAAATTCAATAAACGCCTAAAAACAAAGGGCGATAATTGAAAGAGAGGAAAAATAAATGAAGCTACTGTGAAGTCTAAAGCGTCCACTTGCTCCCGGGCCTGACCTCCGTGCGTTCTTACCCAGCTCTGCTGTCAGCGGGAGGGTGCTTAAGGCTCGTCCTGCAGGAACCACACCTCGTTGCAGCGGCCGTAAGGCTTGAGCGGCGGGTCGTAGCTGCAGCAGAAGTACTGCTTGCGCTGGAAGGGCGCCGTCTCTCCCAGAGTACGCGTCAGGCGCAAGGCCTCCGCGCGGTACTCGCCCTCGCCCGCGAAGCCCCCGAACTGTCTGTGAACGAGAGACGATCCGGTGTGACCTCAGCACGGACTTTATTACGGTTCCACCTTTTAGGAGGAGACGCTTACAGCGCGTAGACGGTCATGCCGGGCCGGTCCTCGATCTTGATGGCGGTGTCAGTGGGGGTCGGGGGGCTTTGCTGGTAGATGGTGGGAATACGGATGGCGACGATCAGGCGGCGAGACAGAACCCCGTCGTTCCGAGGGTAGACCGTGATGATGGTGGGCGTCGCTGTGCCCATGGCCTCGCCTGATTAGAGTTGGGACACAACGAGTCATTGAGGTCTGTTAACCTCCATTATAGTAAGTTCGCTACCTGGATCGTGCACGTATGACAGAGTGTTACACTCATCTGCAGCACACACTTTTCTACTTAATGTAGTAGTGCTAGCTAGCTTGTTTAGCTTGGTATAAGAGGGTTGTGAGGTCTGGAACGATGCATTTCCAGTTCATTTTCAGAGGAAACGCAGATCTCCTTCAAAACAAGTGGAATCATTTCGTAGTGTATCGGGGAACTTTAGCACATTACCTAGCGTCCCGAATTACCTTGTTCGTTGCTCCCGCCGATGTACATGAGCAGCTTCCTCACCAGCTCACCTGAGATTTGGTCAAAGGTTCGACCTTCAGAGGAGATGGTCGCAAATTTGGCCCCATCGTACCGCCGTACCTCAAAGCTAACTCCGTCCTGTAACAGCACAGCAGAACATGTCATCCACTTGAAGAACGCACGCGCAAGCTGTCCCCCCGTGCGCAGGGTCTGCAGGGCATGATCCAGCTGTCAGAAAACATCTGTTCATGGACATAGCTGTTCAGGCTACATACTAAAGTGCCAGACTGCCAATTTCACTATCAAAGTGAGGACACTGGGGTATTGAGGAGATTTCATTCTGGCTGTTTAAGGGTTAAAAGGTCAAGGTTACATATGGGTTAGGGGCTGGGGATGCGTTCTGTCATTTGGTGTCCTCATAACGGTAGAAGTACAAATGTGTGTGTGTGTGTGTGTGACAGCACATTTGTGGCATGTTCGAAACTAATGTGAGCAGCCAAATAATGAGATGCAGATGTCACAAACACACTGCGATTTAATTTCTTCATGTTCAGTCAGCCTACAGAGAATAATGGGCAAGAAATGCAGAGTCTTACATAACAGTACACACACACGCACGCACGCACGCACACACATTTGCCCCCACCCCCCAGGCCCACAGCGTTAACATGATGCAACAGAAAGTATGGCCAAGCGGGGCAAATGTGGAGCACAGCCATTCGACTAGATTGAACTCTAAGGTATTTCTGAATGAATCCGGTCACCATAAAAGACACACGGAGTCAAATCAAGCCGCTCGTTCCTTTAAATTGGAGCGGCTGCTGCTGCAGATGATGCACAACTGTGCAAATGATCTCACATCCACGTTTTCTTACCCGCAAACCTGGAAAATCATCCCGTCCCGCCTGCGAAATGTGAAAACTCTGCCTCTGCGACTGCAATTAAGAGTTCCGCTCATTACTTGTCCTGTCAGAGGACCCACCATGAACTGCGTGGGGGCCCTGACGTCCCCCCGGTGTGACTCATTTGGCTCTAGTGTGTCTGTGTGTCGGGTCGGTGTCTCATGGCAGCTCAGCCAACAGTGCTAATTACCCTGTCTGAGCCAAGGAACCAAAAGGTGCCTGGACACCGCTGTCACGGCCTCCTTGTCATGATCTCCCCTAATAGCTGTGGCCGCCTCTGAGCTGAACTGTGCCCGAGCGTGGAGCCAAACACGCCCTCTGTATTCTGTGTCAGGTTTGATTAAGAATGTAGAGGTGTCGCGCTGCTCTGCGGATCAGGTGACCAGCTCTGATTTCAGCACCTGATGTTTTTAAATCTGGCCCGAGCCCTGGTTCTGAGGGGCGCCTTCATTTTTATGGCCTGCAGGGTCACGCGTGTAGATCTTTGTGATCTGTGCGTCGTGACTGCCCGTGTGCGCGTGAATGGGTCGCGGGAAGACCTTTTGACCTATAAAGCAGGTCAAAAGGTCAGCGGGCACCGCGTGTCTCCTCTGTCAGTGACTTCATCGGGTCACACCTGAGCTCAGCTCCATCCCCAACACGTCCTCATCCGGCACCCTGCGGGTTCGTGCACGCGCACGCGTCAGGCGCAACAGCGGGAGAGGCAAACATGGTGTGCGCTCTGAGGTGGGGGGGATGAGGAGGGGAAGGTCAAACAAGGGCTTCCACTTTCTGGAGCACCTTTTGCCAAAGTGCGCGCAATCTGCGTGACGCGCGAACGGACCCCAGAACTGTCAGAAGTGACCGGAAGCTCCGGTCCAACGTCTCTTACCTTGGTCTCACTGCTGAGGAGGATATATTCCGTCTTCTCCGTGTTTCCAAACAGCGAGTTCTTGATCATGCCGAACATGGCGGGTCCCTCTTCACCCCTTCGCGTCTCCCTCTTAATCTGTGACCTCTCTCCTCCTGCCTGGAGCCGGGTTTTGCGCTCAGCCCCCCGGGTGGCACCTGTAAGGCTCCTGTCCAGATGTTCCGAGGCGCAGATTCCGGAGGAGCTGCGCTCAGTGCCGCTGAACGCGCAGCTTCGCCCTGGATTCAATCGAAAATCCCGATCCTCTAGGCGGACAGGAACCGCTGCTGACTTCTCACCCCTGGTCGGACCGAGGAATGAGCGCGTCAGGCTCCAGTGCTGCGGCGGGTGGAGTCTCCACCCCCCCCCCCCCCCCCCCCCCCCCCCACCCCCTCCTTCTCTGCTCATCCCCACTTTCAAGTATCTGCTTTCTCTAGAACATCTGTCCCTCACGTCACCGTGGCATCCGGGTGACATCAAATGGACTTCCACCGTTTTCCATCATTTCACCCAACTTCTCTCCATTCTGTTATAAAACAAACAAACAAACAACAGCCTGTCCGGTTCCGAAGGACTGGTGGAAAAGCGCGCTTGCATCCGTCCTTTTGCGCAAAACGCATTTGGACACAAGCCGTTGGTCTGTCAGGACGCATCGGCGTTTCTTTCCGCGGCAAAGCGCGTTGGTTCGGGGGCAACGCGCTGGTTGCGCCCCCTCCTGTCACTGTGAGTTGCTTGCTCGGGGGAGGTCTATTTACGTTCACGCCGGGGGCAAAGTTAGTCACTACTGGGGAGTTACAGGAGGCAGGATGGGCTAATTTAATGGAGGGGAAAAAAGAGAGCTGAGAGTTGGACAGTGGACAGCGGGGAGGAAAGTTTGACTCCACTCAAGCTGACATGTGCATTTATTAAGGGAAATATAGAGAATCATCGCCTAAGTCAGCAAAATGAATGTATTAAAGCAGCTATTTCACCTTTCTGGTTGCTCTGGTACTAATTATACAGATTTATATTGCAATAGGAATGAATAAACCAACATATAAATATATTTGCAGTACATCATTTTATGCTTGTTTTCAGCGAGACAATTATGTACAAAATATTGACAGAAATACTAGACAGGTTTAATCACAGCATGTCTTCCCGATTTCTGCCCCAGCAGAGCAACCAAGAAGCTGCACGCTACACAGAAATAGTCCAAGTGTCCCCGAAGAGACGGCGTTCCTGCCCCGCGGCCTTACTTCTCCCAGCCTTTCCCCCCCGGCTGAGTGGGCAACCGGAGCCCCACCACCCCGGCCACTTCCTCCGCGCTTCGCTCTCCTTTGGCGTGGTAGATGTTGTGCAGGACCAGGTGGTTCCTGGTAGACACCAGCAAGCACAGGTAGGTTTGGGAGTCGTGGTGGGCCTCCTGCACAGCGCGGCAGTGGCGTTCGCTCGTCACCTGTTTCAGAGGAAGTGGAGACGAAAGCTTTAAAAGTCCTTAAACGGACAGAAAATGCAATTTACCACGCCACAGCTTAAATTCAAGTGAATCATTTTTTATTAACAACTCTTTTTTTGGTCACATCCCTGGACAGAAGTCCTCATAGAGATGTTGCCATCGTGGCTGCACAATGTTCTTCCATGGATAAACATGGGATTTAAGCCTACGTTCCTCCACCAAGCAGCTCTGCTGTGTTGTGAAGGATCACAAGCACAAACGGAGTGGTTCCACACTCAGCAAGCCATTCTTTTATACAGTCTGCAATTATTTTAGGAAATACCTTGTTCCTGTAAATACGAAAAACATTAACTACTTGGGTCACTTGCATTTGTGTACCCAATTCCAGCAAACGTCACAGTACATAATATTATACTCTGGTAGTCTTTTAAGAAGGTTTAAGATGAGAACTATATTAAGATTGGCTATGCTATGACCATTTGCTGCTAGCTAGTTAGCGTGTCCTTCTGTCACCTTGCATTAGCCATTTTAAAAAAATCTCCAATATTCACTATCAAACATTTCTTTAAGCATGTGAAATATGCCAACATCGAATGTCTATTAAAGTCTTACTAAAATATCAACAATAACAAAACAAAGTTACACTGGCTTGGCTAACGTTTACAATGCGGTTTATATAGGTAGTGAGCTAGCTAACATTTGCCGGAGCGCAGAGCAAGACTCGCCTTATTTTTACGAAACTGTTCCATGACATAGTTGTAGGCCGGTGACTTTTTGTAACTCGGCCCCTGAATTGCACGTAATTCTTTCAGTAACCCGCGGCAGACTCGCAGAGGAGACGACAGCGTCGCCATCACCGCTCGGTGTTCGGGACGACGCACAGGGAGCCAGGCCAGCTTAATCGACCGCCGCACCGTCGAGCGCAGCTCTGCATATTTACCACTAGGGGGCGACGTCCCGACGCCAATTCAACCGCTACCTGCTGCGTGTGTGCAAAAGAGTTTCCTTGCGACAATTTTAAGGTAATTTGAATTTCCCCACAAAAACAGCAACAGGTAAAAACGAGCCCACCTCGTCTTTGTGCTTTCTGTGAATGCAACTAATGAGAGTGTGTAAATTAGTGTAATTGGATAATAATTTCACAGCTGTGAGCTAATCCGTCCAGCACTCATCCAAATTAGTTTTGCTAATTGTGTGAGCTCACAATTGTTAGCTCAGTTATGATTACCCTATGATAACAATTGATGTTTTCAAACTCAACATCTGAACGCCTTTGGGCACCCATGCACAAATAAATATTGAAAATAAAGTTTTATTTTGCATTTACAGTACACACATATATGCACACACAGTATATACGTCCATGATGACGTATATTTTTTAATCAAAGTGTGCAGCACTCTTGGGTCATGTATTTTTGGCTCTGGTTCAAGTCCTCTTTGATTCCATGTAGAATTTGACTGATCTTTGTCAGAGATTTTAGTGAATAAATGTGAGAAGTTCGTGTCGCACATCTTCGTCTTTACAGCAGCAAAGCTGGAAGTGACTTTGTGTGACATTGGGGGGGGGTTTGCAGGAAATATTGCCTGGTCAACCATCATGTTCCAGTGGGAGCAACATTCCAGTTTTCACCCTGTTGCGCCCTGTCGGACCCTCCGTCCCTCTTCCTCCCAGCAAAGCAACCTGAAGCACTCCTGAAAACCAATTTTTCCAATTTTGGTGTTTAAATATTCAAACTACTGTTTTGGTGCAATTCTTACGGGAACCGTTCGTGCAACAATGGCGGTTACCCCAGCACATGCTCTTCTTCTCTGCATTTGCTTTAACAGCCTTCTCACAGACACAACCGGGAACTGGCAGTATTGACAAGCGGACACCACAAGCGCACCAAAACCGACATATCCTCACAATTTCCGCGCCAAAGCCAGGAGCGAAGCACTGCAGTGGTTATTGGAGAGCGATCATCTGTCACCATGGCAACGTCGAGTTTAACTTGGCGGAAGACGGAGCAGGCTGTGAAGCGACCACCTTGTGTGCAGGGTTGGATACATCTGAGCAGAGGCAGCATTTTATTTACCCAGAAGATGGGACCCCCCCCCCCCCCTCCCCCCCAGCAGCAGGGGGTTCGTCCGGGGGATATCAGCCCCGCTGTTGATCATCGACTGTAGAGGGAGCCACCGTGTTATCGGCGGCGCACCGGTTTGGTTCCTAGACATTTGTTGAAAAGCGCCCCTCTACCCTCCCTCCCCCTCCCTCCCTCACAGCCTTTCAATGAATACTAATGCAACGCGTGGGCCCACCTCCTCTCCCCTCTCCTCTTTTTTTTCCCTCTCTGGCAGGGCTGGGCGGGAGAGGGGAGACGGAGCAGTTCCAGCTCAGTATCCTTCCTCATGAGGCAGGCAGCGCTCGACTAGCAGCAGCCCCAGTGTCTTTTCTTTTTTTTTTTTTGGACTTGGCTCCCCCTGGGCAGCGGTGAGACTGTGCGTTGCTGCTGCAGCGATGCCCAACCTGTGTGAGTGGCACCTCAAATCAGAGCAGACCTGAGAGGGAGAGGGGGGGGGGAAAGAAGGACGTCTCTGCCCGCTTCTCTCTCTCTTTTTTTTGTCATCTGGATGGGCAGTGTTTTTTGGAAGGGGAGACAGAAGAAAGCAGAAGGCAGCCGGGGAAGGGGAGCAACTGGCGGCAGCCAATCCCCCCTCCCGCACACAGACTGGAGACAACGGAGGCCACCGGAGTATTTGCTTTTATCTTTCGTTTTTTGTTCTTTTTCTTCCTCATCGCGCTGCTGGGAGGTGCTTTACCTTTTCATCTGCTCGCTCTCTCGGTCCTCTGTCTTCTCATCTATTTCGCCATTTACCTGGTCAACAATTTCTGCTGTGTATGAGCCAGACGAGGAGGGAGGGAGAGCCAGAGAGAAAAAAGAGGAGGGGGAATTTTTTTGGCCCCTTTTATTCTCTTTTTTTTCCCCCCCTCACCCCCTTTTCATTCATCCTCCCCTCCCTATACATCGCTGTCTCCCCCCTCTGTGCAGCCCACGCTCCCCCCCGCCTCCCTCCGCTCCCCCTCCACTGCCTAACTTTTTTTCCCCCCACTCCACCTGTGTTTTCATTTATTTGCTTTAGAGACACTTTGACTAGCTTTGCTTGTGATTTCTCTTTATGCCTTTTTCAATTTTGTACCTTTTCCTCCCCCTCCCTCTCTTTTTTTCCTCCCTCCATCCTATGCATCTGCATCTTTTTCGGGCGATCCTTAATTCTGACCATAGGTAGGTCTGCTTAGTGTTTCAGTGTTCGTCTCGAAGTCTTTGTTCATTTTCTCTGTGCGACTCGTTTTTTCAAAGTGTATTTGAAGCACACACACACACACACACACACACCACACACACACACACACATGCACACGCCGGCCTGGAATCTAGCTTCGATATCATCACGGTTCCCCTCCCATCTGGTTAGATTCTTGCCTCATACCGTGTCATCCTCACGTCACACCTCCGCCTCGCATCATCCGTGCCTTCCGCCCCTCTATCGGGCCCGAGACCGCGGCGATGGTCGCGGGCCGCTGCCCCGGGATCATCATGTCTGTGCTGTCGCACAACAAAGTCTGTCCTCTCATTAAAAACACCCCCCCCCCCCACACACACACATACACAAGCCTGTCACCCACACCTTCATCATCACATGTCATCTTGGTTAATGCCACAGGCAGTGGTGGATGTGTGTGTGTGTGTGTGTGTGTGTGGATGGCAGGGGGGTCCAGACGGAACCTTACAAGTGTGAGTTGGATTTGCATTTAAAGTGAAGGTCAGGCTGACGCACAAAAGCCCGGTTCATGAGTGACGGCGGTTTGAAAGCCAGCCCTCGTCTGTTCACTCGGGGTGTCATCTGTTCATACACTTCCCTTCTGCTTCCTCTCTTCCTCTCTCTCTCCATCCCTCCATCTTTGGGAACCGTCACTGCAGACAAACACAAGCACTCAGAGGACGGGCTGGAAAAACATCACCCACCTCAATCGTGACCTTTCCCGCTCACTCTCTTCATCCCTTTCCACTTGTTTTTCCTCCTCCACTAGGCCCACTTCCATCCCACCGTTAGTTCTCCTGGTTCTTTCAGCGGCTAAATTCCACTTCCTGTCGCTCTCCCATCACTCTGGCGCTGCTGTTTATTTTGCTCCGTGGTGACATAATTTTTGCAATCCATCACCTTGACTAGCTCCATTTATCTGAAACACCCGAGGCCGATTATTCACGATTATGCTTCTGGGGGGGAGGAAAGAGGACGAAAGGGTTGGCGTGAAAGTGCGGGGTTATTTGGGACTACGTGCTGGTGAAAGAGGCACAGCTTTGGAGAGATACTCAGCAGAGTAGAGCAGAGAACACACTCACTTCCTTGCTCATCCCCCCTTAAGATTCTTTTATAGGGGGGGGGGGGGGGAATGGCTCTCCTCCTCTGTACATGGAGATAAAGTGAACTGGGACTTTTGAGCAGCCGTCATGATAGAGACCCTTAGGATTTAGGTGGTTTTCCTGTGGAATTGCTCCTAAAATCCTGATCTGCAAATTGAATTTGATCGAAAGCTGCTCCAAATTCGGGCCACAGCTTCGTTTGACTCTTTTTGTAACAGCCTGAATCTGATGTCAGTGTTCTTTTTCCTCGACTATTGAATCTTAATGGGATTTGACCGATGCGGATTAAAGTCTCGAGCTTCGTTTTGTCTTTTAGCCGATGCGCTAGAGTTCCTCCAGCCCGCAAAGTTGAGTACATTCCATGTCTGCTTTTTGTTGTTTTTCGTCGGGGGCTTACGCGGGTGAGTACTGGAACTCCACACATGCTTTCGCTGTTGCGTATTCGGGATGATGCCGATTGGATCCGCTTTTGACTTTTGCATGCGTGCAGATGCATCCTGGGTATGTGCGCAACGTTGGGGTTGAGCAGAATTTAAGTGGATGTTGGCGGATTATCAGAGATCAGCAATTACCCTCGCACCCCTCCCATGAGCCTTTAATTCTCCTTCTGATGCACCCTGGTCATGTGACAGGTGTGCTCTCAGGTCTGATATGCCCATATCTCATTTGCACCTCCCAAACCAGTGAGGCAGAAGGATCAGCCTGCCTGTTTCATGCTGCTCCACTTTTCTAACTAAAGCAGAGGTGTGTGTGTGCGTGTGTGTGTGTGGGTGTGTGTGTGTGTGTGTGTTCATGCCTGCAGCACATTAATATAGAGTCAGATCAATAAAGGTATCTCCACTAAGACACCGACTGCATGTTCCCTTTCTAAATATAGTTATTTTATCCACTGTTGTGAAAGCAGGAGTTCATCATCTCCTGCAGCAGAGCGCACATTCACAGCCGCTCTCTGACACGCGTGCACGTCCACCTATCCATCACGGTGCCGTGGCGATTGACCCTTTTTCTCTGATTAACTTTCCCATCACTTGACTGACAGCGGTTTGGATTTACACCAAGTGTGTGTGTGCGCGTGCGTGCATGGGCGGAAGTACAGTCAAGGTTACGTAGCTCAACAAACCACCTGGGACCCGCTCTCCTAACCCAGGACTATTAGCCGTTCAGCTTTGGCCCACATGTGGCCCCCTCCTGTAGCGCACCCTCGATCCCAGGCAACGTGTCGAGGCGTTGCGGGGAAACTGACGCCAATGACACCCCCCCGACACTCGCCAATGCTATAGTCATTAAAAGCACCGCGCGGATGCCTGCACGCCTCTCGATGCACCTGATCCAGCCACGCTGATGACACTTCAGAGCGCGTCCAGGTGGCAGAGCGAGCGTCGGCCATTCAAATGAGCGGCTCAGCAGATGCCTGCAGCTGAGCCGTGGTTAAAGGATTCTGGTCAGGGGGGCATGAAAGACCACCTTCTTTTAACGGGCCTGGAAAATTGACCTGCAAGGTCGTCTTTATTGCCAAGGATTAATGCCCCCACCTGAAAGTGACAGCCGGGCTAATGCGTAACGCCATCTCTCTCTAAGAACTGACAAACCCCACCTTCCACGTGACGAATGTTTGGGAAAATATCGACGCCCTATTTTATTGAACGGTAAATTTCAGCGGTTCGACGTTCACCGTTCGAGGCCCCCTCCCACCCCCTGTCAATTCCAAGAGTTTTAAAAGAAGCGTTTGACGGCAGGGGCTTATGTGGAAACGAAGTCTGCCCGGAGTCTGCAAACAGAGCTTAAGAGATTTCGCAGGCACCGTGTGTGCAGGCGTCATTGATAAACAGGCCAGGAGAGGAGACAGCAGGGGCTGAAGAGATTCATAATCCCATCTCCTCTTCCCACTGATTCGCTCTGTTTTTTGCTCTCTCGTGTGCTGTGCGACGCGTATCCGTGCGTCTGGCGCTGGGCATCACCTCTTTCTCCGTACAACCACGGGTAACCTTCCCTTAGATACCTGCACACACCTGCATCGTCCCTCCAGGTACACACCTTCTCCTCCCCCAGCCGCTCTGTGGAGGAGCCAATCGGTGTGAGGGGCCTTCGGAGGTGGAGCCGGATGCTTATGTGGGACGGCTTAAAAAGTCCGTCTTAATTTTATTGGCAGCTCACTCACTTCAAGCGAGCGGAATATGGGTCATGATCTGATATAAAAAGGCTGCTCAATAATTCATTTGAGCTGATTAAGAGGACTTGTATCGACACAGACAGTGGCCACGGGAAGGGACGGGCGCGTACGCAAGAAAGGCAACATCCAGAGCCCTTTGTGGGATTAATGTAAGCCAAGACGATCCGAAGCAGCCAGGCCCTTCCAAACGAGCGGCGTGAGCCCCCTCGTGTTCTCATCGGCCCAACGTTCCTCTGTCTCGGCGTTGACCGTCGAGTGTGTGCTGCGTTGTTTTGGGTTTTGTGCGTGTGGCCCATCATTCTATTAAATATGGAAAGTGCAATCTGTTACCCTGCAGAGGCTGCTTTATTATTCATTGACATATTTCAGTTAATTATTCATTCACCTAAAGAACGGTCCATACTCCCCTCACTGTTCTGCACTCGTATATAATCACTTCAGTCCTCTGAATGCCAGCACAATTCTATTTAATTACATTAATCCATTCATTTAGCTACCTTTTTGCAATTGACAGTCTTTCATGAAGCTATTTTACGTATTTTAGCTGGATTAGCGTTTCTCATGCAAATTAAAAGTACTGATTAATTTGTAATATGGTTGTGTGAGTTTTGGGTTGTTTGGGTTGAATTCTAAATAAACGCAACAAAATTTTGAACTAACAATTCGGATGAACTAAATTCCTTTCAGCAAAACTCTTTTTTCCATGGTGGGAAATCACAAATGGCTGCTTAATACTAGTGTAATTTCATATCATTTGCGTGCTTGTTCATATTTAGTGTAACGTAAGCACCTAAAGTTATCCCACTTGCAGCTTTAATATGTGGTATGTTAACAGCACAGCACCAGCATTTTTACTGGTGAAGGGCCCAAAATACTCCCTGGTAGTGTTCATGATAGATGAGTTATGCATAATCTGGATTAATGGAAGCTATTTATTATTCTGATTTGCTACATACTGTACTTGGAGGGGTTTTTACAGAATGAAGGCAGAGACAATTTAGTACTACAGCACATTTGGAGGAAATGTATTATTTATCAGGTCGGCCTGGGTTCTCTTCAAATCTTCGAGTTTTATCGCCCTCGGTAACGGCAGTTTTCAGATGCATTTAAACAAATTACGGGCTGGGAAGAATTCTTTTATTCCGAGAAAAATGTCCCTTGGATTGAATTTGGTTTAGTAATATGTAGGCTGCATGCAGGTGAGCTGGGCGCAGGTCAAAGGTCATTGCTTTATTAGCGCCTTTCCAACTGTGAACTGTGTGTGACCCTGGGTGTCACAATAGCACATCAAAGGTGTTGGGAAGACAGAAGGGGGGTGCCGTTGATGCTGGTTTTGACCTGGCTCGGGTTTAAGAAGCGTTTGGCCTTGACAGCATCTTTCCCATGTGATTTTGTCTTCCTCCATCTTCCCTGTTGTAGCCACATTCCAAACTCGATCGGATGTCATCATTCAGGTATTTTTGAATCCCGCATCCAACCGCTAAACAGATTCTCCCTTTTTTCCCTGCACGCAGTTGAGCCTTCCTCAGTCTGAGGCTATGAGAGGAAGAGAGGAGTCCCAGGCCGCACCATCATGCTACTTCTGAGACGCCGGGATGACACTTTGGCTGGAAAAACACAAGGTAAGACATCATCTTCTGTGAGCGCGCCGCTCCTCTGAAGCCTGGCAGCTCCAGCCACTTTTCCTGGCCGTGCGTCTCCTGTCAGATTTGCTCCGGGGTCAGGTTAATGGTTCAGGGTGCAGGGCGCAGAGACAAATGGTTTAATCCCGGCTTTTTAGTGCAGCGGCCTGTTTAATTGGTGTCCGTTCAGCCTGACCCAGCACTTATTGACTGCATGGCCATCATTTGCATGGCTCTGCAGGCATCGATCAGGCAATTAAAGGATGTGGTGGATGCGATTTTTTTGGTGGCAGGAGTGTGTGTTTGTGCCGGCTCGTCACCTGCTCATCGGCCCGCGTGCGTGATCAGAGAAAGCAGAGCAGGCTCTGGAGGGAATAAATGGACCCTAATTTATCAAACAGACTACAACCACGGTTATTTTTCTTCTGCCCATCACCTGATGGCGGCCGCGTTCCTAATATCAACACACCTTCGACTTTGATCCTCCCCTCATCAAATGGATTTCTCTTCCTCCTCATCTACCTCCCTCTTCACTCCTTTCATCTCGTCCCACTCACTATTAATGAGCCACCACGTTCAACGACGGAACCTCTGTGCCGAGGAACCACATTACTTCTTGCTTCTTCCTTTGATGGGAGGCTGTGGTCGTCGCCGGGGCGAGGGACGGTCGGAACGCCGCGCGAGCGCCGCCAACGCTGCTGTCACACACACACACACACGCGCACACACGCACCTTCCTTCTGTCCCTCTCCTTCAGCCAGCTGCAGAGCGACGCTGCAGCGCCGTAATAAAAAGCTCGGCCCTTCCGCCCGCCGCTGGCTGCTGCCAACGCTGACGCCGCAGATTCCTCCGGCTTGCGTCATAAGATACCGCCACATTGATGAATTAACAGCTCCGCCTTTTCTTCTCACCAAAGATAACAGCTTCTTGTTCTTAACCTTTTCATAACCTATCGAGACCGAAGCCTCCGTCTAGAATAACGGTAAAAGCGAAGACAGATTGGACCGATGATTCTTTAAAAGCACCGTCTCCGACACTCGCACAGCTAACCTAAATGTCAGCACACTTCAGCGCTGTTAATCAAGTGCTCTTTGCTCTCATGTTTCGGTCAAAACCAATTAAGAGCAGACTGTTATTTATGCCATCATCCGACACACATCTGCACTAAAGTTAGTATCTGTGGGGCAGGAAACGTAGTATGAAATATTTAAGGATCACCTCGCTCCCGCCGCTGCTCACACGCTGTGATTAACGGCAGATTTATGCAATGGAGCATGAGATTGAAGCAGAGAGATAAATGGAGGTCTCGTGAGTTTATCGGCTTTCCACCTACAGCGATTTACTTTTCTCCTTTTCTTCTGAATATGTCAGTACACCCTTAAACGCGTCTCTCTTTTTTTTGGTCAAATAACTTTTTCTTTAATAGGAATGGAAATGAGTGCTAAAAGAATCTCCTTGCTGTTTTTTCTCCCGCAGCTTTCTAAATTAGAGCAAATTCACCAGTCGGGAAGTTCGGAAGCTTTTGATAAGAAAAGGACGAGAGGGAAGAGAGGAGGAGAGAAAGGGAAGAGAGGAAGCTGTTTCTGGGGAATGTGGAATTGACGTTAGGAGCGCAGCTGCGTGTTTTCCGAGCAAGGCGAAGGATTCAGTTGCCCTGTCTATTCTTTTTTTGTCACCGCATGCATATGGAGGCGGCCTGTGTAGACGCATCTCTAGAATTCAATCGCTCCATCCTGTTCAGCGGGAACGTGCCAGCTCCCCGATCCCACAATGGCACGTTTGTGTTCCTCCGTTTTGGTTCATTTTTGACCTTTTCTCCTCTCCTTTTTGACCTTTTGTCAGTGGGATCCAGTGTTACTCTTGAACGATAGCAGTCGCTAATCTGAAATGAGCGTGTAAAGAACGGTCTTGACAGGAAACGAGAGAACGCAACAGAGAGATGCAGGAGCCACATAATCGTCCGCGGGAGCTGGGCAGTCACAGAAGTCACCTGGAACACCACGCGGATCTGATCATTAGCCGAGCGCCGCACTTTGAACATTTGCTTTGGTGGCATCTGTTCTTTCCTGGCACGTCCAGGGATGCTGCTGATGGGGGGGTTCTGCTGTTTACGCTCCAGTTGTTGCACAGCTTCCACGCTGAAGCAAATAACATACTGATGGAGAGGAATTAAGGTGAAAAGATCTTTATTCCTTTATTCTTAATTCAACATGAAACATGGAGAACTCCTGGCTCGAGCCACTAACATGTGAGACTTTTTAAACTCTTTGCCCTTTTATTAGCCCAATGTTCCTGTGTAGGAGCAGTGAGTCAAGTAATTGTTGTAATTAGCAGCATTTCCTGTATATAATGAACTCACTGACATTCAACAGTCCACCTGTGGAAATGGATGTCACCCTGTCGCTATGGAAACTGAAGTTGCATTCCAAAGTTTACATTTACCCGTTTCTGCTGTTCCTATACCCGATCGAACCCTCGGGTACGGAGCACGATGCCTCACCCGCAGCGTAACGTCCATACCGTGATAGATGTTGACCCAGTTTCTACACATATAAATAGAGAAACACACAAAGAGCTGAAAGATCGAGTGAGAACTGTTGGCGCTATGAGTCTGTTTTCGGGTTTCAGTTGACGTGTTCTTTTCACATCCTCACAGAGAGATTTTGGAGTGGAAACTGGTGCGTGTGTGTGTGTGTGTGTCGCTGTACAGGCCAACACACTTGACAGAAATGGCGACTGGAGGTGAATGTGAAACGGGATTTGTTGCGATATTGTGCTATTTTGCGGCCCAGATTGAGTTTAGACCCCATAACTCTAGCGCTCGCAGTGACTTGGTGTTGTCATCACTGATTTAAAGGCAGGTCCTCAAATCCATCTTTAATTTGAAATAATTACACCTGTGTCGCAGCAGATGATTAATATCGTACTTAGGGGCTTGATGAATGCCTTGTTGTTCAGCAGAAGCAGCAAACTAAATGATGGCCTCCAAACTTCTTTTTCTTCTTCTACACTAAGTTTAATTTTTCTTTGCTATTATGAAAGCGCCGCCGGACAATAAATCAGTCCATACCGGGGAAATGGAATAGCTGCCGCTCCTGCTACGGAAGTGCACGGGAAACCGTCACTGCAGAGACCCCACATGCACAAAAAGCTCTATCTTTAAAAAGCCGTTTGTCATGCTGCAGAGACAAAATGGTCGTGCACGGGCAGCGACCTGGCGGCCTCGCTGGTCACGCTCACATCTGATCTGGACAGAAGCGGCATATCCTGACCCCACTGCCGCCCAAATGTCACAGCGAACGCTCACCTCGCTTGAGGCAAAGCGGCGTCCGGCCGGTCTCGGAGACCCCGCCCCCCCGCAGCCTTTTGCAGCCAGTGAGTTCAGCAGAACTACAAGTGTAGCTGACGACCTAAAGCCTTCGATGGCCCGGACAAAACCCGGAATTCAAGGCAACAAGGTTAGAGAATAGGCTGTTCCAATCTAGCGCGTATAGGAATAGAAGAGGCTGTTTTTTACAGCAAGCTGACAGACAAAAGCGCGAGCGAGGGGACCACGACGTGCGCTATTGTGAGCGACACAAATATAATAGGTTTGTCAAAGTCTGACTCATTAAACTCAGTGGGTACAGCTCTCCTGGAGCCGTTTATCCTCCAAGTATTCAGCTTGATTGTTCCAGTTTGCCGTCTTGCATCGATCGCTCGGGCATCAGACTTGAACAAGTATTGAAATCGAAGGAGCTCAAACTGGCTTTTGCATCACAATAATTACGGAGATTTTCAGTCGTGACACAAATGAGAAGCCCGAAAAGAAGGAAAGTAAAGGCATAACTGCTGGGATTTAGATGAAAACTGATGTTCGGTAGCAGAACCAGTGACATCACCTCTGGTCGTGTATCCCAATAACAAATGCTGTTTATTTCTGTCAGATGAGACAAAAATCACCCAACTAGCTGCAAAACTATATTTGTCTTGGTTTTTCTCACTTTGAAAACTGCCGATTATATTTGGATCTCATTTTTCAGCAGCAGCACCAACAGCATAACAAGGGGACCAGTGCAGCCTTGTTTCAGATACAGCTGGTATCACATAGCAACAGCTTGCCAATTATTCTACAATGAGCTGGAGGCATGGTTTTGGTGGCTGATGTGACAATGAGGAAAAGTCAGAGAGAGATGATTGTAAGAGAGAGAGAGTGTGTTAGTTTTAATTGTCAGTAGAACTGTGGAAATGATTAAGGTGTAATTTCCGATTTGGTAGCGCTAGGCTAATAATGAGAACTATCCCAGTGTTGGGCAACAGCAGCCCAATAACATGATTTATATTTAGCAATAATCTTCTATTTAATTGACTAATATGGCTTCTTTATATTATATAGTTTACATAACAGTGTGCTATTACTTGTAAGTAAGTTGTATACGTGACACTATATAAAGAAATTACTGCAGTAATCTGACTAAAACTGCACTTTAAAGTGCCTGTAAACATGTTGGCCTGGCTGAACGTAGTGAATGATGGAGTTAACTCTACATGGCAGCACAGTTGGAGGAGCTGAACGTCGTTGTAGGTCAACTGGAAATGGCCACCAATGTAATGGTGGAAGCACGAAGAATAAATGGGCCTGGACTGAGTAGTTTTAAATCGCCCTTTGCAATCTCAGTTTATAGTAGATCACCCTTCCAGATACATCTGAAGGTAAAAGCTAAACCAAGGTTCTGTTGTTTTTTGTTTTTTCCCCCCTATGCTGTGTGTAGGGATCAAGAACTAGCTGAGGTGCCAACACACACAGAGTACAGGGATTTTAAATGCAGATTTAGCTGGTGGCTGCAGAGTACCAAGCTAGGTCATTTAAAGTGTAAAAGATGTTGTTTACCTGTGTTTTTATGTAACAAAAAAAGGAAATCAATGAATGTTAGGTTCAACCCTGCTGGGGAGTAAACAGATATGTAGGTAGGTGTTTGGGATGCATGGTGTATCCAGAAAAATCACATAGATACAAAGAGCTAATTAAAACTGTTGGCATGTAATTAATGATCTTCATCACCACATCTGAGAACACGATCAGATGTTGGTTGTATTATTGATACTGTGCACGCTGGCTAATAGCACAAGTGTATTTAAAAATAGGGGCGTAATCAATTTCTCTTTTCATAAATGTAGCCTTTTCTTCCATAAACAACGTCCGCAGGTGTGGATCCAAATATGAGAAATACCAAAGCACGTGTGCGTGCATGATTTAAATAGATGCAGCGCTCTTTCTGCTTGTGTATCTCAGCATCAGGCAACAAAGTGTGCATTAACACACACATGTTCTATACAATCATTTAGAGTGACCGAGCTGGACAGCTGAGCGGCTAAAAACACGCACATGCACGAATGTGTCAGAAAATTTCAGCGAAATCCTCCGAATGGACGGTGCTTCTATGTTCACTTCAACAGGGGAGGAGCTGGGGCTTTGTTCTTATCTGCTGAAATCTCTCACTCTCTCTCTCCCGTGTCTGTTTCCTTTGTTCTCTTTCTGCGTCATCATTCTCATCTCATACTTTCTCACTCCCTCTATTTTCCGCCATGCTCCCTCGGCGTTTATCTCTCCCCTCTCATGCGTTGTTTTTTTTAATTAAAAGCTCTCTGTATCGAGAGTCGCTGCTATGGCGGTGATTTAAACGGAAGGGTTGACATAAACTCCACATTACTGTCAGACCAAAGCAAATTCCATCAGCCATGGTTAAATTTGCGGCGCTGGCCATTTTCCAAAAGGCTTTTTATTCCAGGGCCAACATCTGTACCCCAACTCTGCCTTACTTTTGCTGCCACTGGACTAACATGTTCATGTTAGCAGTTAGTAAAAAAATTGTATCCTTTTTGACAACATTTAGTCACATTTCAAGCTACCCACCATGTATTTGTTCAGTAAATATGTCCACAGATTTAAGAAACAACAAAATACACTTCAATTCCATCAGAAAAGTTGTAAAAGTTGAGCACTACTGTAGCTTGCAATGCTATTTCCGGCATAAGCATTGCTTGCATACAATAAAAGCACAACAACCATACCCCAAAAGTTTTCAATGATTTTCCTGACGTAAAGCACGTGAAAACAAAAGGTTAAATCCTAAAGCGCAGTGAGGCTTTTCCACCATAGCGGCCTGTTCCAAACCCAGACTTGATTAAAAATATCTAAATATGGCTAAATTAGGTTTTTCAGCAGCGTAATCCCTCCTCCGTCGGCTCCCTTAGCCTTTCCTTGATGTTTGTTTTGACACTTTTGCTAGCATGTCTGGTCACACGGAAATCTCAGACCCTTGTTCTCGTCATGAGCCTTTCGCTCCTCCTCTGTCCCAGCGGAGTCTTTCTCTCTCCGGGGCGCTTGAAGCCTTTGCTGGAGTCTTCAATCAAGATGCTACTCCTGGCGCTATAAGGCAACTTTTTAATTAAAACTGTGAGTCAGTCCTCCCTGATTATGAATTGTGCTCTGCTGCCACTGAATAAAATATACACGGCCTTCTCACTCTCTCGCTTTCTCTCCCTTTCTCGTTGCTTGCTGCATTGTTTTCTAAGAGAACTTTGAGACATGTCCACTGCGGGCCTTGCTACAGCCACTGAAGGCTGCCATCATTGCGAAATAGCCGTGAAGCTTAGCAGTTGCATAAATTTAATAACTCAGTATGGAGACTCTGGCGCCACTGGGGTCAACACCATTATATCACAGGAAACAGCCCAGAGGACAGCGGCGCTCGCCGAAGCCCCACGACCAGCGCGGCCTGTTTACCGCACGCACCCTATTGACGGGAAGGAAAGGAGATGTGTGGCTGAGCGTTCAACGAATCTGAGCTGAAAAAGAAAATAGGGTGCTGCTTTTGTGAGACGAATGAAGACCTGGGTGGGAGACGGTGGATGTCGGATCTGCGGGACCAAACGGTAGCATCAACAGTGAAAGTGTGAATATATGCATGCAGCATATGGAAGCGTTCCAAAGAATGTAATACATGGACACCCAAAAAAGGTTACATCGTAAAAGCTTCACCAGATTGGCAGTACATAAGCCGAAATTGCCAAATGTAGCTGGGTGTAAGAGCTTATAGTGGTGCTGCGTCTCCTATTAGCGGGAGCAGGGAGGGAAGAGTAACTGGGATGCAATCTTAGAGCGCTGCGAAAACAAACTCATGAATGATAATGGGTCGCTAATTGAAGGTACTGAAGCGATTCCCTCCACTGACTGATGCTGCAAATGGAGTCGTCTAGGTAGTCATGGTGACGGGAGCAGAGGGGGCTCCGGAGGCCTCCTGACCCGCGTTCGAGTCAGATCCTCGTTTACACGTGCTGCCGATAGTCAGCGCCGCCATTTGGATGGATTCAGCCGCATGAATATTTATGAGCGATCTGTTTGCAGCCGGGCGCGGCGGAAGTGTTTGAAGAGTCGGTGGCAGTCAGGGTTTTGTCCTCTTCCAAAACGGAGACAAGCAGGTGCAGTTTACGCATCATGTTGGCATTGAAATGCAGAGTATGTGTCTTTAGCAACAGATGCAATGGAAAAATGAGAGCTGACATCATTAACGTGGATTATCTGCAGTAGGCGTGAGCAGCGGAGCGACAGCCGTCCTCCTCTGCACGCGCTGCAACCATCACAGTCCATCTCACAAATGTGCATTGGTTCTGGTCTGAGGAGACGGCAGCCCTTATGCCCCTTTCTGTGGGCAGTTGTAGATGCTCTTAGGGTTAAGGGGCTTATAGAGCTCTGTAAATACCTTCAGGGTCCCTGCTGAAAACCCAGAGAAAATGGCAGCACTCCTGCCTCAGATGGCTGAATCCATCCTTGGGCGCCTTCTAATCATGGCAGGTCCCGCGCACGGATACCTGGTATTAATTGAAATGTGTAAAATTAGCAACAGAATTGATAGCTGAAAATGGAAGTCATCAGTCAATATTTCCCTTAAGGGGAGACGGCCGTCCTACAGTGTGTTTGCAGATGTGGTGGGAGGCAGAGGAGGCTGTAAGAGAATCGGGGGGGGGTGACTTTTACCTCCATTGCTTTGCTGATAGGTTTGGTTTTGCGCAGTAGAACCTCCAGTTATTTCTTTTATCTACTCTGAATTCCGTGGAGGGTAAAATAATTGTTATTGTCTGTATTCTTTTTAAACTTTTCTCCATCCGGTATACAAGGTTTCCTTTAGCAGCGTCAGTGTGTATTGTTCTGACAGACATGCTAGTCCCCGTACTCTGTGGGATTAGGCCATGTTGCTGCTTAATCATATTTCAGGGTTTGGATGTATCTAATGTGCTCACGAAATGCTGGTTTCCTTTTGATTCCTAGCGAATAGCCCCGCTCTTTAAGAAACAGACCCAGCACAATATCAACTTCAGATCCTCACAATGGAGACGTGCACATGCCTCGTAAATGCGGAGACACACACTCAGCCCCAAACAAACACTTGCACACCTGCTAATCCAACGCGGCAGAATCCGGGTGCCAAAAATAACATGAGATGGAGGACAGATTATTGTGGCTCTAATCTATGAAAAGCTCTCAATAAAACACATTTGAAGTGATTACCGCGCGGTTATTTGCACGAGGTTACTCAATGCACCTTGCATGTGCTTCCTGTCCCCATCCTTACCTTTTGTCAAACAATGGCCGCACAGCTCCTCGCCACCTTTTATTAACAGGGATATGAGAATCTCACTGTTCGTGACACAGACAGACATGAAAAACTGTGTAATTGTTTTGCGGATTGAGAATAGACAGCAGGATATGTGGACATTTATAGATTTTCATCAGCATTTCATCATTTCAAGCCAAACTGAGTCAGCTTCCAAATCTTCCAGCTGGTTCCTCGAGACTCAAATGCGACCCTTGAAGCAATGTTTCTTTTCTTGAGTCGCATATTGGTCCAAAACAAAGCCACAAATTTCATATTAATTGCTCTTGTGAGGCCATTGCCAGTTTAATCTTCTGATAAATAATGATCAATGACAAATTTCCCGCCTTTTATGTTCAACATTTCTGCCACAGCGGTATCTTAATGTTGTGTACTCTCATCAGAATCAAATCACAACCCTACATTCTCTTTTCTTTCTCAGTGTCCATAGAGCAATATGACTGTCACCAAAACAAATCTGTAGGTGTCTGCTGCAGTCACAGTCTGGTGCCCTCACCCATGTACAGGTGTGTCACAGTGGGACCGAGTGTCCAACTCAAGTCAGACGAGGACAGAGGAGGACGCTGACGGCTCAGATCAGCCAGCGGGAACATTAAAACGCAAAACAAAAGAAAGGAAAATCAGGATGGCAGCCGAAAAAGAAGGGAGCGGGGAGGGAGATTTGGGAACGGAAGTCACAAATCATGGAGAAGATTAAGCGTCTCCTCTGCGAGGCGGAGGAGGTGTAAATAGAAACGTGTCCCTGGGAGAGATCCTGCAGACCCAGTGCTTATCTCTCCAAGTGTTGTCAAAACACATTTGTCAACCTGAAGTGTTAACGTGTCGTTTTGTCCGCGGGAGCCGCTATGCAAAAGCCAGCGATGGACGACGGACGGACGGACGGACGGACGGAGACACGCGGGCGCGCACCCAGAAAATGGAGAGCGCTTCCTCTCCGCTGACCTCTGGCTTGATTGAAGCGCGCGGACGTGATTGTACATTATCTTTGTGGGACTTTCTTCACATCCCCACACAGCCGCAGGCGCTTTAACTCCTTCAGCAGCTGCCGCCTCTCAGCGAACAATGAAAAGCGCTTTGCACCGTGTTGAATTAGCCCCGTCCTCTTCTCCGTACACCTTATGGAGCCCAACTGGAGCCAGGCCCTGCAATATAGCCCGCATCGATCCTTTCATAACAAAAACCTCTCACTAGAGTCAGCTAACAAATTAGCTGAGTACGATGTTTTTCTAATTATGTTTTGAAAAATAAAACCTTCTCAGCCTTGTTTTTCCTTTTTTAATTTGAGTCATTGTGCAATTGTAAAGTACTGACTGATAACACGCTCCTTCAACCACATTCTGCAAAACTCTCTCTCTCTCGCTCGCTCGCTCACACACACACACACACACACACACATATACTGTACTTCTATCTTTGTGAGGGCTTTCATACATGTCATACATTCCCCAGCCCCTTACCCTTACCTTACATAACAACTTAACCCCTAACCCTAAACAAGTCTGAACACCCAAACAGACCTTTGAGGTTGTCAGAGCTAGTAAAAGATGTGTAATGTGCGCGCGCACACACACCCACACACACATGTCCTGGCTGCACGCAGCTGCTCCGATTTGTCTCATAAATTTCAGCAGAGTCGCACCAGACCGTCTCCACAACAGTTGTAATGTTGTGATTTCCTTGTAATGTTGTTGCCATTCAGCTCAGAAGTCTGTGAAAAAGCAGAAGGATTGAACAGTTTTGCTGTAGAACAGCTGCACTATTCAGAACAGTCCTTTCAGTTCAGCATTTCCATCACCGTCATGCCGCTCTTTGGACGTGTTCCCTGACTAGATGCCAGTTGGGATTCTACAACCCTCATTTTTTTCATACGAGTGGTTCCTCAAATATCAATTCATCGTCTGGACAAACTATATGATTTGTCTGTTAAAACTCAGGGTCTCTGCTAGCGAGCGTATGTCTGATTCATCTTGTCATCTTAAATCACATTTAAATTCCTGTTGAATTTCATGTCATTTTGCTGAATCATGGGAATTTATATAAAAAAAGGATGAGCTTTGTTGGAAAGGACGTGGCTTAATGAACGGCATATTTCTTTTTGCTTTTTGACGAACAAAAAAATGGCAGCTCCAACAGATGAGCTCGATCTGAAGATGCACCACGATCCAGTGACTGAAATGATCACTAGGATGTGCATCAGTGCCAATACAGACCGGCTCTCAACTGGTGGAGCACCGGCATTTCCTGAAATCAGCAAAATCCTTTTTTTTTTACCGCCCTTTTGATTTATTATGAGAGAACGACAGAGACGATGCATCAGGCAGAAATGCCACACAGATCCTCATAAATGAAGAGGGGAATGGCGCAGAGGCGTAATCATAGACCTCATTTGCAGCAAGTGACTGTACTCCCCGCCAACTTTCCCCCTGCCATAATTATGCCTTATATAGCATACATCATGTGTAATTATCCATAACTTAAAATCAAGCAGTGGCAACGTTCACTGTTTTTGTGGGTCTTTATAGGCGAGGGATCTTTCTGCTTCGTCCTAGCAACTTTTTATATTGACAAGGGGCAATTTAAAGATATAAAAATGGGGGAAAGAAGAGAAGACAAATAACCCGTCATACAAGCTGGGACTGGAGGCGCCAGCGAGCAGTTCAGATGGTCTGCTGCTTTCCCTCCCACACGTCACGCAGGCCGCGCGTGCAATCATCTGCACCCCCGTGTCTGACTGTAGCGTGGTCAGAGAGGTTGTCCAGGTAACGCTCCCTTTCATCACCTGTCGGCTCTCCTTCTGGGTCCGTGCCAGGTGTCGCCTGAGCTTCTCACAACTAAAAACAAGCACCCTGAATTGTGTACGGGATGGTGGAAAGCGCCCCCAGCTGCCATTAGCTTCTGAGTCCTTTCCTTTATCAAATAAGGAACCAAACCGCTACAGAGCACTGGATTTAGCATGTTCATCAGTGATTGGAGGCACAGGGCTTAAATACAACTCTTATCTACTATTGTAGTACTTAATTACTTCTATTTTGTCTTCTTCCACTTTACAAAAAAAAATATTACGCTGTTATTTAATGCTTTTGTAATATTATTGCAGTAAAATTTGTTGGGCTTTATTTCCCCAAAATTAGCAAGAGTATCAAAAGTCATCCAATCCAAGCATGTGCGTATATTTAGTCTTGATAACGCAGAACATTGTTTTATTAGAACACATTTCACTTTTTATTTTTACACTTTTAAAAAAAACCATGATGATATAGAGAGACCATTGTCTATTGTCTGCCGTCCACCTAAATGTCTCATCTAAAAAAGCTTATTAGTCACGGTGATCCTTCACGTAAATAACACCATCGACAATCCTGACACTGAGCGCATAATGAGAAGAGGCCAGTGACGGAGTGCAAGCACAAAAGAAGGATAAGTGGCGAGCGAATTGAGAGGAATTGTTCCAATGATGAAAGAGGAACAGATAAATATAGTTGAAATGAAAGACTGAGGGAGAGAGGGAAGAGGAAGGAAGAGGGCACCGGGTGCTTCAGCGTCCCTCTTTCTTCTGGAAATAGACACCATTATGCCTGCGGATTTGTCCTGCATGGAACACGCGTGGGACCTGGCTGGTCTGCATCTGTGAGGGGGCTGCCGAGTGGCTGCTCCAGGACCAGAAGGCACGCACCTCATCACGGCTCGCTCCCACCTCCACAGCGGGCCGCTCGGACCGGCCCCATGAATATTTATCAGAGCAGTTTATAATGAGTACACACATTAGGCTCGCCCTTCTCCTCGTACGTATTACAGGTTTGGCTGGGGTTTCAGTTTCGAGCTCATCAGCATGCAACGCGGGCTTTCAGCGCCGTGGCTTGGTCACTTACCCCGGGGCAGCCGCGGCTCGACTTCTCAGAAGGCTGCCACAGGCGGGGAGATGTTTTTAATAGTGTCATCTGCTGCCCGCCATCCAATCGATTTCAAAGAGAGGACACGGCAGCACTAAGTTAAGCTCTTTTTCTGCCAGTCTTCATTTGAACAAACTAACATAAATGTTAGTCCCCCATTAGGGAGAGTGTTTTGACAAGCTTTCAGGCTAAATCCATCAGGCACGTGCGCGCTCAGCGGTAACACCTGTCCTGACGTTCACCCGTGTGTTGGGGTTGGGCCTCTTCAGCGCATTCATGCAAACTTGCTTTTTTCGTTCCTTTTTCTCATCGCAGAGCTTCAGCGACTGACCTGCCATCTATGAGCTGTGTGCTGCCGACACGTGCAGATCCACTGTGATCTCCTGGAAGGAGGAAGTGAACAAATGGGATGTCAGCTTTGCGCTAAAGCTGTGTGGATAATGGATATTAACGAGCGTTAAATAGTTTATTGTCCGTTTGGACCCATTTGGCTCCTGGCTTTGTTTTGCTAGGGGATGTGCCGTTGTGGCTTGGGTCCAGTAACACCAGTTAACATATGACCTGAAAACATGTTGCATGCCTTACAAACCGGATGTGAAATATGGCCGCAGAATTTAAAAGAAAAAAGTTTCTCATCGGCTTCTCACGCCAACACCCGAGGTGTGATCCAGCTTTGGGGAGAGGCTGTTTTGGCATGCAACATTTTAACAACAAGGCTGCAGCAAATGCCATTTCAATCAATCTTCTGACTTTCTCAATTAGGTGATTCACTGTGGTGCGTCTCCTGAAATGTCAGCCACTAACCAACAGTGACATCAACGTCTTATAATGAGAGATGGGATGGAAACGCCAGCCTGCAAACATCAGTCTCCTCCATAGTCGGTTTGCTAATTCCACATTGAGCTTCTTCCGTGGACTCTGCTTCAGAACGGTGATGTCATGTCATGGAGCTTAAAAGTTGCGGCATGTTTCAGGAGTGCCACGACCACTGGGAACGATGTGCGGACACAATGGTAGAAGACAGCGACAGAATGAGCTCAGGTGGATTACATGCAGGTCAAGTTTCCTCACAAAACATAGTTTAACTCAAAGAGAGAAAGTATAATTTAGGACGAGACACCAGAGGATAAAAGCACGACAAGAAACCACAAAAAAAGGGATTTTCCATCCCACTGTTCCATTAGTCCGTGCTCCAAGTCCCCGAGTTGGATTGATTGATTGGTTTATTTTTAACGTCAGATCAGTGTCTGGAAAAAACGGAAACAGGTGTAATTATATGTTGCTTTTGTCATTATTTTATTATAAGGCTCGGCGTAGGGGGGAAGTGCCCATCAACGCTGTCAGAGGTGTCACATGCCTCCTGTTATCTGATCGTGGGTGGGTGCGCCTTAGCCTGTGGTCCGGAGTTTAGACCTCAGGGACATCCACTCGTGTGTAACTGCTCCGTGCGCGCTGGTGTGCCTAATGGAGCAAATGGTGGGTGAGATGTGAGGCTTGGCCGATGGAGAAATGAGGTCACTTAGTGTCGTCGCCTCACCCGCGTCATCTTGTGTTGAACACACGCCTTTTGTGTTTGTTGCCGTTGACCCGATGCGACATCTTATGAGGTCTCACCCCTCCGAATGAGCATCGGTGTTAGGCAGTGCGCTCGCTAACATAATTTATATCCTGGAGGGGTGTGTACGTTTGCGTGGGTGTGCGTGGGTGTGCGTGAGTGTTTATGCGTGCGATCAGGTCACAGGCCTCTAAGTTGATCTGTGCAGGGGAGACGTCGGGATGGAAAATAAACCATAATATGGGAGGCTGCATTTCAATGAGACTGTCTGTTGCAGAGAGCAAGTGTGTATCTCTCTGTCCGTCAACCGTGTCTCTATATAAGCGCACATAGGCCTATTTTAATTGTTGCCATGGAAACAGAGTGCTGCCAGAGAAGTCCACATTCAAAGAGGGCATCGTTGTCTCTCTGTTTCCACTCTGTCTCCTTCTGCAGCTTCTTTCTTTCTCCCTGCGCCGCTTTACTTTTGTTGCTTACCAATAAGGTCCTCTTTGGGATCACAGGCCTTTGTGATTCAAAAGCAGCTACAATGTCTACATATTTTTTTTAGAAACGATGTCAGTTCTGATGTGAGTTTGTATGTGGCGAGTGTTGCACCTTTCAACTCGTTCAGAAAATATTCTTCTTTCAGAAAATATATGATGGGAATTAATTGATCTGCCCCCTGTCCATATTTTTAAATTGCTGAAATATTTTAAATTCTTTCATTAATAGTAAATCAGTGTTGTCAGCTTGAGCACGGCGTTTTTAGTCTGCAATGTTTTTACTCAATATTCTACTGAGCATTTTGAAAGTCTGATTTAACCTCAGTCACTTAGGTCATCTGGCCAACTCTTCTCATCACCTCACTCATGTCAGGAAGGTAAAGGCGACTGTGCCCTCCTTCCATTTGCTTCCACGACACTCTGAACATCACGGATGTTACATGAGATCAGATTTAATATGATGACAAGTCCTCCATACCTGCAGTCTTTTCCCTTTGATTTGATCTCCATGCATTGCACTTGTATCCTACTCTTTTCTATTTCTGTGTCTCTCCCGGCTGTAAAAGCACTTCGGGTCCAACTTTTGTTGTTTGTAAATGTGCTGCACACACATTTGACCCAGCTTGGAATGTAAGAATGCTCTTCTTACGCCGGATCTTTTGCAGTAGCTTTTCCTGAATATCGATCCGTTGCTCCAGTTCCTCGTTTCATTTTGTGCAGAAAATCTCCCTGAACGCTCTAACTGCAGATCGCGCGCCTAAATGGCCCTTTTTCCTTCTCCTTCCACCTTCTCCTCCTCCCGTCTCCCATCCTATTATGCCTCCTCTCCCCATCCCTCCCTCCTCCCACCTCTCCATCCTTTCCTGCAGTGTGGCGCGCAATCGACGATTAACACGGGGACCTGTAATTAGAGCTGACGAGGCTCCAGTAATTAGTTTTCCCTAAAGAAGTTGTTCTGTCATCTCCGCATACATCCCTTTATCCTTCCCTCCATCTCCTGCCTTTTTTGTCTTCTGCTCTGTCACTTCCTGTCTTATTAGCTGTCAGCTTTACAATGCGTGCTATTGTTGTATTGTTTTTGTTTATCTCTCTCAGTCCCATCAGCCCTGTTAAAGAGTCATGTGTGAGATATACACACAATGCACCGCTCACAGTAACTTTCACGGGCAAGTACACCCCCACTGTTATGGGTCTCTCTGCCCACAGGAACGGTAGAGAACATCTATTCCCACCGACCGTACACCTACACCTTCTATATGCTGAGAGACTTGACAGAACACATGCCCTCCCACACACTCACATCTAAACATACAGCCAATTGTGATGTTTCCAATTGTGTAGTATTTTTGTGTATTGCATTTCACATGTTTTTTTTTAGATTAAGATTATTCAGATGCATATTGTGTCATTTAATCCTGCAAAATTACAATTAACACGAGTTAAAAACATCAGGTCCTTCTGTAAAATGCCTGAAACTGAGAAAAATGACACGTTTGACACTAAATTCAGAGATTTTTCTCAAAAGAGAAATGAAAGCCCTTGTTAATTTTTCTCATTCTGGCACTTGCTCATTTCCCCTCCTCATATTTTGGCCCTTCCTCTCTGCAGCCCCATCAACAGAAAGCTCTAAAAATAAGCACAGTTCACAGGGAGTTGCAGTGAGAGATACGGTCAAGTAGAAAGTGCCCGCGAGGTGGAGGGGCAGAGGAAACGTGCTAAACCAGGGCAGTCGGGGTTGTGGGGGGGCTGGGGCCGGGGTAGGGTATCATATCAAAGTCTGGCCAGTCGCTCTAAGCGCCACTGCTGTCAATCACGTAATCAATTTCCGCGTCAGTCTGTCGGTGTCTCAGCGCAGCGCGTCACTCATCTCGCTCCAGCCAGTTTGTCAGTCAGTCAGGATCTGGGATAGAGCCCCCCCCTTCCCGAATCCCGCGATGTCCTCGGTTGCCAGCATACCAACATCTCATCCAGAGGGAGAGTTTAAACCCCCCATTATATATTGCATAATGTTCCATCGGAACACGGCACGTTCATTATTAATCCACGCTAGGTCATATGTA
The DNA here is from genome assembly GCF_003711565.1 of Takifugu flavidus. Classification (NCBI taxonomy): domain Eukaryota; kingdom Metazoa; phylum Chordata; class Actinopteri; order Tetraodontiformes; family Tetraodontidae; genus Takifugu; species Takifugu flavidus. The sequence goes on along the minus strand of NC_079537.1, from coordinate 1,688,474 downwards.
AACTACAATATACACCACCATCGGAGCGCACATGCGTGTGTGGTCGTGCAGTATTTATACGTGTTGAGTGCAACCTCTTAGTCCTCTGAGTCTTTAAATCCTTGTTTTCCACCAGATTTCTCCTTTCTCCTTTAGTCTTGCTCCGCAGTGGCTCATTTTGCAGGACTGACATGCACTGATTCATACCATGCTTGTAGCCTCTCGGCTATTCATTTGGTTCAATCAGTGTTGGGTAGTGCTGTGTTAACCTCTATCTCCTCTGCAGATCCCAAACCTCCACTTGTCTTCCGTTGCTTCCTCTCATCACCGTTCTTTATCTTGGCCTCTCATTTCCTGTTTTGGCTCTATCTAAATCTCCTTATCTGCTGTCTCTTCAGGTATTACTCTCCCACCCCTCCATCATGTCTGTCTGCGGTCTCATGTCCCAGCCGGGGGCCTCCTCTATCCTCTCGGCCACCAAAGAACAAGAGCGAAGGGCCCGACACCTGCACCCACCCAATCTGCCTCTGCATCGACGCTCCAACGCCTCCCTCTGCCTCTCTGTCCTCCTCCTGCTGCTATGCCTTCTACACCTGCCCCCAGTCTGCCACTCCAGGAGAGAGAAGGGTGGGGGCGGAGGAGGAGGAGGCAGCCACTACATCCCCATCCCACAGCCCCCTCCCCATCACATGGCCCTGCCAAACTTGCTGCGTGGCCTCAGCATCGCTGTCGTCCTTGTGGGCAACTCCAGTGAAGTGGCGCTCGCCGGGGCCCGGGAGAAGGAGGACTTCCTCCACATGGCCCCGAATGTGGAGGTGCTGACCATGAATGAGACGGACCCTAAAAGCATCATCAAGAGCATCTGTGACCTTATGACGGAGCATTGGCTGCAGGGCGTGGTGTTTGGGGATGACACCGACCAGGAGGCCATTGCTCAAATCCTCGACTTCATTTCAGCCCAGACTCACATCCCCATCCTCGGAGTTCGTGGGGGCTCCTCCATGATCATGGCTGCTAAGGTATGATACTAACTGGTTGAACAAAAACTGGCTGCAAAGTTACAGCTCAGCACTTCAAGAGTAAAGAGCTGATCACCATGTGTCACTACTTGCCCAGGTGTATTAAAATGATTGGTTTAAGAGGCTTGAAGTCAAATTTATGCTGGATTTTGTTTCGTTTCTTAGTCTTGGCTTTTGTTTTTGATTGCATTGATGTAAAATAGATTATATTTGGAGCTGAACGTGATGGGAGTGTCCTCAAAAGTCTGTTTTTCCCTCTGGTGGTAGGTTCCAGTAACAATAATTAGTGTTTTGTTTAGGGTAGGACTAGGATGGCAGTGAAGGATATATGTCAGCCACCTTTATTTACGCCCAAAATCACTATTTGAGCTGGTTAGTTCTGATTATAGATCTCTAGCAGTATTTATTAGAGGTGTGGTTTGAAACTGTCTGCTGCCTCATTAGCTTCATTTTCATTTGTCAAGTCCCTTGACCTCTGGTCCGCAGACAGACAGGGAAGAAGAGAGAGAAGCAGATGGACACAGAGACACAATACCAGTGTGAATTGCCTGAAAGTCCTATCTGAGAGACACCATGAAAGCAATGCCGTTGCCAGTGACAGGATCAACTGGAGTTTGCAACAAACCAGAGAGCTGGATCTCTGCAGATTTATGAGGGCTTGCTCAACGGGATACAGCAATCTGCTGCTGGTTTATCTGTGTCTGCCTGGGATCTGTGCTTGGACATTGGTCCACAAAATCAGCTTATTAATTTCATAGTTTGTCCATGAATCCAGCTGTGTTAACACTTTTAAATGTTTTGCTAGTATATTTCTAAAAAAGGCATCATGTGTAATACCGTTAAAAAAAGTAAACAGGGATAGTGTTGGGAATAGTTTCCTCTTTTAGCGTCGCTGCCTTTTCTCATCCTTCTCTTTGTCTGCTGACCCCCTGGTGTCAGCTGGTCTTTGCACCAGCAGAGACATGAGCGGCAGTGATGTAGCAATGCCAGTGGCCACCAAAGAATCTCTTTTCTCTGTTCCGCCTCATTAGAGCATTCAGGGGTGAAATGGCAGGGAACCATCCAGTCCCATTTTAAATTATACTCCTCGAAGCAGACACGCAAAAACTGCTGAGCAGCGCAGGGCCTGAAATCAAAATGCCCATGCGCATGTCCTTCACCCCCAAACCCATTAGCCCCTATGCTAAACCCATATAAATCTAAATCTATGTCCTATCTAATGGCATGTCATTCATTAAGCATCGTTGCCCTCAGCACACTAAGCAGCGGGAAAGATGAGTATTTTTAGTGGATGTTTAAATGGATTTCTTGCCAGCCGCAACGCAGACTTCTCCTCTCACGAGAGCTTCCTTCTGGCTGCCACAGCACCCAGGAGAGTGAGGATGGGACTTTTTAGGGGTCTGTCTCCGAACGGATTTGTATCAACTTAATGGTCTGTGAGGGTGAGTGATGGGGGTAGAGTAGATCAGATGGTGAGGGTGAGAATTTAGTTTTGAGCGACGGAAGCCCAGACGGGATTCTTGATGGTCACCACACTGGGGAAATGTAAGAGGAGAGGTTGGGAGGGGGAAAAAGCAAATGGGAGATGAAGAGCGACTCTGAGATGGTAAAAATGTGAACGTAATAAAAGTGATGATAGAGTGTAAAAAAAAAACTGGGCTGCATTTTGTTTTATAAGAAGTTAATGTCTCACAGAAATGAACATAGAAAGGATGGAAAATAGGTGTGCAGTATGATTCATCAGCCCTCATAAGCACAGATACACCTTTAACCTGAACGCTAATCTGCTATTACAGCTGGTGAGACAATCCCAGTCTTTATATTACGCATCAGAGAGGGTGATAACAGGAAGCGACAAGCGAGGTGGAGCATGCAGCGTTTTGACTTTTAGTGTGGGCTGAATAGAAGACTTTGGTGGGATGGTACAAGAAAATTCCATAAAATGTACCTTTTGGACTGGACCACTGTGGTGTGGTATGAAGAGTCCAATCATTTAAAAAATAATGAATCTGCTACTTGATGTTTGCCCTAATGGAACACAAAGATGGGTAGAGCGTAGTGAGCAAAGTCCACAATTATGCTGGGGCGCGGAAGCATGGACGTGTAAATCCAGAGGTATGAGAGTTTAATAGATGAAGAGATGGAGAGATGAAGTCAGATTACTTGTCCAAAGAAGAAATGTAGTGGAGGAAGACAAAGGCAGGGATGGAGCCAAAGGCTAGATACATCTACTTCAGTGAATTAGATCAGTAATGATTGAGTGGACAGTGAGTAACACCCAAGAGAGCCCGACGTGGATCATGTGCATACTAAGATTCCAGCTGGTTATATGCACCAAAAACCCAGGACCTGATTTAACTTGAAAGGTCCAGAATGATTGAGAACAGCAGTTATGAGGTTTTCCCAAGTCTAACTTTATGTATTAAGTCACACAGCTTAAATTAAACCACAAATTCACTTCAGTTTGCGGATAAAATTGGGTAATATTTTATCAGTTGAGAGGGGGAAAAAAGAATATCTACCATTTATGTGTTTGTTTTTGAACTATACAAGATTAAATACAAGCTCACACGATGTGTTCGCGGTCAATGATGTGGAAGGACAGAGGCTGCTTCTTCCCTCGCTGCCTGAAAATGATGCAGAGAGAAAGAGGACGAACGGAAAACGCTGGTGCCCTTGAACATCTGCTGACGTGGGAGTGTTTGCACGTGTTGCTCCCGAGCCAACATGGCCACAGTTGCCAGGTTTCTTTGACAGCAGTATCGTTCTTCCCGGTGCCAGCCTGCTTGTTGTCCATGTCTAGTGTTTGTTGTTTGATCAGCGTGATCTAAAGCTTTGGATAATACTCATATAATCAAGACATGGTGACCCCATTCTCCTGTAAGGTGTGGCTTTGTGGTGGTACAAATAGCTGTACAAATCTGTGGCTGATCACCCCAGGGCCTCCACATAATTCGAACAACAAGCTAATCTACAAGAAGACGCTGCTAGTGCTCAACATGAGGAGACTGATAACATCCACTCATACACAGGACGTGAATGCAAGATAGATAGTAATTAAGCTACATCAAGCAACCCTCACGACCTGAGGGAAATATAGGATAGACAGTATAATATGAGGACGATTCCTGCTCATTAAAACCTATGCAGACAGCTAACAGCACAGGCACGCCCACATGTTCTCATATGTATGGGAATATGCCTGTTTCAAGAGAAATGAATGCATAAATATTACATAGGCAGGATCAGCACCAATCAGCTCATAATATAAATACAAACAATGGTGGTCAGGCAACACACACGCACAAAGAATTGGTTCCAGGCTGCTCCAAGAGCAAAACAGAACAGTGCGATCAATTAATTGTGGCTCACAAAAAGAATCAGGCCTTTCCACTGTGGTCGTCAGCTGGTGGGTGTCCAAGCCAGGCGTCAGGAGACATCCTGTGCATGACCGTCGGACCGTGTGCACGAGGCCCGATGCCAGAACGACACTGGTGCCGAACGGTGTCCAGGGATAATTGCAAGTATGACCATGGAATCACAGCGTGGGGGGTTCAAAGGAGTAATTAGCATCATTCTCATTTGCCCTCAGTATTTATGTTTCGCCTACATTTATGTGGAATGACAGTTTCTGATGAATGTTCCTTGTGAGTGTTCAGCAGCACCCTTTGGTGCAGCAATCAGGGAGGTCCTGTACTCTGAAAATGAAATGTGGCTGCTACCACTGCTAAAACATGGCCACGATTAGAACTATTTGTAAATGATGAGAGAGTTTACAGTGAGTGTTCCTCTGCCGGATGGCTCACTGCGTTTTCTTTGTTTCTGCTTCTCTTTTTTTCCCTGCTGCTACAGTCTGGTTCGCATCTCTTTTCCCGGATTGTTCAGTTCATTCACGGTTTTTGTAGTGTTGTGGTACAGTAAGCCCCTTTTGATCGCCGCCCGGTCCGTTGTTTCATCCTGGTTATGTTCCTTTTCTTCTTTGTGGTGTAATTATCTGCTATTTCCTGAGTTGGTACCAAGGCTTTGCTGCCAGTTTATGACGCACAAGCGTCTCCCTCGGTGTCTTTCCCATTTTTCCTGGAGCAGTTAAAGAACGACATAAATGCTCAAACATCAAAACTGGTTTTAATTCAAACACCTTGGTACCAAAACCTGTGGTGCATCTGATCAATGGACCGTTATTTGTCTACTTGAGAGACAAATATTGGTCTTACTGGTGGCAAATCGATTAGATAAATCTCTCACTAAATGGTTGGGAAACCTTAGATCATGGAAAACGGCATAAGCTGAGCTCAAATGCTCTCAGCTATCGCTGACTTAAGTGTACATATATAAAAAATGACCCTTTTATGTCATTTTGTGCCCTATATAGTGATACAGGCAACTTTAATTCCACAAGTTATACAAGTTATGCAAAATAAATGTGTTGATGTATTATTTAGGCTTTCATACAGTATTTTTAGTACTTAGAGGAGTAATGCGCAAGAAGATTCACATGAATTATTGGTTCGTGTAAAGTGTGGAAACGTTGGTAACTGTCAGCGTGGTTTCAGGAACATCAAAGGAACACCGTCACATCGGTACAAACCACGCTTTGATGCATCCACAAGGTTTCCTGGTACGGTCCAAATGTCCCATTCCCGGACTCTTCACCCATTTCATTGTCCTGGTTTGGAAAATGTGACAACCAGCAGTAAAGTGTGTGTGTTCCCCTTTTTTCTTTTCCGCAGAACTAATGAACGATAGAGAACAAGGAGGGCAGCGAAACATTTTCAGAGTCCTAAATTTATGTGTCCTATTTTCCATCCCTGTTGGTCTCAATTTACTCTGGACATTTAAAAATGTGGCCATTTTTAAATCCACCCCATAACTTTTCTTTCCACTTCACCCTCCCCGAACAGCAGCACTTTCTTTGCCCCCGCACGTTCGTCTTCATCCATTCTTCCTCTGTTTGTCATCGACTTTCTTTGCCCCCATACATGGGAATAACACGAGCAGGCGTGTGCTCAGGGCAGGCAGACGGAGTCATCTGGAACAGGAGTCGATGGTTGGGATTTGACCGGGGTCTCTCTCGTTTCTCTGTTGTTTTCCTCCTGTGATACGAGGCAGACGTGCAGAGTCGCACCAGATGTCCACGTCTGAGCGCCACTTATTTCCCTCTCTTATACTCAGACGCCTCTTTGGTCGGGGTGATGTGTGTAATCCTCCCTCCTCTGTTCTGCCTCTTCCGTGGTGCGCTGCATGGCCTCGTCTGTCAACCCTCCTGTAACTCTCGTCTCTCAGGACACAAGCGCTACAGCCCTAACTGGTCTCCTAACATGACCTCCACCGAGACACCCGCTCCTCCATTTTTCCTCCCTTTTTTGCTATAACCTTAGCACAGGATTTCTATTAGCCTCGCATTGCCTGGAGGAAGTGACGAGCAAATGGACCTCTATCTAATCGCATGTTGAAATAGTCGGATTTTCTATTCCGGATTACAGAGTATAAGTAAAAGCTGTCGTGTAATTAGCATCACCTCCTTAATGAGCAACCCCAACCATTTTTAACTCTTGCCCAGTTACAGAGCTCCCTTGAGCTCCTGGTGACAGAGGAGAAACACAGCTTCTGCCATATGGACTCGACATCTCAGTCCCCTTCATCAAAGTGTCCTATTAACACGATGTTGGTGCTACATTTTAGTCTGATACATGATTAGATGTCATTAGATGTCAGCTCTGTAAACATTTGATACTTGTGATCACTTTAAAGCACTCGTAACAAGCCAAGCTCATTAACTTCTGCATCACAGTCATCGTCATTATTACAAATATCTTTATTTAAAAAGAACCAACTGGGTGGATTTATCTGACAAAATTGCCAAAACAAAAAAGAATGATTTCTTGTTATTGGAGATGAGTGCAGCAGAAGTTTTGGCTCCAATGTTAGAATATTGTATAACAGTTTTCTGCTTTAATGAGAGCGAGAAGACTTATGCTGAGGGGTGAGTTAAGCATGTTTAGAGAGCTCTACCTGTGGAGGATTATACATACGCCATTTTCATCCCTGCGTTAGTACCATCAGAATGGTGATTTTTTTTTGTGTGTGTGTTTAATTCACTCAAAATGAGAAGTGAAACTTCCTTTACAGGGCTTGATTAGAAGACTCTGCTATGTCTCCCTCATTAATCAACTATTATCAGCTCAGGAACGCATAATTAGAGAGGTTGCATTACAATAATGCTTGAATATTTATGTGCAGTCATTAATTTCCATTAATAATCCATGTTATCAAAATGTGCATCATTTTCTTGCCCCTCCAGGGTTCCGAAGAAAGTGGTCCAAAACACTTTAGAGTTTTTTTTCTTTAACTATTTTTAGCGGCGCGTTTTAAAATTTCTAACCAAAGCATCAATGTACTTTATCCCACATCATTAAAGAATCCTTTATAAACATACCCACATTAATATCACCTCCATAAATAAAGCAGTATAAGCAGTCAGGTCAGATCTCCACCAGTAAGCCAACAGTTTTTAAGGCCACGCAATCTGCACAGCTGCCACACGGTCGTGGAGCTGTGGGAGCGAGCTGCCCTAATACGGATGTGTGTATACCTGCAGATGCTTATATAAACTCTGCCGCTCTTATCCAGGTCTCACATGGCAGCAGAAAGACGGACAGAGACACACACACACGTGGTTTAACACACATGATTTCCTCCCGGAGACACATGTCAGGTCTGAAAACAGCCCTGTGGACCGCCGTCAACACCCCAGACACCCTGTTAGTTCAGCTACACACAGCAGGACAAGCAGACCCCCCCCATCCTCGTGGGTTGTCTGTTTTAGGATTGCTCCGAATTCATCATTTTTGTATTGCGTAATGCCCAAGTTAAGTGCTCTTTTTTGTCATAAAACAACCCCCCGACACATTTCATAGATCATTTAAAACGGATCCCAGAGCCTTCCAGTTTTTACGCATTCCCCGCCACAAGTGTTCCACTGGCTGCTTAATAAAAAACCCCACACGAAACACAGAAACATTCTTTTTTCTCAACCCCATTCTGTCTGGTTGCATCCCTCCTTGTTTTTTCCCGCTGCCTCTCTTTCTCACGTCATGTGAGTTGAGGCGAGCTCCTGTGTGTGATGAATGTAAATGGTTCCCCTCCCTTTACCTGTTCTCCCAAATTAAAGCAAACACCACCTCCTCCTCAGTCTGTACTCCCTCTGTCTGTCTGACTGGCTGTTTTTACCCACCAGCCCCGCAGTCCGTCCTTGCACGTCGATCGACGGGCTCTCTGCCTGGCCTCCGGCAGCCGTACGAACGCTTAGAAATACAGTGTGAGTCAGACATGAAGAACAGACAGTGGTGCGAGATGAAAAACACACCTCCAGCATGTCCGACGCCTGCCCCCCATTTATACTACAGCAGAAAAAACTGCCAACACAAAACAGCCCTGGCTCGCGCTCCTCACCTTCAGAAACACGTTGAGATTTATGTGTTTGTATATATAGGCTGTGCATCAGTACTTATTTTTTGTGGCTTTCATATTTTGGCAGATCACAAATTGCAAGTGGGATTTAATTTAATGCACCGCAGCACTTTTATAGACAGTATTTTTTATGAAATGGTAAAATGTTCTTGGCAGCGATTGGGCTCATAGACACAGTGGAGAAAAGACGTTCGGTTTGAAGTCTTGTGATTGTAAATCCATGCAGGGAGTTCAGACGCATTCTTTTCACGCAAACATGCAGGGACAATAGAGTTCTTGTATTTAGCTGGCTAAATGTTGTAGTTTGTGGTTGCTAAATACAGAAGCTCAATAATAACATTCGATTTGAAGCAGTAATTACGATTTTGCTCAGTTTTAGACTAACACTTCCACAATGTTATCAAAATATAACCCACATCAACATCATTTTTTAAGTTATATGGTTTTTAGTAAATGTTATGCTCGTTAAGCTCATCACCTTTTTTTCTTTTCTCTGAAATAGAATCGTATTAGTTAGCTGTCTGGCTTCTGTATGTTTGGCTGCCCTGCACTCCAACAGAGACTGATTAGCATTAGCAAAATCAAACACACTTAATAGACATTTATTGGCACAATGCGGCTGGAGAGGGAGGTGGGGAGTGTTTTAAACAATGCATTATGCTAATAAACTGAACACTCTGTTCTTGAACAACATCATCAACAACCCTCAGTCCATGCAGGCATCTACAGCCACTCGGCTTCAACGGGATCCTGTTTGAACGTAGACCTGTGCTCGATTCTCATCCTGTTATGGACGCCGGCCAGTCGATAGTAGCGCCTTCCCACAGCACAGGCACGTTTGATGGCAGCAATTACACGAGACACAATTCAGCACATAGACCTCTGCAACTAACTTAAATTTGACTCGCCTGTCTAATCTTAACAATTTTCCTCGTGCATTTTTATAATCATGCAAACACCATGTGACCATGTAACCTTTCCTGACAGTATTCATTCACTGGATGCTGTGGACTCTAGAATCTGGTATGAAAATGTGGTGAAGCAATCCCCCAAGGACCGTAGGTCTCTGTAACTAGCTGCTTACAGTCTCTCCATAATCATGTTTGATTCTTGATCATCAAAAGCCATGTTTAGGATTTGCCCCTGTGCTGGTATCTGCAGGCAATCTCACATTCCTCCAAAACGTTAAAGACAGAATTCCTAATAACCTGATATACCAGGTGAACTACCTCCCAATTTAAAAATTCCTTTCCATAGAAAGGATTGAAAGATTCAAGATCCTCCACCAAAAAGGAAATGACCAAATATCACAAACGTGACTGTCGGGTTACGAGATCAGTCCTTTAAACCGAAAGTCCACAGGCCCATCTGTTCATTTTTATACAATCATTATTATTTTGTACGTGTTGCAGTGAAACTGGGAAAGCTGTGGCAGCAGTTGATCCAAGGTCAGTCAGGGCACGCACGCAGGCTTCAGCGCTGGCTGACTTCAGTGTCTGGGGGCACAAGCATCTCTTTTCCGGTGCGTCACACCTCATTGGAGCTAGTGTTGTACGGGAAATCAGACACCCTTTTAGGTAGGTTTTTTTTGTCACGTATGTGCCTTTATAGTGTCAACAGCGATGTCAATGGTATCTATAGAACCCCCCCCCCCCCCCCCCCATCCCCCCGGCTTATATATAGCACACGGTGCTGTACATCAGAGATGGCTCCACTATGCCCCAGAGCCTCGCCGACGGTCGTGAAAGTGCTGCTTCCAAAACTGGCAACAACGCCATGATTTTCAGTAATAGAGGCTTGAAAAGGAAACAAAAAAAATCCACCGTCTTCAAAAGAAACCTTAGTGCCATTCTGCAAATGAGACACACAGACTCTGGCTCTAATGCACAATCTCAGCAGCAGGACAAGGCATTCAGACTAAAGAGCCAGGTTCTCCACCAGTCTGGGGAGGATTGATTTCAGCCTCGGTTCAGGACTTCTGTGCGCGCTCCTGCGTTCATCCTATCACAATGGCGTGCACAGTTTAGGGGGAAATGCAAAGCAGCACATGGAGCAACACGTTTTTGCGTGTGGACGTAAAGATTCACTTCTACACAACACAGATTTAGTTAAGGAAATCCTGATGGACTGGACATCCTGCCACTTTCTTGTTAATATTGGTGCCACAGAAGTGTGCTACTGTGTGTGTTTGTTAGGTGTCCTTCAAAATAAAGCAGTCAGTTGGAGATTTGAAAGTCCTTGTAATAAATTTCCATTTGATTTTGAATACAATTACAAGGCAAAACACTGAATCCAGTAGAAAGCGCTTCATAACCTGCAGCAATGTTGTAATGTTGTCGTTAATATTTAACAGCACTTATCGTCATCTTATTTTGAAATGAAACCATTCTTCCAGTTGTGTTTGTCCGCTGTGACCTCTTTCGGTAATAAGGAAGATGGTAAATCGGGTTTTATTTTGAGATGAAATGTCTCTGGCGTTCAGGAGGTTATGAACAAACTCACTTTTGTCGCTTGGCCCCCGCAGTAGAAACTAGGTTATTGCCTATGATGCCCAGGAGCTAAGCAGAGAGTGAGCAACATGCCTGCCGCCTATAGTAATATCATCATGCTGTCTAGTATTAGAGCTTAGAGAGAATACTCGTGCACACTGCAAATTTCAGCAGCTCATGTAACATCATTACACAACATAATTTCTCTAATCTAAATGAGGTAGGAAGACCCCCTGACCTGCATAAGAACACGAGACTCTGCAGGTACCAGAGCCGTTGCATGGCCTTCGACTCGCAACCTCTTTGGTCTTCCTCATCAAGATGCTCAGCACCGCTGAGAGGATGTAGAGGGTCAGCAGAAAGCTCTCTGTGTAACAAAATATCGACAAATGTGCTGAATACTAAAGAAAAATATGATCTGCTCGTATTTCCTCTCCCTCTCTCTCAAATGGGAAGTTTGGCTACTTCTGCCATTTTGGTGTTGATTTGACCTTCACATGCCCCTTCTCTCAACGATAAGCTTTAATTTAATTGTCTCCCCCCTCATGGATTTGTGTGTGCGCGAGTGTGTGCGCGTGTGTCCCGTTTGATGAGTAACTGCACTGCATGCAGAATTTAAATGCACACTTTGGGTCAATAGTGCAGCATTTGAATCAAAGCGCTAACGTCCCCTTAGCACATTGTTTCCGACAGGTGGGACGGCCGCCCAACACGTAACGCGGCTCTTTTGCGCCCCGTGGAGCGATCAGGTCTTTACCATGTGAAAGGATCTGACACGTGTGTGTCTGCAGCGCTGCGGGACGTTTAAATGCACAGATGTTGTGTGACTGCATCGGTGTGTTTGTGGACTGTAACAGCAGTGAGTGGCATTTCTTTTTCTGCTCGCTACTAATGGCATCCTTAGCAGGGCCGTTACGATGGAAACCATGTTGCCACGGAAACACAGCCTGTCTCCATGAATTACAAGTGTTTCACTCTCCTTCTCCACCTCTCTATCTCCCACTTTCTGTCACACTCTCTCTATCTCTCGGTCCTTTTTCTCCCTTCATTGCTCTCTTTCTCCCTCTTCCACCTCTGGTCGTGTTTCTCACCTGTCACTCCCTGGACCTGACAGACCAAAGGCTGGTGTGCACGTGTGTGTGCGTGTGTGTGTGCGTGTGTGTGTGTGTGTGTGTTGTGTGTGTGTGTGAACATAGAGGCAGGGGCTGAAAGATTAATTTTAAGGGACTGGCAAAAGATTTAAAGGGACAAATAAAAGACAAAAGTTGTTGGGCACAAGGTCACCGATCTGTATTGATATTACTCGACAGCTGTAGCACAACATTCTGTGTTTCTTCCAACCCCGACACTCATTAAGCCACTTGCTCCCCACAGATGCTCATGTAAATACCTGCCACGATTGTCTGTGTGAGGTATTATGAAATGCAGGTCCTGCAGCTGCTATTTGCATTGCTAGGCAACAGCAGGTTAAACAGGAAGCGGCTGTAGCTACTGTTCGATGGCAGTTTCAGAGCAGCAGAATAAACACGGGCTATGCTAGAAAACCAAGAACAGCGGTTCAATCCAGCAACGAGAAGCTGGAGCAGTTGAATAAGGATAAAGCAGTACGTTACAAAGCAGGATGAACAGTGAAATTATACAAGATATAAAGGTGCTGTTTGCCAAATTTTACCTGGTAAGACACCTTGTGTGTGCTCAGGTTTGTGCCCAGGTACTTTGTGAATGTGTGTTTGTACTGTCCTTTGTTGCTCGATGCAATGCACAGTAAATTATACTCTAGAGTCCTCAGCTGCTCAACAGTTCATTTGAGAATCTGGATATTAGATCAGCAGACATGTTTTTGTCTTTTTAAACTTTGCATTAATCTCTGTGGATCTGGATTGGACTGGATCACAGTAATCCAGGGTACTCTATGGCTATAACTCGACTGAGCCATTTCAGGTTGCTGGTATGGGTCAGTTCTGGTTGACCTATGACATTATAGATCACAAGAATTGCTAGTATCTAGCCAGCAAGCTAGCAACTCAGATGGCCGGAAATATACATACATCGACGTCCTGACTGTCACCGGCTGGATCAAGGCTCAGGAGCGTTACGTGCACTTTCACACAGTCAACACAGTCATTTACAAGCATCCGTTAAATAGAACTAAAAGTAAAATCCGATGAGGACACCTCAACACCTGCTTTAATGGCATACAGCCCAGCGGTGCGACACTGACCCCTTCAGCCACTCATTTTATGGATAGTCGTTGAAGAATCATGTCGGCTGTAGAAAACCTAAAAACTTTGAAGTGCTCAGTGTGTCTCAGGTTTTTTGCGAGATGGGTGCTATTAGTACTAAATCCAACTCGGAGATGCGTGTGAGCCCATCATGCTCATTAATGCAATTCAAACAAATGTCACACTTTTAGAGAGCAGGGATAAAATATTGAAATTAAAAGGGGGCTGATTGGAGCAGAATGTCGAGATAGAGAGTGGCGGAGTGCGAGTCCTGCTCCACATATGGAGGGAATATAAACTAGGGTGCGAGAAAACCGAGAGAAAGATGGAGGGGAGGAACTGAGAGCGAATAAGAGAGATTGATTATGTTCTCCTAAGTGCTTTCGGCATTATTGGAACTGTACTGTCCTCTCAAACCAGGCAATTTGAATTAACATTGCAGAGTGATTTAGAGTGGGGGGGTGGGGGGGTGGGAGGGTGGGTGGGTTAGTGGGGCCACTGCGAGAGGAGAAGACGGAAAGAGGACGAGGGGCGGCGGGGCAGGTTGGCAGGGAGACAGAGAGGGAGAGTGAGGGTCTGGAGGGAGGACAGAGGGATAGACAGAATAACTGGGTTCAGAAGTAGGACAGAGAGAGATGGCAGGAGACTAAGGAGAGAGAGAAAAAGGAAGGAGGGGGAGATTTAGGGTCAGGTAGGCTCTCAATGCTTGCCACATTGACAGAAAACAACACGCTAAACTCTACAATAAAAATCCCACCTGGCTGCTTTACAAGATAACTCATTCCGTTGATAATAACTTCAAGAATTCTGCCTTAAATATTCATTTGAAACGCTGAATCGGCTGAACAGAAATTCATTTGTAGGAATAATAATAATCCAATCAAGAGCGGCGCAAAGATAACACCGGGGAGTGGGTGGGGGGGTGGGGTGGGGGGAGGCGGCTTGCCACATGAAAGAGAATGGAAAGATGGGTTTGGATAAAGTTCGGGGAATGAAGACGAAGGGAAAGGACAGTTAAGGACGCATAAATAAAGGAGGCTGAGCGTGGGAAATGAAGAGAAGTGTGCGTAATAATGTCCAAAAACTGAGGGAAGGGAGCGCCGATCGTGCAGGAAAGAGACGCGACAAAGCGGGAGGAACGTGTGGTGAGCACAGGAGAAAAAAAAGAAGTCATGAAAACTTAAAGACTATTTGGAGCATTTGTCTTGTTATTCCTCCTGCTGGCACTCCCAGATCCCCCCTGGCAGCAGACTTGAGTTTTTTCAACCCCCTCCTCTTCTTTCTCTTCCTCCTCTTCCTCATAGATCCCCTGCCTCATAAACGGAGAGGCCGCAAACTAGTAGAGGCAACGTTTTGTCTCACAGATTGTGGTGCACCTGCATCCCCATCCTAATGGCAGTCCTGCTCAGGTGATCTTTTAACATCACTGAGGGGGAGCTGGGACGTTTCTGGTCCTGTAGGATTATAGCGGATTAATCCCTGTTAACCTTCGACCTTTTCCCAGGTCCCTCCAATTGTTTCATAAGTCAAATACTGTAAAGGTGTTGGGTTTGGAGGAATCAAATCTGGTTATGTCATGTGCAGAGGTGAACACCCTCCAGTTTGTGCAGCTCAAAAAAAGCCTCAAAGTAAAAACGATCCCTCAAATGTTTGTGCCTCCATCATGTTTGTTACCACAACGGAGTTCACTCTAAATATATTCTTATGCTAGCATGTGTCACTCGTGAGCAATAATTCAGTAGATTGTATTTAATAACACACTAATAAGACAATACAGTATAATAATAATAATAATAATATTTAAGGCTGTTACACTAAGAGGATGCAGCAATTCATCAAAATGTAAACTATGTTTAGACTTTAGAACAGAGTAACAGGTGGTCTGGGGGGTAAATCGGGGTAGCACTAGTCTTGTTTCACCTGCTGTCCAGGTGCTGAGCATGTCCATCGGGCTCATTAGATTGCCATGAATATATTTCTGACTGATGCACCTGCACCCTGGTCACATATGGTTTTGTCTTTTTGCAGCTCTGTGACTTGTCAAATGTTGCTTTGTAACCTCGTTATCAGCTGACCAGTTCATTAGCACTGGGATTCATATAAATAGAACCGAAAGTTACAGTTACATTTGTTTTAGATTCATTTCCCACTATTTTTCATTTAAATTGCTCCTTCTGTGTATTCTTTAGTCATAATATTAAACCTTTAAAACCTTGATGTGCATGCATTCACTATACATAAGAATAATAAAGGCATTAATATTTAACAATTGTTTAATGGGCCTATTAGCATAATAACCTCATTATGTTTTAAAAGCAAATGCTTTCCAGCTTTGTAGTAATCGTGCCCTTAATGGTGTCTCAGCTGTATTTGCATGTCTGTGTGCAGGACTGTGTTGTGTCTGCAGGACTGCTGAAGTGCAGCGCGGCTGTACAGTAAATGTTATTACACTATTTACTCTCCGTGCTATATATTATACCCAGTTTTCCAATTTCACAGTGCTCGCAGACATGAAGTAAATCAGGCAAACCCACTGAAGTTCAAAGCACGCCCCCTTACAGTGCAGCTCAGTACTTCCATTACTGGCTGTGTCATTTGTCTGCCCGCCTGTCTTGGCTGGCTCATGTTGCAAAAGCGGCTGCCCGGGTTTGTGTCTAACCTATATTTTTCACCCTACAGATTTATACTTGTAGTTTTCAGGCTTTATATGTGAAACGAGGTACCATATCCGTGGTTATAGAATGACGTATGAGAACAGGAGGATCATCTTGTGTCCACGTCGCAGCCATCGTCGGCTCATACGCTTCAGCATCCGAGTATGGATGACAACTACGATTCTTCTCGCAATAACGCAGTATTAGATTACCGTGTGTGTGTGTGTGTGCATGTGTGAGTGAGAGCCACCAGTTCATTCCCCAGATGCAGGATTTAACTGCTGTTTGGTGAGAGAGTGTTGGAGAGCAGCTGTGGCTGCCAAAAGCTTGGTTCTGCTGCACACAGCTGGATTGTGTGAGGACTCAGAGGCGCGCAGGATCTGCAGGGACACTTTAATGGTTCCGCGTTGCAGCTCAGTAGACAGACGTCTACCCGCTCGCACTGCCACATTTGCGTGTTCGACACGGGCAGGGAGAAACGAGAAGTGGAGGAGAGAAGGAAGCGGGGGTGAAGAGCATGATGCTGAGGTGTGAAGTCATAGCCAGTGTTTATGGAACCGTGCATCAGAGCTATTCGCAGCTCTGCATCAGCGGCGGCGGGGCAGCAGCAAAACAGCAAAAAATCAGGGGAGCAGTGAAACATTCCGCTGCACCAATGTGTGTCAAAACCTTTTTGAAATTAGCATCATAGCAGCAAAGATTTTAAAAAAAAATCTTTGCTAGGCAAACCCCCCCCCAAAACAAATATAGTCGTACAGGAATGTTCCCAGCAGCTTTCAGATGCATTTCTTCTTATTCCGTTTGTGTTCAAAGAGTCAAACTCAAAGGTTCAGCGCTGGAAATTCACCACCACACATCCGGCGGTGTGAAATCCATTAATCGATGACGGTGACTGTGGGCCACTATTGTCGGAGCGAGGTGGCGAGAGGGAGGGAGGGCGGATTGCGCACGTGCGAGAGATTCACGCATGTGCTAAATGGAAGGGTTGGTGAAAGGATGGAAAACAAATGAGGAGGAGATGAAAGGATATAGATGAGAGGCAGAAAGAGGATAATGGATGGGCAGCGTGCGTGTGAGTGTGAGTGCACGCTGGGCGGGGAGTGTGAATGAAATATTCTTAATTAACAGGCTGAAGGTTGCTGGTTTAACAGCTTGATGACTCTAATGGGCCATTGTGAACCATTTGCATATTGTTGTGGTTAAAACGCTTTGGCAGGAACACAGGATGTCTGTCTCGGCAGCACGCAGAGGGAGTGGGGGGCCCGGGTCACATGTGTCTCCTCAGTGTGCGTCTGTCCATGTGTGTGTACCCATGAAACGTAATGAGCAATGGGACGACAGTGGCGAATGTGTGAAGAGAGTAACGACATTTCCTCCGGACCATGTACCGAGGTGATAAAACAGCAACAATGAATAGTTTAATGAAATAAATGAATAAATGAAATTAGCACGCAGGTACATACGTAACTGTCCCACTGCTCACATCAGTATGTACAAATGTGCTCGGCCCAAAGCTCCCAGAATCATCTGCACATGCCTGTTTTTTTCCTGAAGTTAGCATATGCCTGTCTGTGTGAAGAGCCACCAGAGAGCTGCTGCATAAACCGCACATCCAGCAGCACGTCAAGCAAAGTGCACCCCTTAACTACTGCTGCAGGAAGAGACCTTCAACCAGAAACACCTCAAGAGTGGCTGCGGCTAGGAGGCACAAAGAACAACCGCAGACGTCCCTCCTGGCCGACGCAGAGCTGCTGCTACTTCTGGGTCCCTCCATCGTTACTGGGGTTTAATGACTCCACTATTGGAGGAATGTTACAACGGAACACGCTTGGTTTTTTGGGAAAACTAACAGAAATAGTCCGTCGTAGTTGATGCTGAAAGAGTCATCAAGAGTTAATGGGAACGTCCCATCCTGGATTTTTGTTGTGCATCTGAGCAAAGATGCTATCTATGAAATATGAGAAATAAGGAGCTATTTGCTGTTTGCTGTCATTTTTACACTGTGAAAGAAGCCTCTCCTGTGAATAGTCCCATCCGCTGCCACGCTGTGAGTATTTAAATAGTTTGAGATGGTGAGGAGTTGAACAACAGAAGAAAAAATTGTTTTTGTTGCTGCTTCCAATTCATTTTACCAACATCTGCATTTACATTGTGTGAAGGAATGATTTGTAAAGGACTGCTGGTTTCTGAATGTTAACCTGTAATTTTTTGAATGTGTTCCACAGACTGATAATCAACTCTAACCTCTGTAAAGCATATAGGAATTATCTTCATTGTTCAGTACAGGGGCTGGCAGTAACTTGCTTTATCTGGCTGTGAAAAGAGCAGAAACAGTGAGAAAAGGATGTCATGCTGAGAGTGATCAGTGAACAGCACGAAGAATAGCTAAGCCGTCTAATCCCTGTGGGGGCAAGTCTTTCACCTGCACCTATCTCTGAATCTGGAATTATATTTGACTCAAAGAGCTGCTGAAGCAAGCTCAGCGTAGAATTACCGTTTTGAACCTGAACCTGCATTTGAAACGTTAAGTAAGAAAACATTTTTCAGCTTGAACATCTGGGGTAGATACAGAAGAGTTAGGACCACCCACGAGGGGGAAAAATCATCATGCGCTTTGAGAATAAAGTGAAAATGTGGAGACCAGTCAAAATATAATATTGAGAGAAGTCGACCTTTAACAACCTGCATGTGACGGCTTCCACAAAATGCTGTGCAGGTGAAACTGAACTTCAGACTTGGCTTTATTAATAAATCTTTTACCTCATAAATGCTGTTATCAGTATTGGGACTATGAAGAGACGGATGCTGATGCTAGCTATGCTGAGTGATTGTGACTGTCCATTCTTTACCTCTTTCCATGTGAAATCATTTTGGCAATTTGGATAACACATTTACTGGTACTTTGTCTCACAATCTCACTATTAGATTTGTAAAAATTGAATTCTATTGTGGAAATGCAGAAAATGAATTTGCTGTCTTTTCTGCATATTTCGACTATTTACAACACAGTATTTGACTATTTCCTCAACATTATGACTTTGATGATGAAAAATCTACCTCATGTCATGTTTTTTTTCATGGTTGGCCCCACTACGCTTTATAAATGTTCATTCCAAATATTCCAATTTAAAAGAAATAAATGTGCAATTTATTACCTTTAACATATGATATATTTTGCATTCACATACCAGGCCTTTTGATGTGGTCACCATGGCAACAGCTCGTGTGGTGTAGCGCGAGTTCAGCCAGGAAACAGAAGTCCTGAGCCTCAGTCAGCTCCTGATTGTGTTTGGATGTATTGTCAATCATAGATCAGGAGGCGGACAAGTTCCCCATTTCCAGGTCAAATTTGGACTTGTTGTGTCAACCTCTCCTATCTTTAGTGAAATGTGCACCTCTGGCTCTCTGCTGTCACATCTCAACTTCTTTCTAAAAGGAATGTCTGAGAGTGACATCATGAGCGAGCGTCCGTCTGTGTTGAGCTCCTGATAAACTGTGAAAACGGGGAGGATGGCGTGTGGAGGAGCGCTGGTTGGAGCGATGGGGGGGATTCCTGGAGTGCGCCAGCTCGGGGAAAAGCAGCGTGCAGATCGGCTTATTGTCTCAGGCCGTATTCGAACATGTTCTGCAGTGTTGCGCCAATACGGCAGATTAGAATTTAAATTTTCGCCACAATGAATGAAAGGAGCTCTCTGTGGGGGGGCTTGTGGCTGCCTGTGTGAACCAGAGAGGACTCATTTCTCAAAACTTTTCTTAAAAGTTGAAGTATTAAGCAATATCTGGATTTCAGGTCCTTCCCTATTTCTTGTTAGGTTCAACTTCATCTCCACTGTTCTTGCTTACCTTTTTATAAGCATGTATGTGCTGTTACTATTAGAAGTAGGTTCCTTTTTAACATACACACACATTTTCCTGGCTCCGGATGAGTTTTGGGTACTTTTCCCATCTGCAACCTGCTCATTGTTTTCTCTCATTATCACTGTGATGCAGGACATTTATTATATCTGTCAGAGACGCTGCTGCAGCATCAATCTGCGTCCAAACACTTCCGTTTGGTGTGCGCGAAGGAGGGAATAGGAGGGGGAGAAGAGGGCAGTCTTTGCTTAGGGATGAGATTGGCGAGGAAGAGGAGGGGGTGGCGGGGCGAGCGGAGATAGAGAGGGTGGTCTCACCGCTGACAGTGACTGAGAGCGGGCCTTTATCTTGTTGCCAGGAAAAGTACACAGAAGCAGGAATCAACTGTACACTCACTCTATTTCTCTTTGTTCCTTCCTCGCCTCTTGCACCCCTCCTCCCACCCCTCCTCCCACCCCTCTTCACCCTCTCGCTCCATCTCTTTTCTCTGAAGTTCCGGCAGCGGTATGTTTCGCTCCGGTTTGACGGCAAACGTCAGCTACAGCATATGTGGCCACTGCAGGGTACCCACTGAGGGGAGAAAAGCACGGAGGTCTGAAATCAGCAGGCAACTTTAGCTCTTTTTTTTTAGAATTGTCGCCTCTTTTGCTACAAATTCTGACTTGAAAATGGAATTAAATTTTTCTTTCACTCAAAGGATACATACAAAAAAGGTTTTGTATCTAAAATGCTCTTGTTGTCCACACAATACTGACATTCTACTGACATTCAATGAAGAAGATTAGAAGATTTTATATATATATATATATATAAATTTTATTTTATTTTTCCATGTGGGCCTAATCTTCTTCATTGAAAACTGTAATCTGAAAGAGCCTCCAGGATAATAATAGCCGTGGGTCCACAGCTGACAGCCACAGCCCAGGTGCACCATGGGTATGTATGATAGATGGAGAGATAGAAAAGAGCAAAAGAGTAAACGACAAGTGAATGGGGATAATGGCTGAATGGATGGAGGGCTGAGGGTTCAGAGGCGAGCAGGAGCAGGAGGCTGAAATCAGGAGAAATGACAGGAGGGGAATAGATATCACAGGATGGAACGAGGGGCTGGAAATGGAACACGTGGATTAATAACATCCCTCCTCTGGGTCTCCTGTTGCACCCACACACCGCCTCTCCCTGCCCTCCTCCTTTTGGTCCCCCCTCCAGCTCTACCTCGTCGTCCCCGTCTCAGCAGAAATTAAGTCAGACTACAGAAGTGACCTCGGCCCGCCAAATTCCCCAAAAGCCTTCACAGGCGACCTGCGGCGCTCCGCGGTCCCGCCGCACCTCCGCGGCCACGCAGTCCCCCCCCAGCGCCAAAATATCCTCCCTTGTGACTCATAAAGGAACCAGCGTGGCTGAAAAATGCGCGGCTGGAGTGCAGGGAAACGAAGCGTGATGCCATAACCCAATGTAAATCTGCACATCTGTGTCCTGCTTTTACAAAGGATTCCATATGATTTATGCGTGTGCAGACAAATTAGAGCTAATTTCTAACGGGTCTTACAGGTTTACAGCGGAAGAAGACATCAATCTTGCGAGCTGTAACTTATAAATGTATTACAGCTCGGCTGTGTTATGTACAGTACGTGATATTGAGGCTAAAGCTGTGAAGCACCCTCTTATTTCATTAGCTTTATATCATCATTCTTCTGCTGGTTTAATATTTTATTTGGTAACTCGGCCAATTTAATTATAATTTGACGCGAACGTGTAAAATTCCGAACCCGGGTGTGATGAAAAGTGTAATCTTTTTGAGCACATTTACATACATTTCCATCACAAGCGTCCGTTTAATGCCAGCTGGGGAGTTAAGGATTTAAATGTGACGCCACTCTTGGCTCCTCATCAAGTGTGTGCTGTCTGTATACCTTTGGGCTACATTTACGCTGCCAGCTACCATGTTCACTTCCGATACCTACGGCCCTGCTCAGGGTTTCTTCTTGTTTTTCCTGCAACTGTTGCTTACTTAATGGGGAAGGGGGGGGTTAAGGCTTTGGGGTTTCTGTAAAGCACCCAGAGACAGTTGTGGCTGTCACTTCCCGTCACTGCTGCTGATTTATTTTTGCCATCTTGATGGTGACGGCCGGCTTTAGCACCACAGTCTTATCCCACTCATGTCACGTGGTCAGGTATCATATATGTTTCAATACATTATAGGTGTCACAGATTTAGGGTTTGAATTGGGATAAAAACATAAACAAGCAGGTCATTTCCCCTCATATTGTGACGACATTCTTACTATAGTATCTTTATTTCTAGCCAGGCAGTAGTGATGCAAGGTTACATTACATAGTAGGTTGTTTGCTTTGTGATCAGCGCCTCCGAGTTTGGACCATCAAAGGTTTAAAATTCCTCCACAATCTGGAAAAAAATCATTCATTCCTTAACCCGTTATCAACATTTCCTGAAAATTTCTTTAAAACCTGTTAGTAACTTTTTGAGTTGTTTTGCTTGCAGGGACAGTCACATGACCTCCTTGGCGGAGGTAATTATTCATTACACCAACTGAAAATAAAGGATGTGGGTCACGCCAGGCGGGTGGTGTAAATATAGTCCTCGTTTATGTGTGTTTTCATAAGACTATGTTGAAATACAAAGTATTAACGTGCACGGTTGCCTCTGAACACTCAGACATATCCCATCATCCTCTGGTGTGTCTTTGACTGTCACTCCAGTGTTCCAAGAGTTTCTAGCAACTAATACAGAATCGGCTTTGTTCCAGAATGGTGTAGATTCCAGCCTCCAGCAGTTCAGTATCTTTAGTGCACACGCACACACACACACACACACACACACACACACACACACACACACACACACACACACACACACACACACACACACACACACACACACACGCCCCATCACCAGCACCAGGGGACAAACAACAAGTGCAGCAGCAGCAGGTAAAGCGTCAGACTGCAGAAGCCCTCTGTGGGACTTTTGCTAAACTTAGAGCAGAAATGGGCCAGAGAGGAGTGTTCTCTGCGTTCCTTTCCTGCTTCTCTCTCTCTGTTTTAGTTCTTATTCTCTTTTATTAACACAACGTTTGATTGCTCTGAGATGTCAGACAACAGTCCACACTACCTGCCCCCCTGCAGTGCCTGTACACTCAAAACCCTGCTGAAGTCAGAATCACTCTAATATTTTAATGAGCGCCCCCCACCCCCCCACCAAACTTGAACTTCAAATAGTGTTTAAAATAAGGTCATTGTTAATTAGATGACGCTCTGACAAATGTGCAGGCTAATTAAGCTTGTATGTGCTTGATTAGAGATAAGTGGGGATCTGTGATAAGAAATGTGATGATGAAGCAAGAAGAGCAAATCACCGGCAAAAAGGAATACTCTGAGTGGTGTGATGATAAGTGTGTGTGTGTGTGTGTGTGTGCGCGCGCGTGTGTGTGTGTGTGAAGCAAGAGAGGAACGAGGAGGGTGGTGGTTGTGATGTGAGGGTTGTCATCAATATCATAAATATGCAAATTTTGGCGCACGCCTGTGCCTGGCAGTTTACACTCACAGGTGCTTTGAGTGTGTGTGTGTGTGTGTGTGTGTGTGTGTGTGTGTGTGTGTGTGTGTGGTGTGTGTGTGTGTGTGTGTGTGTGTGTGTGTGTGTGTGTGTGTGTGTGTAAATGCTTCCGGCTGTGAAGTTTATATCTAAAGTCTCTTAGATTCACTGTGTTCAGGTAAAGGCCAGCTGTTGCCCCCTCCTCCTGCCTCCCACTCTCTCTCTCTTTCACTCTCTTTTTGGCTGGCCTCTCATTGCAGTGCAGCAGCCGTCAATAGCCCCCGCTCCTTCTTCAGGTTCAAAGAACCCACCCCCCCGTCATGTCAAGACAGAAATAAGCATGGCCGAAAACCTTCTAGCAACAAGCACCATCATTGCTCCTCGAATGCTTTTTTGTCTTTCTTCACAAAGGATCTATCTATCTATCTATCTATCTATCTATCTATCTATCTATCTATCTATCTATCTATCTATCTATCTATCTATCTATCTATCTATCTATCTATCTATCTATCTATCTATCTATCTATCTATCTATCTATCTATCTATCACTGTACTGAACCTCCTCTGGAAGGCTTTATAACATTGTGTTGCTAGTTGTAGTGGCACAGCTACTCAGCTGAGAGCACCAGCTAGTGTTGTGTTATAACATACGTTATGCATGTTGGTAACCATGATTATACTGCAGACTGCCAAATCTGCCCGCTGTGCAGACAGAGACATGAACGTTTTGCTATTCTGTCTGCTGCAGCGTTCATTCATGCTGCCGTGACTTTGGCATTCATCCGTTTTACATTTTGTAACTGACCCTGAGTCTGTTCAGATGTGGTGGCCGGTCGTTTTTCATGCGCCGTCGGCCAAACAATCTGCACATGGTTTTATTGTGTTCTCATTTTGGCAATTTAGAGCCTCATTTCCTGTGCTGTGAACACAATGTAAATATGGCCGTTCCAGCGAGCATGTGGCTGTCGGAGCTGTGGCCACCTGCAGCGTGGGACACATGTACGGCTGTTTTAAACCATCCAGATGCGTGTGATCATGTGTGGGCGTACATTCCAAGCAAGAATGCAAGTCTGTCTTCTTTCCTTTACGTTCACTGATGTGTCTCTCTCTGTGTAATTGAAAATGCCTGATTTATTGACTTCCTCTGCTCCAAGTCAAATAAATACTCCAGGAGTGTGTGAGTGCACGCGTTTTGAGGTTCTGGAAGAATGCGGGCAACTCGGTGACGCTCCTGCCGAAGCAAACAGATTTGATATGCAGCCACACACACAGAATTAGGTGCAGAGATACACACACAGCAATTACATCACCTACACACACACACGCGTGCGCGCGCAGAAGTCTGAAGAGAGGAGCACTCTTATCTGCCTCCATCAGACAGCAGCCTTTACTGCCCGGAAAACTTTCTCTAAGCTAAAATTAGCAGTTTACACAGACCTGCGCTGTTTAAAGTCCCCCTGATGCTCCCGTATGGATCACAGCGTACAATCCTTCCTCTCCATTCATGCCAGTGGCCCCAGAATGTCCTCTGCCTCCGTCTCTCTGCAGGGCTCCGAGACAAACCTACACCCTCAAAGTCTTTTCTACATCTCTGTCTTTTGTTCTCTCTTGCATAAATCCTCTCCTCTGCCCGCCTCAGTTTAATCTGCGTTCCTTGCCAACTCTGTCTATATCCCTCCATCCATCCGCGACCGCTCACTTTTCATCACATGTCCGCCGTGGTGTATTGTTGCGAGCAGACGGCGGCCAACACTGACGTCATCCGCGGAGAAAGGCCTCGGCGGCCGGCTCTGGAGCATTTTTCAAAGCCTCTCTGGCCGGTTCGCTGTGCCTGGCTGGCTCTCTCGCTGGCCTCAGTAGCCCCTCTGGGAATTTTAACACTCGCTAATCGATCACCATGTGCCAACAGACGTGATAATGTGGCCAGACCCTAATTGTTGTTGCTGTAAATGAAGCGGCGTATCAGCTCTTCATTTGATATGAGGGTTCTTATCGACCAAGCCAGGGCCTGCAGTGATTTTTTTCCCCTACCATATCCTGACCCTGCTCCTTTCCCTGCTTTTTCATCCATCTTACTCATTTCTCAGTATGTGTTTTTCTCAAAGGCTAATAAGAATTCTGCACACCTCTGGCACTCTGAATGGGAGCGTGGGACAGTACATTAATATTGCTCTTAAGAGGAGAGCGATAGAGGGGAGGATATGGGGTAAAGGATAAAAGAGGGGTGCAGGGGTGCGTGGATCTGAAAATTCAATTATAACTGTGCTCCGGCAGTAATTTCAGGGGTATAAATGGGACTTTAGAGAAGAGATAGAAAGAAGGGGAAAAACAAGTGGTATTAGCTTAGCCAAGAAGCACCAGTGTGCGTCATCATTTCGGGGTTTTTTTCAGTGCCAGTGATTTATATTTGACAGAGCCCAGGATGATAATGACATGTTTTCAACCTCGCTTCCATCACTCTCATTATTTGAAAAGGGCGTTCAGCAAGTGTTCCACCGGGGCTTTGTGCATCTCGGAGCGCCACCTCTCTTGTTAAAGCGGAAACAAGGTAACGGCTTGAGCCGCGCGGGTCCTCTGGGGAGGGGTGCGCTAAGCTTTGATGTGGAGTGGAGGGGATTCAGCACCTGCCACTTCTGCCTGCCAGACTGCACTGAATTTCCTCGCGTAAAGCAGTAAATTTCAAAAATGTATTGCTATTGGTGCAGACACTTGCGGCGAAAAACTGCAGACTCTGGTCTGGCCTTGCTCACGTTCTCTTTCTGTCTCCCATTCAATATCCCAGTCCAGCAGCAGTGGCTCTGTCTGGAGAGCCTCGGTCTTTAAAAGTGCTGCTGTCTGGTTTGGGGCGCACGCTGTGTCTGTTCGGAGTCAGCTCACACAAATTAGGGTCTTAATCAGAGAATTTTCCACCCAGAACATGACCAATGAAGCCATTTCATGCATATCTACCCTCTCTCCCGTGTTATTCCAGAGCGTCGTTCCAACGCAGCTGTATAATCAGATAAACTGATGAAAATGATGGATGCAGGTTTAGCTCTCCAGAATTTACTCCCACCACCCCGTGCACGAACTTATTAAAGGTGTCATAAAGGCAGCTAATGAAAATCATGACTGATATCATTACAAACCCACCGGTGTCCTCTCAGAGAACAAGGGCAGCTAAATTAATGTTCACACTAATAACGCTTCAAATCCAGTGCCATTCTTTAAGCGTTATCTGCTCTCCTTTGTGCGTCAGACCAACTAAATTAGAGTTCAGGCCTACGTGCACATTCTCGGCTCATCTGCGTTCTTTTATCCTGTTTTATTTCAGGACGACAACTCCATGTTCTTTCAGTTCGGGCCTTCCATCGAGCAGCAGGCTTCTGTCATCCTCAACATCATGGAGGAATACGACTGGTATATCTTTTCCATCGTCACCACCTACTATCCAGGTTACCAGGACTTTGTCACCAAGGTAACCGCACTCAGCCGAGACGACACGCACAAATAATCAGGAGGGGAAGGCGAGACAGCGCAGAACAGTGATGTGATGAATTAAATTCCACTGCTGCTTCACCTAAATGTCAACATGAAAATATGGATGCTGGTGTTTAACTGGACGAACTTTGATGATGGATTTGGGTTTCGGTGTCCACCTTTTAATAATCAAAAAGATTTTCCATCAATCTTTATTTATTGTATAATGAATGCCATTGTCGTGCTATGCAGACCACTTTTAAAGGACTTTACCACTGAAGTAAATGTGTAAACGCTAAAGAAAAATTGCTTTGGCTTTTACTTTACCAGTCATTCAGGTCAGGACACTGTGTAGGTTGAGCAAACCTGTATTTTTAAAGTAACATTTGCGCCCATTTAAGACATGAAGTCTTAAAATCATTACTCAAGATGTGCTTAAAGATAGCTCACAAAGTTGACTCTTTCCGAAACAAATCAACTAAAAGAAGATAAAAATGTGCTAACTGATGCTTGGCCTGTTCTTCATCTGTCCCGTCCAGATCCGTAGCACCATTGAGAACAGCTTTGTTGGCTGGGAACTGGAGGAAGTGTTACTGCTGGACATGTCTGTGGACGATGGTGATTCGAAGATCCAAAACCAGCTAAAGAAGCTTCAGAGCCCCGTCATTCTTCTCTACTGCACTAAAGAAGAAGCCAACACTATCTTTGAGGTGGCCCACTCTGTTGGCATCACCGGCTATGGCTACACGTGGATAGTGCCCTCGCTGGTGGCTGGAGACACGGATGTTGTCCCTGCAGAGTTCCCTACAGGTAAGGAACTGCGTCAAGGTTTGATTCTGCATGATGCTCTTTACATTAAAGCTACATTGCTACAGTTTCTGTTTGGCTCAACTAGCTGGTAGTGGCAACACTTCCTGAAACTACATGAACACTCCTACCAAGGAGTCTCCTTGAAGTCTTGAAACAACCTGACCTTTTCCAAGAAAGAAAGAAGCATTTTACACCTACTCACTCCCCCCTCACAGCACCACTGGAGGTCATTCTAACCTTTGAAGGTCAGACGTGGACCCAAAGTGACATCGACGTTGGGTTGCATTAGCTCCGCAACTGACTCACGCAATCTGTCAGACACACCTGTCGCGCCGCCTCATGGAACTCGCTCTTTTAGCACTCAGGGGAGGTCAGACGGTTTTAGAAAGGCCAACGCTCCGTGGGTATCGAGCCTTTAACTGCTGGTGATGTCAGCACAACAAAAAAACTAATGGAACTTTAGTCCATTTCCCTCTCTGCAGGACAGTGAAGCAGGGAGGAGGTAGTGGGTACTCGCACTCATCAATAGAGTAATTTGTTGGTGTTTGGCTTGTTGATTTACAGAGAACCAGGGTTATACCACTACTGTCCTCAGCACTTTCTGGGAAATGATCACCAGGCAGAACAGGGGAAGGTTCTGCCTCTCAAGCCCCATAACTTACAGGTTTTACCTCTACTCCCTATTGGCAGCCATGGATGATATACTCTAAATGAGAGTTAAGGGTGTGTGTGTGTGTGTCTATGTGTGCGCGTGCGTGATTTTCTTCTATAATGTGTGGTTTACAGTTTATGGTGTGTAGAAAAAACATTGTGTAATTATAATTATGGAGGTTGTGTGTTTATAGTGTGCATTGGTGTGTGCGTCTGCAGTTGTACGTTATGATGAAGAAAACTATGACTGTGTGTGTGCGTGTGTGGGTGTGTGGGTGTGTGTGAGCGAGTGCGCTATCTCCTCCAAATTAAGGTTACACTCTATAAATTCTGATTTCCATATCAGTTCTTTAAATCACACAATTCCTTCTTGATTTATGTTGCCACGGCGATGACTGACAGGCTCCTACACTGCATTTGAAACGATTCGAAAAGCAGAGCTGGTGCAGTGCTCACACACGCACACGCATACACACACACACACACACACACTCACACACGCACACAAAGCATTTTCATTTAGCGCTGACATATTATGGGATTAATGGTATGCGACATGATGACAGATAGTGGTTTAAATGTCAGCGTCTCTTTAAATCTGCACTGAGTAAGTATATGAGTATATGCACATGGTTTAATATAAATAATAAATTAAGACATGTCAGCAGATGTTTCCAGCTTGCGCATCAAGTGAAACTCGCATAAAGGGTAAGATATTAAAATAAGTGAACTACTGCCCATTTTCCCTGTTTCACTGTATGTAGATTGCTTGTGCATGTTACCGATGCCGACCACTGCCTATACCATGAGCACACTGAAAGAATACCACAGTATCCTTTAATATTTAATTCTTCTTTGAGGATATTTTGTTGTAAGGACAAAAGCAACCTTTTCTGTGCTGTTGTGTATTTGGGTGCAGGTTCAGGCAAGTGCAAGAGTTCTACAAAGATAAAGACTGATAGGAAAAGGAAAGAAATGCAGTCCATTTATAGAGGAGCAACTGATTGAATTCATTTACCAGATCATGTGTTTAGACCTGGATTTGGAGTTTGAGTAGCTGCATCAGTGTGTCTATTTAGGGCTACGAGCCTGGTTTTGTACAACTCCATTTTTATTTTGTGTTTTTTAAATGTGGCTCGCATTTGTTGGGAATCATAACAATATTCCGTAAAACCTACAGTAAAAAATTAAATAGACCTATTTAACAGGGCTGTTGTAAATGGTTTGATATGAATCTTAAAGCACCTATGTATAAATAAGCTTTTAAAAATCAGAACCCAAAGGATTTGAGTGGAAGTTTTTGAGTTTCAAACCCATCATCGGGAGGTGCCACACGGCGCCTGTAGTTGCAGTCAACCTTGTAAACGTGAATGAGCACAGTGCAAAATGCTACCGCGGAGCAGCAAGAGCCTGGCGGTGTGTGTGCCGTTCCACCAGTTCAGGTTTCAGCAGGAGGAACACACTCGCATTGGGCTGAGGTCGCTTAACTTGGCACACTTAATTACATGCACCACGTGTGATGAAGGGCCTCCTATTCTCATGGGTAATGAGAACTGATACCTACTTTATGTCGCGCTCCAGGGCGCCGCCTCCCCTCCCACCTGCAACAGTTTTTCAGACCGTCATTCCTCTGCTCCTCAACCTTTTTGTCTCGCTGTTTGAACCGTCTGTCAAGACGCCTTTGATTGTTTTTGTTCTGTTTGCCTCCACTGAATTCATCTTCATGTCTTTGCCGTGCTGACTTTTTCGCTCTCTGCTCATTCCGTCCCTTTTTTGCAACCTCTTTCTCTCTCGCCACCCAGTCTCTAATAATAGGCAGTTTCCAGAAATAGTCCGTGATACCCCTGTTCTGCTGTGATGTCCTCCAATCAATTTATCTGATTGTGGATGTTGTAGGTCGGAAGTCTTTGTGGTTGTAATAGTAGATAAGACAAGGTCGGCATGGCAAAGATGATGACGGTTTGTGCCTGACTGGCATTTTGCTATTGCTCCAAATAGAATGAAATAATAATAAGAATAATAGTATACAGTTTAAAGAGCAGTGTGTGACCAACACATCACTTGTGAGACATACTGTGTGTGTGGCAGGAGCATATCTCCAGACCTGGAAAAAGGTTTCAGGCTTCCCCAATGCCATTGCATACAGCTCTGGAGGTTGACACACCCGTGTTATGACACTTAACATGTCCTGAGAGATGAAGCAACAGCATTTCCCAAAGTGGAGAAAAACTACACAGTACATTCACCCATGTAGACATGATTCCAACTGCCGTGCACACGTCAGGATTCCCAACAAAGGGTCTTTGCCATGACAAGTGGAGGAGCGCAAAAAGCAGGACGCGATGGGCGTGAGGGAATGTTGAGAACGTGTCAACAGTGTGTGACATTAGATGTGGTCCTGGGGGGGCAGAGCTGTCAGTGCTGAAGCCCTCTTGGGGAAGGCAGGTTTCCAGGCTGCTTGTCTATTTTTGTCCGCCGAAACGGTAGTGGACCGGCTGACACGCGGTCATACTCTGTCAAATAGACACAGAAAGGGCTGATGGACACAGAGAGGGGTTGATTAACAGGGGGACAGGGAGACAGATAACCAGAGAAATGGACTGCTCCCTGAATCCCGTCCTAAAATCAGATGTCATCCTGCCATTGACTCACCCCACAGAGGGTAATCAGAGCGTGCTTTAGATCAGATGTCCATGGCGTACAGCACATTATTAATATAGAAGAATGGCTCCTGCAGCTGTCACCAGTTAATTACCTCGAATGCTGATGGAAAACACTTTGATTGTTATTTAACATTTTTCAAATTCCACTCATTCCTACCAGCCTGAATCTTACCTTCTCCGCAGGGAAACTGTGGCAAGGGGTGTGATTGTCGCACCATTGTTGTCGTCAGTGCTGCGAGTGTAACTAGGCTGTATCTTGACGAATAGCCTCAAAATTCAGAGATATTTTAAAGAGCATTTTGTCAACACCCAAAAAAAACAAGAAACAAAGAAGGAAGAGCAAAACAAGAAAGCTAAAAAATAAATAAATACTGTAGTTAATGTCCTCCATATGAAAAAGGTTTTTATTTACTTGCCTGATTTTTTATTGTACAGCATAAAAGTTAGACAGTTTGGAAGATTTAAACAGGTGCTGCAAATAAATGGAATGTCCTAGTGGACACATGTGTTTAGAACTCGTAGAACCTGACAGCCACAGGCAGGAGCGCTGGTGTCTCTCCTCCACACAATGTGGGTGTAGCAGCAGTTCACTGAAGGAGCTGCCTGGTGTCATCAGCGGGTGGGACATGTTGCCCAACATGGACGACAGCATAGCTACCGTCCCCACTTCCTGCCTCCATTGAGTCAGCAAAACTTTCCAGATGTGTTTCCCTGCCTCAGCCTTACATCTTGTCATCTGTTAGCTAGTCCATCTGTCCAAGTGGTGGTCCACTCCACCCACGTAGGCCTGTCCCCCAGTAGGGTGGGCTAACTGGTGTCCAAAGCCCGGGAGAAATCACGCAACATGATCCTCACAATGAAAGACATCTTGTTAATGGTCGGAATGTTTCATAATCTGAAATGATATACACAATCGGATCGTACCACCTCTATCTGCTCTATCTGATCAAATCCTGACAGATCAAGATGGCTAAATGAGCGGTGACTGAGAAGAGATGAACATTGTGCGCAAGGCTCGGTGGTGGCACGCACTGTGTGTCATCAGTTAATGTTGACAATTTGTCACGAGCTAATCCCATTATCAATAATCGCAGTTTAATATCAATAAAAACTCATTATCTAAATGTCAGCTGCGTCTTAATTGATGCATAATAGCGCCAGTTTCATTGAAAATTGACTCCTCTGATAAAGCCTATCTCCGTGTTGGTCTTTGATCTAGACGGGTTAAGTAGCGGAGATTGATTAAGACACCCTTCGATCAGAGAAGGCCCTCCAATGTCCACGTGCACCAGGGCGGAGGACGGGGTGGGCATTTTGGCAGACAGCTGAGTAGGCGGCCGGATGGCGTGAAGGGTACAGCCAGAGGTCCCCGCGGAGCCAGATGAATGGATGCTCATAAACAGACAGGTTGTCAAACGAGAGGAGGCAGACAGAAGGACAGATAAACAGACCCCGTCAGTGCAGAGGCCATCAAACAGCAACACACACATGGCTTTATACACACAGATGGACAAACACAAAGGTGATAGACGCTTAGTCAGAGGGGACGGTTCTATTCGTCTGTTCGCCGTGCCACTGCGTAGTGTGTGTTCTGTCTCTTGGCGTGTGTTCAAAACATACATTCTGGAAAGCTGAAGAGAGTTATCCCCGTCTGCCCTGTCACTCTTCTCCACTTTACCTCTGGACTCCCACAGCAACTGTCTGCCCCTGCCTCTCTTTCCAAACCTAACCCTTTATTCTTATGTAAACGCTTCACAAACTATTATACATCACTACATCTGGCTTAGAAGTGACCTGTCTTTTAGTGTTTGGATCACTTGGAAATGGGTTAAAGGTTAAACACTTTTTTTTTTTTTACTTCCAACTGGTGCTTTAAGAGGTTTGATGAGTTTTAACTGTGTCTTTGCACAGAGACGGGAAGAGTCATGTGCTTAGAGTCATTGTCCTGTCGGGAGGGGAACTTTCAGCCCAGGTGGAGTGCTCTGGATCAGGTGTATAGGGGAGATAAAGGGGGCTAGGGTCAGGTTTTTAAGTGCCTTTTACTGAGGAGACTTCAGTTTGGCCTGTGCCTCGGTACATTCCAGTTCCTGAGCTCTGGAGGCAGGTCTTCTGACCTTATGAGTTTTACTGTTATGCATTTTCAGTTGTGGGATTTTATATATGCAGAAGAACAGGTTTTTTCAGTGCAATATTTCCATTTTTTTTGTTCAAATTTGTTAAAAATAGTACACTTCAGTTTTCACATTCTCATTCTGAGGTATTGGCGAGAGATTATTTGACTTCTTCCATTTTAGAATAAGGCCACATCAACTTAACAAAATGTATGAAAAAGTGAAACATTCTGAAATAGATGTATAAGGTCTCTATAAGGTGCAGTTTTCAGCTTTCATCCTGTATCTGCCGTTGTTCTCCTTCCCCCTGATTCCCGTTCTCTCTTTGTTTCACCCAGGTCTGCTCTCGGTGTCTTATGATGAGTGGGACTACGGCCTAGAGGCTCGAGTTCGCGACGGTGTGGCCATCATCACCATGGCAACGTCCACCATGATGATGGACCGGGGACCTCACACCCTGCTAAAGTCAGAATGCCACGGAGCTCCTGACAAGAAGACTCCCATCTCAGGCAACCCCAACGAAGTGCTCAGGTGAAGGTCACAGGATACGCAGCGTTATCACACGAACGCTGCAGCACAGCGCATTCATCTTTTATTCATGGCAGCCATGTTGTCGAAGGAATGAGAAAACAAGCTCGTTTGCATTTTGGCCAAGAGTTAAAATGTGAAAATGGATACTTCTTCCAGATCTAAGAGTACTATTTCGCCCTCCGCCAAAACAGGAAAAGGCCTGTTCCATCTGTACCCAGCCAAGAATCTGATTAATGTGCCAGCTACCTTAAAGAATTAATGTGCCCAAAACCTGGAAAATAGTCATTCTGACCACATGCTTACGCTGACAGAAAGTTTATTTATCTGCAAACCACTTTAAGGAAAGTTTAAGGATATAGATGAGGAGAAAACAGAATATCTCTATAAACCTGTTCCAAATCAAAGAAGCCAACCCGAGCTTAAAAAGCTTCTTAACTTTTTGATAAGCAACTAAGTAAGCAGATGTCTACACAATGAAGATAAAAGCCTCATCAGATCGGCTAAGAAGGACTTCTAGAATAGTCTTAATAAAACTTTGTGTTTAAATTTGTGGAAAAGGAGGAAGCTGAAGGAGTCACAGTTATTTTCCTGGAGTCATGAACATATCCTGTGAAAGGTTGGTGGGGGGGTGGGGGGTGGGGGGTACCACGGTCCATGCAGACAAACCTTCCTGAATGACTGCATTCATCTACATACAGTTAATGGACTCGAATCAATATGACGGTGATTCATAAATGCTGCTGCTGCTGCACACAATGGTTATTAAAGCGACTCGAGTCCAGATGGCTTAACATCAAATCGGATCAGCACCGTACGCTCACGCAGATATACCTGCCCACCCACACCGCACGCACGGGCGCTCACACACACACACACACACACACACACACACACGTCACCTCTAGAATATCCTGCTCCACCCCACTCAGCTGCCCACCTCAGCTGCCTAGTTGCGTTTTCAGTCCACAAGCAGTCGCTCCTGTCCTGTTGCGTTCCGGAGCTCAGCGTGCCATTACGTTCTAGGGGTTTGTCACCCGCTGCAGCTGTGCGCCTGTGTGTTTATCGTCTGAAGGCGCTGCCAGCGGAGGCCAGGCATTCGCCGTTATCACACTTTCCTTCCAAAATGCCAGAATTCAAAGACAGGCTAACAGGCTTACAGAAGCGGGAGGAAACAGGTGGAAAACACGTGCCGGCGCTCCGAGCAGCGGATCATTTTTCCGCTCAGCCGCCTCCTGCAGCAAAAATTTGCTGCCCGCTCCAGTAAACCCCTCAGATGTCATTTGAACCTCTTGTTCTCCGCCGTCTGTGGATGTGCATTTGTTTCGGCGCTGCTTACTGCTTGAAGATAACAGCAGACTTTGTTGCAGCTGCTGCCGCTGCCCCACAAGTCCCATGGCCTGCTCTGTTGACGCTCCTCTCATCTCCACTGTTGTTTCTGCCGCACCCTCCTCCCATCTGCCCTGGGCTCCGTCTCAACGCCAGCGTGCTCTCCTCCATCCTCTCTCGCCAGTCACCTCCGTTTACTTTGATTCACCTGCACCAAACTGTTGCAATTCATTCATTTCTGCCACATCTCTCCTCTCCTCAATCGTCGTCTGCTCTCCGGACCAGCAGACTCGTAATCAACTTAGCCGTGCGTTGTTGATTTGATCAGTTGTGGGCTGCTAAGATCCTTAACCCTGTGCTGCTTTAACTAAATTTCCCACTGGTAACCTTTGTCTCCAAGTCTTCAATCAAGAGATTAGCATTTAGCCTGGGGTTTATATTTTAGAAGTTATTGCTAGCTTAGATGATTGGCTGACTGGACACTCGGCTGCCTGGTTGAGAAACAACGGAAGGAAAAGATCAAAATTGATTTGCTTTTGAAGAGCGCGCCATGTAGACAATAATAATGTTGGATTGTTTCACCAGTTTTCCACCGTTAGCATCTTTTTTCCATCCACCAAAGCTGCCACGTTTGAAAACGTAAGAAGGAAAGACGGCTGTCGCTTATTATTTATCATAACCAACAGCCCAGGATAATGCAGCGTGCTTTACGTGATGGTGCACACTGAACAAGCTGTGTCGAGAGAGGATCCCGGTCACTTGTTTTACATGTTTTCCGGTCATTTGATCATCCATGTGTTCTGGAGCATAGCCGAAAGTATACGGCAAGTTCGTGACAGTTGGGTTGATTTAATAAGTTATTCAGAGACAGTTCCCCCAATGCACACACACACACACACACACACACACACACACACACACACACACACACACACACTTAACATTTACTTGTTCCAGCTTCGTAGAATACCACAAGAGAAGGCTGTGTGTTGCTCCGCTAAGTAAATTAAGTCCACTGTAGCCGGCGCCGTGACATTCCAGCTCATGCTACAGCACGAAGCTGTCAAATGAAGATAAGAGAAAAGAAAAAGAAGCTGAGAAAAGAGCAGCAGAGACAGAGACAGAGAGAGAGCGGAGACACTCGGAGAGGAGGGAGAGCGCTGACAAACAATTCACAACAGTGTGACAATCATGAGTTTGACAACAGTGGCCCTGACCTTGCCAGGCGTGGACAGGTTCCAAATGAGCTCAGAGTTGGAAAGGTGTCAAGTGCTTTTAAGCTCTGTGGACATTTTTGAACTTCTTTGGCCCCAGCGAGGCTTTCAATAAAGAATGTGTGTTTTTCTGTGTGTGTGCATGTGTGTGTTCACGGCCAGTATGTGTTTATTGGCAGGCCAGTCAGAGGTGTTAAAAAAGGTACCTGTATCTAGGTCATTATGCTCCAGCTCTTTTTCCTCCCTCCTCCACCCCCCATGTTTCCACCTTTTATCAGGCAGGTTTATCTAGTTTTCTCTGCTTAGATTGTTTCGTTTCACCTCTCGTAATCTCACAGTTTTCTCACTTCTCATCCTATTCCTCACACCCGAACACGTCACATCTGGATGGATAACTGATGAATTCATATTTTCCAGAACTTTCACTTTTATGCAATATTTAAGTCAAACACACGTGTGAATTGTATGAGGCAATGTTGGTTCTATTTATAATACTGTAAATGATAAGCATCATCTTTTATAAACATGGGAGGGGGGGGGCATCCTGGACAGGTCATCAGTTTTATCCCTGCTCACGCACACTAGTCATTCAAACCAAACTATTTAAATGGATCATATTGATGAGGACTAAGATTAAAGAGTTACAATATCACAATATTATCAATTTCAATAAAAAATATTGATACTTACTATAGAATGTAAACATTAACAGCCATGAAAGGGATTCAGGAAAAGTCATTATTGTGCCCGTTATTGTGTCGGCAGGTCAGCACAGTGCATTAATATTGTGATCATCTTGTCTGTGATGTTATTTTAATAATATTTTCTATAAATCATCTCACCCTCGTATCTGTGTCTACTCCCTCCACCTCTGTCCTGGCTCACCATCTCTCTGCTTTCATCCACTTAACAAGATTTACTACACCGTTTACAAATTTATCCCCCCCGTTTGTGAACGCAGGCCGGATGCATACATGTGCAAACTCATGCATGCGTAACATATTCACACACCCCCGATTCACATTTGCATTATTTACCCCAAGAGTGCCTGCAGCAATGCTACGGTGTTTTAGTCTGCTACAGCACCATAT
The DNA here is from genome assembly GCF_003711565.1 of Takifugu flavidus. Lineage (NCBI taxonomy): Eukaryota > Metazoa > Chordata > Actinopteri > Tetraodontiformes > Tetraodontidae > Takifugu > Takifugu flavidus. The sequence goes on along the minus strand of NC_079537.1, from coordinate 1,651,374 downwards.
GGGCCGCGTTATCATCCTCCATATAGATTGCTAATAAATACATTGCACCACAGTAATTGCTAAGCAGTGTAATTCATGACTAATTAATGTCTGGGTTAATTTATTAAAAATGACTTTATCAATATTTCACACAATTCCTCCATTATTCACAGCAGAACATGCGTTCAGACGTATCTGTGTCAGGCCACAGAGCAGGAGAAGTGTGTGTGTGCGTGTGTGTGTGTGTGTGTGTGTGTGGGTGGGTGGGTGGAGTGGGTGGGCCAATAACGTTCCCATTGTTTGGGCTCTGCTCATTTATGGGGACAAATCTCAATCCTCTCTAAGGTAAATAATTAATTGTGTGTTTAAGAAGATAAAAGTCTTCTTCACAGTTTCAGGTATGATGTCCTAATGGCGATGAAGTAGGACTGCGTCTTCAGACTTACCAGGAGCCGCGGCTGTACGGTTTCATCAGACTCAAGGGGTGAAGCTCCTTTACACGTAGTGTCTCTTTCTGACCGTCTGTCCTCACCTGCACCACTAGAACCACCGATAGTGGGAGGACTCGTCTTTCAGTGAGGGTGGATGTGTGTTCCACCTGTAGCAAAGCAGTGACTAATAAATTATAACCTGTCGATGAGGGTGAAGCCTGCTGCCGTCAGCAGCTCATAAACCTCCGCCAGGGTCTCCATTATTTATATCACGCGTGTCCAAGTTCACATCAGGCGACAGAACTCAGATGGGCTCTGATGCAGCACGAGGGCCAAATGTTCTCCGACAAGGTTCCATCCCCTTCCTCTGTGCTTCAAATCCCACCTCTCACTACCGCTCTCTCTCCCACCTTCTTTGGGATTACCGTCGCCATAGTAACGCAGCACATTGGCTCAGAAGTTGCGGCGGTTGTGGGCGCCACGGCAACAAACACCTGCGCGTGCGCGCTTAGCTTCGTTAAAGCGCGCAGGACACAAAAGCACGTGCTCACCTCGACGTGCAGACACTAGTCATTTTATAAACGGTTTCTGATTTACGTTGTCGTTTCTACCCTGTTTGTGTCAATTCCAAGACTTTATAGGCTGGAACTGTTAGCCCAGCGCGTCGAGCTGAATGAGATCATCAGTCCATTGAAATTTCAATATTTACTATCCAAAGAGAATGCAGAAGGGAATACGAGTAATTAGAGTAATTACTGTGTTATTACATACGTGTGTCAATCATGCCTATTACAGCTGCCGTAGTTTGGATGCAGCAGTAAAGCGGAGGTGACGCGCAGGTTCTAAAGATCTGGAAACGGGCCTTGGGTGGGTGTTTATTAACCTTATCATAAACAGTCACGTGTACCTGCTTCTTACAGTTTCACAGCCATTTGCATATTGTATAAAAGTATATGTGTACATGTACAGATATAAGGCTGGGTTTCCATGGAAACTGTCAGAGATAGAGCGTAAAGGGTGAGGAAGTGTAGGGGTTACGAGATTCTCGCTCTGTGTGTGTGTGTGTGTGTGTGTGTGTGTGTGGGTGGGTGGGTGGAGTGGGTGGGCCAATAACGTTCCCATTGTTTGGGCTCTGCTCATTTATGGGGACAAATCTCAATCCTCTCTAAGGTAAATAATTCATTGTGTGTTTAAGAAGATAAAAGTCTTCTTCACAGTTTCAGGTATGATGTCCTAATGGCGATGAAGTAGGACTGCGTCTTCAGACTTACCAGGAGCCGCGGCTGTACGGTTTCATCAGACTCAAGGGGTGAAGCTCCTTTACACGTAGTGTCTCTTTCTGACCGTCTGTCCTCACCTGCACCACTAGAACCACCGATAGTGGGAGGACTCGTCTTTCAGTGAGGGTGGATGTGTGTTCCACCTGTAGCAAAGCAGTGACTAATAAATTATAACCTGTCGATGAGGGTGAAGCCTGCTGCCATCAGCAGCTCATAAACCTCCGCCAGGGTCTCCATTATTTATATCACGCGTGTCCAAGTTCACATCAGGCGACAGAACTCAGATGGGCTCTGATGCAGCACGAGGGCCAAACGTTCTCCGACAAGGTTCCATCCCCTTCCTCTGTGCTTCGAATCCCACCTCTCACTACTGCTCTCTCTCCCACCTTCTTTGGGATTACCGTCGCCATAGTAACGCAGCACATTGGCTCAGAAGTTGCGGCGGTTGTGGGCGCCACGGCAACAACACCTGCGCGTGCGCGCTTAGCTTCGTTAAAGCGCGCAGGACACAAAAGCACGTGCTCACCTCGACGTGCAGACACTAGTCATTTTATAAACGGTTTCTGATTTACGTTGTCGTTTCTACCCTTTTTGTGTCAATTCCAAGACTTTATAGGCTGGAACTGTTAGCCCAGCGCGTCGAGCTGAATGAGATCATCAGTCCATTGGAAATTTCAATATTTACTATCCAAAGAGAATGCAGAAGGGAATACGAGTAATTAGAGTAATTACTGTGTTATTACATACGTGTGTCAATCATGCCTATTACAGCTGCCGTAGTTTGGATGCAGCAGTAAAGCGGAGGTGACGCGCAGGTTCTAAAGATCTGGAAACGGGCCTTGGGTGGGTGTTTATTAACCTTATCATAAACAGTCACGTGTACCTGCTTCTTACAGTTTCACAGCCATTTGCATATTGTATAAAAGTATATGTGTACATGTACAGATATAAGGCTGGGTTTCCATGGAAACTGTCAGAGATAGAGCGTAAAGGGTGAGGAAGTGTAGGGGTTACGAGATTCTCGCTCTGTGTGTGTGTGTGTGTGTGTGTGTGTGTGTGTGTGTGTGTGTGGTGTGTGTGTGTTGTGTGATGACAGTGAAGTGATGTAAGCTCATCTGACATAAACATTCTTGTTGTCATACACACACTTACACACACTCCTACTCCTACAGATTCAAGACGAGACGGCAAGTGTGTATTTGTGTGCGTGCGGTGTGTGCGCGGTAGAGGGAGGTGAAATGATTTCACCTGACAAACAATGCTGCTTTCTCTCGGTTTCTCTTTCTCTGAAACAGAAAGACCAACTGGAGCCGTGCAGGAGATCACACACAGACACACACATGCAGAGAGAGAGAGAGAGAGAGAGAGAGAGAGAGAGAGCCCTGACAAGCAGCTGTTGGTGTTGAACCTTTTTTTGCCATATGCTGTAGTGAAGGTGGGCCGTGAGAGGTCTTTCAAAACAAACAAATAAATAAATATGCTTTAAATCCAAATTAAATCTAAACACAACACAAGTGTCACCTTATTTGTTGACCCCTCACATTAGTAATGGAACGGAACTCACAACTCATCATTTCGTGCGGTGCGAGATGGCGCAGTGGCTCACAGGTGTCAAATGAAGCATCAGGTGAAACTGACAATCAAATCAAATCTGTAAAACCAAACAAGGCTTCATCCAAAGCACTCGCTCGAGTAGCTGTCCCATGGATATCCCTTTAAATTCCATTTGGCAGCATCCACTGTAGCCACTACAATGCTATGAGCATATAAATGTAATGTAAGTGATAAATATTAAGGTTTTGGTGGGCCTCAGAGGTTTTTGACATTTATAATTCGGCCTAACTTCTGAAGTTTGGGAATGGCTGTGCTGCGTCGCTACATTAGTCAGTTTAGTGAGCGACAACAAGCACAGCACTGGAGTTGCTAAGTAAGTGCTATTTAGGGACACGACCAGCGCAACAAGTAACATAAAAGTAACATCTTTTACTATGTCAGTTGTCATGGAAACATGACTTGTGCTACTGGTGCAGTGAGAACAAACGTGTGATCCAGGACTATACTAGATGATAAAGTAGTTCTTCTTTTGTGGTGTCATAGGCCCACACCACTATGTGTGAAAACACCCCAAATGAGAAAGATCCATCCATCCATCCTCCCCTCCCTCCATCCATCCATGCACCATCCCTCCATCCCACCCTCCCTCCCAGCAGTCAGTGGATGAGAGTCAGGAATACACCATGGACGAGGTCATTACAGGACACAGGCTAAGAATTTATGGCAATTTAAAATCTGTAATTAGCATGATGTGCATGCTTTTGAACTGCGGGAGGAACGTGTGGTACCCAGAGAGAACCCTGAGAGGAAGGGAACGTGCCGACTCCACAGAGAGGTCGGAACGGTAGAAATTACTGACACACCCCTTGAAAACAGGATGAAAATCTTCATAACATTTTTACTGATGTTTGTCTTGTATGTGCACATACAAGTGCACACATGTGCACACATACGCATACACACACACACACTCTCTCACACACACATCCTTGTTTCTATCTTTGTGAGGACTTTATTAGACCCATTGCATTCCCCAGCCCCTTACATTAATCCTAAACCTCACAACTAACCCTCCAACCATGGCCTGAACCCAATTCTGACCTAAACCTTAAAATCATGTCTTACCCCTCAGTGCTTTAATGTCGTGAGATCCAGCCAAAATGTCCTCACTTCCCAAAAAATGTCCCCACTTTGCTGGAAGAATGTGGAATTTGGTACTCAATGTGTAGCAAGCACAAGAACAAACACACACACACACACACCACACACACACACAAATCATCTGCAGTGTGTAAGTTTTTGGTGCACACCAAAAGTCTTCATGCCACTGACATTGTGTCTTCCAGTTTTTGTCTCACTCTCCGTCCTCAATATTTTTCTGCAGGTACCTGATGAATGTGACGTTCGAGGGGCGTAATCTGTCGTTCAGTGAGGACGGATACCAGCTGCATCCGAAGCTGGTGATCATTCTGCTCAACAAGGACAGACAGTGGGACCGGGTAAGTTGGGATGGGGGGGGGCAGAAAGCGCTCTGTATTTATATTCATGTTGTTTAAATGGACGCACAAATGGTCACAAAACACTTTCCGGTGAAGTTTAATCCGTCACCGTTGACGGGGTTTCCGATATTTCTGTCCTCTGAGCGCGGCCACAGTCTGGCTTTCTGAATCTTTTATCGTCAGATTTTCACTCAGCATTTCAAGCCTTAAGCTTTTGAGACGCAACCCTGATTAGATGTTATCAAGTCGATGAAGGTGCCTTTGAGCAAATGGAGATATTACTGGGTACAGTGAAGTTCCCTAAACGTACACATACGCAGGCTTGGTTAGTGGCCGTCACCAATTCACAGGCTTAAGATTAAGATTTTGTAAACAAATTAATTATCTCCTATGACTACTGAAATGTGTGGTAATTAAAATCTTATATTTAATATAACGTAACACATATATGTTGTTAAAAGTTACATTAGTAACCGGTAAATATGGAGTTTTAATTGTTCTTTCTCGATCAAATTAAACATTAAACTGGGGACATTGACATTGAGAACCTAGTCCTACCTTCCATTGTCAAACTTTGGATCAAAGTAGTTTTACAGATGTTTCTTTGATCTGTAACTCTCACCTTTATTGCAAACCCTGAACCAGCAACCTTGAATGAACCTGCAGCTCCGAGACACTCTCCATTATCCTTTGGCTCTTCCTGTTCGTTATTGTCCACGTTTCTCTCTTTCTTCTGTCTCTAATCTATATTCTGTCCTCTGATCTGAGGACAAGGTGAATGGCTCCACTCCTCTCTCCCTTCTTCTCTCCATTTCCCCCTTGCAACTAGCACCAGCCTTTTCCTCTCCTTCACTCCCTCACTGCTGTTTCATTCTAAGCTTGACTTCCAGCTGAACCACTTTTGGTTCTTAATGAGTTTCAGCCCCTAGAACCGTCCTTTCACAGCAGCTCTGAAGTAGTATGAAGACCATGTAGAGACTAGGCTAGTTTACACTCGTCTAAGCTCACTTTGACCCCTTCCTCACCACCATTCCCCCCTTTCTTTCCTTCCCTCCACCTCTCTTTATCATTTAGCTTCCTCCACACGTTAGTCCAGTTCAAGTGTTCTGTTGCTGTTCCCCACAGAGGGTGCATTTACATTTAGAACACAAACACACTTTGCACTCCTGCCCCCCCTTAACCGGCCACCTAATTGGTGAACCATATCCATTTCCACCTGCATCTTTTTCTTTGGTTAAAGTGGCCTACAGGGCACTCAGGGTGCGGGCGGAATTTACAGGTATGGCTGCTTGAGACAGGTCGGGGGAGTGAATGGACTAATTAATGATGCTTGTTCGGTGGAGTAGAACCCAAAGGCCCTTCAAACGTACAGCTGGACACTCCTCTGGAGAAGAGCCAATGTTTTGCATCTGAATGAGCTCCATCTCACTTTCTCTTTGATGCGCTTTTGAATTTCTCCTGAATTTAGCTCAGTCCCAGTTCAATCCTTCATGCATGTCCAAGGAATACCTGCTCCACATCGCTGAATTCATGAGAAATTATCCCACCGAGAGCATGACTCAGGTTATCGTGATGGTCGTGTCTGAGGTGTACACGAGCAGAGGACAAATGTCCATGACAAATTTGCCTACAGGCAGAGTAAAGTACATTGTCTCATATCTTTAGCCTTCATGCATGCAACATTAAGTCTGTAACCAATTCCCTATGAGGACAATAAGGGAGATTGTATCTAATCGCCTCTTTTGTTTGTCCGTGTTTCAGCACACTCCTGGTTTATTGTTTCTCTTTCTTTTTAATCCTTCCATTCACCACTTTTGTCTCACTCCTTCCCTCCCCTCTTTCCTCTTGATCTGAATTCTGCTCTTCCCCCGCCTGCAGTTGCGTCCTTCATGTTAACCTTGTTCTCATTCTTTGCTCTCGGTCCCAGAGTCCCCAGCTTTTTTCTCCCCTTCGCGTTTCCCTCCACAGCCTATTTTACATGTTTACATCCTTTAATAGGAAAACTGTTCATTCCTCACCTCAGTGCTGTGCTTATGAGGGACTAATCCCAGTTGATTCCATCTGCAAAACTGTAGCAGTAGGTGTTTTTGAGTTTGCATTTCACTCTGGAATTGGATTTTTTTGTGCCATATTTTTTAGTGATGTCATCACTCACCTAAAGTCCCCACAATTGTGTATTAAGTGGCAAGTTATGAGTCCCCGGTGTTGCCAAGTGGCATAATTGTTGCCACCACATGACTTGTGCTTGTAGCCTGGCTTTTGTCCGGAGCAATAACAACGACAAGAATCCCACAGGAACGCAGCAGCTGTGCTCTCAGTGCTTTGACGAGCACCAAACACGTCCATGTGCCATAGTTAAGTGGGTCTTGTTGATGAAGAGGAATTGAACAGTTTCACTCTTGTGTCACTGTCCTTCCCTGAACCAGCAGCAGATTTTTTTGCGTAATCAGATTTGGTGGTGACATCATCCACAGTCGTGCAGCATAGTTTAAAGAATGTAATTTTAGAAAGGACGGACCTGTTAAACTTCCACATTGATATATATTGGAAAGACATTTCTCACCAACTCTATCTATTTATCACTGTTATTCTCCATTTTTTCATGATTTTTCGGATCATAACCTTTTAATTTTTGCAGTTTGGACTTCAAACAATAAAAAGTGGCTAGAGAAATAGGACATACCTGGAACTAAAGCCTGTGTGATATTTTTACACACAGGCTTAATGCCACACTTGCTGTGTATCTCTGCAGGTGGGTAAATGGGAGAACCGCTCCCTGTCCATGAAATACCACGTGTGGCCTCGCTTTGAACTATACGGAGGGGCAGCGACCCGAGAGGATGACCACCTGTCCATCGTGACATTGGAGGAGGCTCCGTTCGTCATTGTCGAGGACGTAGACCCACTGAGTCTGACGTGCATGAGGAACACGGTGCCCTGCCGAAAACAGATCAAAACGCTGTGAGTGTCAAAACTCAGGTCAAATGAATCAGCGTCAGGTTCTGATGATGAAACACTGGGGGGAGGGGACACACGTGAAGCGGAGAGTAACAATAACGGCAAACATTTACCAGGACAGTTCACGTGTAATTGGTACAGTGAGTTCGTGCAAAATGGGCAGGAGAAGTGTATATATTTTGCTCCTGAGTGATGTTAAATCTCTGTGGCAGCAGCAGCACAGACGCAGAGGTAAATTCAGGTCACACATCATGTGTGAGAGCCAGGAAATGCTCAACGGCAACAAGTCACATTGTGGGTTGTTTTTTTGTTTACTTTTCCAAAAATAACCTTGACGATCTTTGTCTGCAGTAATCAGACGAAGGAGTCGGGGATTTACATCAAGCGTTGCTGCAAAGGTTTCTGCATCGACATCCTGAAGAAGATCGCCAAGACGGTCAAGTTCACCTACGACCTTTACCTGGTCACCAATGGAAAACACGGCAAGAAGATCAACGGGACGTGGAACGGCATGGTGGGAGAGGTGAGGGGGTGGTCCTGCCATTACGTGTGGGGTTTTTGAGAACGTCTGTCTCTGTTACCTTTGCGTTCCCAGCTCACTGTCTGAGACTGACAGTTGCGTGTATTTATGAAGGAGGAAAGTGGCCAAATCTGGAAGGCTTGCTGAGGATTAATGTCCACTCGGTGGAAAGCTGTCTCTTGCTATTTGTCATCGCCATGCATGTGTAAATGATGTGATGATCTTTTTGCTAGACCTCAGCGCTGCCTTTGATACAGCTGATCTTGGCATTTCGTTGCAGAGGCTTGCGCATGTCATCAGGATTAAAGGGGCCGTGCTGGGCTGCTTTAGATCACATTTATCAGATAGATTCCAGTTTGTTCATGTTCAAGATGTTTCCTTGTCATATAGTAGAATTACCCTTTATTGGGTCATGGTTGACTGTCGTGGTCTCCTCTCTTCTCCTTGCGTTGCCTCAATATCTCCTTTATCCTTCTTTCCATCAGCAGTAAGGTACCCCAATATAATCCTGGTCCTGCTCAAGATTTCTTCCTGTTAAAAGGAGTTTGTCCTTTCCACAGTTGCATGCTCGGAATCATATATAAATGATGCATTAGACCCCACTGACCCCAGGCTTAGCCCTTATTTTGTGTAAGTTTATTCACCTAGCTATTGTCTGTTGAGTCCAAGGTGGAGCTGAAATGCTAGCCCAGTGCTACAGGATATAGCAGCGTAAAGCCAACTTTACAGTAATGCACTATGAACACAAAACAACCCAAGAGGAAAATAGTTACTGATCCAGAACAAATAAAAACCATGTGATCCAGCCGACGAAATAATGGCTAAGACAGATTTTGCCTGTGGTCAATATAGCATGTGTGGCTTATGTCAGATATGCCTGAAGGGTTTGTTTCCTCTGTGAAATGTGATTTCATACCTTGAATTATAAGCTTTATTTTATTTCCTCCGGGTCACCTCCCTGTCTAACGGACCTCGCACTCAGTGTCAAATAGGCTAAGCATCTAACCCAAGGGTGCGTGCATTTGAGTCAGCTGCATCAATTCAGGTTGCGGCTCTAAATACCAGCTAATCGACATTGGTCCCTAAGGTAAGGTCAGTTACCGTGACTCAACCTGTAAGAACGAGACACTCGGCTGTCTGGCTATTTCGGTAGAAGCAGATTGATCCGAGTCCAAAGGTCAGGGGTCAGGAACACAGAAGTTTGAACAACCTTCAGATATCACCAGAACAATTATCAGACAGAAACAAGTCACCTTTTTATTAAATATAAACGGCTGAGTCTTCCTGCCACTCAGCTTCTGTATTTCAGCGACAGGCAGCTGTAATCACAGTTATCTCTGAATCGCTGTTGCCGTGTGGAAGAAAAAGTGCCATAATGTGCTATTTCCTTCCTCACCTACACAGAGGAATGGTCATTAAGGAGGAGGAGTGGTAGACACACAGAGACACACTTACACACCTCCTCGCAGTTCTTCAATATGTGCTATTTTAAATAAACTCAAGTTCTGCAGCACAACTCACACTTTTGAATGTCCGATATTCACTAAATCATCGGTCAGGGGCCCATTTATCTTGCAGGATCAGTCCCTGTACCCAAACTGACATCAGCCAAAGCCTTAACACACTGTGTTCGAGATTTGAAATGAAATATTGAAAAGAATTTTTAAAATATTTTATGAGGGCTTACTCTTTATTGATTCTTGTGCTCTGTGTCAGATTTCATGAGCTGCTCTGGCTCTCCGTGCCCAGCCTGATATATAATAGGCAACAGACTTGATTACACCAGTTGGGCTTCGCTGGCAGAGTCACATAAAGACGCTGGCAACACTTAGCAGTCGAGACACGCACACACACGCGCGTGCACAGATCCTCGCTCATTCTCAATAACACCCACATGGGTCACTTTCATAACACGCACAGAACAAGTCGTAGGAGGGAGATGGAGAGAGCGAGTGGAAAGAGAGAAAATGAGGGAGAGGAAGTGAGTACACTGCTGGGTGGACTCGCTCGCTCCTTCCTCTGGGAGACATTCACACATTCAGGCACTAAACACACACACACAGGAGTACGAACACACACGTGTTGACGAAACAGATGAGATTTTAAAAAAAAATAAATGCAAATGCAGGCGCAGAGCTCGCAGACGCTGATGGTGCGGAGCAAATGTGTGTTATTGTTCCCCACCTGTGAAGGTCCACCTCAGGTGCAGAACAAAGGGCTCTCTTTATGACTCACCAGGAGCTTTGACTCATCCCGTCACAAACATCTTATTAACTCTGCGAGCTAGTCTTGTCCCACTTCACCCTCTGCGCTGCAGGGCTTTGAAATTTTGGGGCTAAATATACCTGCCGCCGAGGTGCCAGCAGGGGGGAGGCAGGTAGAGGAAGGGCAGACACGGCTGCAGCTATTTCCAGCAGCCCTGACCCACTGTGGCAACCCACTTTCTACCTCCCTTTCTGTCGTTCCCCCTCCTTCCCCTCCCCAGGCGCGGATCACGAGTGCCCATTCTCGCGCCGGGTTTCGGAAAGCGTGCCCACCAGCCGCGCTCCAGCTCTGTCTCGCCGGTATTCTTTCCCCCCATTTCAACGTGTCCTCGTTCCCTCCAACCTGTCCCATCTGTTACGCCCAAACTTGATTCCCTCCATTTTCTGACAGCTGGAAGAGCAAATAGCTGCATCTGCTGCATACTTATCTGTGCTGTACTCTTATTTTCCTAACTTCCAGTAAAACGGTGAAAAAAAAAGCTGTTTTTTGGAGGAGGCTGGGAACCACTGTTGGGTGCATAAACTTTAACCCTGTAGCAAACCATTTCTTCCTGATCTAATGGGTTTCTGAAAGCTCTTCTGCTCTTCAGTCACACCTTTTTAAAAGCAGGACCAGCATGATTAACAGGGTTTTTTAAAAATATGCACAACCTGCTAAGAGCTCTGATGTTCTATTTTTGGGTCATAATCTATTCTTACCTTCCTTGTTTTTATGTGTTGTTTTCTGCGCTAGAAGAGTTTTACCTCCAGGAAATTTGAATATTCTACAAAAGATTTGTCCCTTTAAAGTGCACTTCTCTCCTCATTTGACAGAGCTCCAGCAGGTTGTTTGCACGACTGAAAATGAAAAGGTTTCAATTAACATAGGAGGGCCTGTTTTTCCCCCCAACCATCTTCACCAGGTGGTGACAAAGAACGCGCTCATGGCCGTCGGCTCCCTGACCATCAACGAGGAGAGATCGGAAGTCATCGACTTTTCCGTCCCTTTCATCGAGACGGGCATCAGCGTCATGGTGTCCCGTAGCAACGGCACCGTCTCTCCATCAGCCTTTTTAGGTGAGGAGCCAGAAATGATGTGGTGCTATTGTTGTTCTTAGCTTGTATTTGATTGTACATATGTCTGGTCATATTTTAACATTTTTCATGGATAAATTCACCTTAGATAAAAATATATTCTATATTCTTTCATTTTGCACTAATGTGCATGAGTAATTGTTGAATAGTATTCAATTGGCTCCAGAATTAGTCATTTCCCAACATAATGTTCTTTGTATTTATTCCCGTTTCCAGCCGCACAGTTGCTGCAGTAAAAAGAGGCTGAGTAAAGTGATTTAGCAGACAGGTTCAGTGATTAGAGCTGAGCTTTAATGCATTTGCATGATGGGAACACAGACTGCACGGCGTGATAATACATCTGTAATAACTGTTTATTTACTCTCTCTTTTGCTCGCTTTCTCTTTGCCCTCTTATATTCCTTACACCTACTGTATTTTTCTGACTTCTTCTTCCCAATCTGGTGCTCCACATTTACATACCTCTCCTGCCTTGTTCATGTTGCCTTCTGCGCTCTCTTTTTCTCCCTTCTTTCTCTCTCCTCCTCGCTTTTGCGTTCCTCTCATCCCTCATTTTCCCCATTCGGTCTCTCTCTCTCTGCATGATCCATGCCTTTTCCACGCTCTCTCCTTCATCCATCTCCCTCCAACCCCCCCTCCCTCTCTCCCCTCCAGAGCCATTCAGTGCGGACGTGTGGTGATGATGTTCGTGATGCTGCTGCTGGTGTCAGCAATAGCGGTGTTCATATTCGAGTACTTCAGCCCTGTGGGCTACGACCGCTGTCTGGCCGATGGCAGAGGTGAGAGGCCCTAGCTGGAGACACACACACACACACACACACACACACACACACACACACACACACACACACAGGAGTACGAACACACACGTGTTGACGAAACAGATGAGATTTTAAAAAAAAATAAATGCAAATGCAGGCGCAGAGCTCGCAGACGCTGATGGTGCGGAGCAAATGTGTGTTATTGTTCCCCACCTGTGAAGGTCCACCTCAGGTGCGGAACAAAGGGCTCTCTTTATGACTCACCAGGAGCTTTGACTCATCCCGTCACAAACATCTTATTAACTCTGCGAGCTAGTCTTGTCCCACTTCACCCTCTGCGCTGCAGGGCTTTGAAATTTTGGGGCTAAATATACCTGCCGCCGAGGTGCCAGCAGGGGGGAGGCAGGTAGAGGAAGGGCAGACATGGCTGCAGCTATTTCCAGCAGCCCTGACCCACTGTGGCAACCCACTTTCTACCTCCCTTTCTGTCGTTCCCCCTCCTTCCCCTCCCCAGGCGCGGATCACGAGTGCCCATTCTCGCGCCGGGTTTCGGAAAGCGTGCCCACCAGCCGCGCTCCAGCTCTGTCTCGCCGGTATTCTTTCCCCCCATTTCAACGTGTCCTCGTTCCCTCCAACCTGTCCCATCTGTTACGCCCAAACTTGATTCCCTCCATTTTCTGACAGCTGGAAGAGCAAATAGCTGGATCTGCTGCATACTTATCTGTGCTGTACTCTTATTTTCCTAACTTCCAGTAAAACGGTGAAAAAAAAAGCTGTTTTTTGGAGGAGGCTGGGAACCACTGTTGGGTGCATAAACTTTAACCCTGTAGCAAACCATTTCTTCCTGATCTAATGGGTTTCTGAAAGCTCTTCTGCTCTTCAGTCACACCTTTTTAAAAGCAGGACCAGCATGATTAACAGGGTTTTTTTTAAATATGCACAACCTGCTAAGAGCTCTGATGTTCTATTTTTGGGTCATAATCTATTCTTACCTTCCTTGTTTTTATGTGTTGTTTTCTGCGCTAGAAGAGTTTTACCTCCAGGAAATTTGAATATTCTACAAAAGATTTGTCCCTTTAAAGTGCACTTCTCTCCTCATTTGACAGAGCTCCAGCAGGTTGTTTGCACGACTGAAAATGAAAAGGTTTCAATTAACATAGGAGGGCCTTTTTCCCCCCAACCATCTTCACCAGGTGGTGACAAAGAACGCGCTCATGGCCGTCGGCTCCCTGACCATCAACGAGGAGAGATCGGAAGTCATCGACTTTTCCGTCCCTTTCATCGAGACGGGCATCAGCGTCATGGTGTCCCGTAGCAACGGCACCGTCTCTCCATCAGCCTTTTTAGGTGAGGAGCCAGAAATGATGTGGTGCTATTGTTGTTCTTAGCTTGTATTTGATTGTACATATGTCTGGTCATATTTTAACATTTTTCATGGATAAATTCACCTTAGATAAAAATATATTCTATATTTTTTCATTTTGCACTAATGTGCATGAGTAATTGTTGAATAGTATTCAATTGGCTCCAGAATTAGTCATTTCCCAACATAATGTTCTTTGTATTTATTCCCGTTTCCAGCCGCACAGTTGCTGCAGTAAAAAGAGGCTGAGTAAAGTGATTTAGCAGACAGGTTCAGTGATTAGAGCTGAGCTTTAATGCATTTGCATGATGGGAACACAGACTGCACGGCGTGATAATACATCTGTAATAACTGTTTATTTACTCTCTCTTTTGCTCGCTTTCTCTTTGCCCTCTTATATTCCTTACACCTACTGTATTTTTCTGACTTCTTCTTCCCAATCTGGTGCTCCACATTTACATACCTCTCCTGCCTTGTTCATGTTGCCTTCTGCGCTCTCTTTTTCTCCCTTCTTTCTCTCTCCTCCTCGCTTTTGCGTTCCTCTCATCCCTCATTTTCCCCATTCGGTCTCTCTCTCTGCATGATCCATGCCTTTTCCACGCTCTCTCCTTCATCCATCTCCCTCCAACCCCCCCTCCCTCTCTCCCCTCCAGAGCCATTCAGTGCGGACGTGTGGGTGATGATGTTCGTGATGCTGCTGCTGGTGTCAGCAATAGCGGTGTTCATATTCGAGTACTTCAGCCCTGTGGGCTACAACCGCTGTCTGGCCGATGGCAGAGGTGAGAGGCCCTAGCTGGAGACACACACACACACACACACACACACAGTGCGAGAGTGAGCCAGCTAGGGTACCCACTGGGGAGCAAACTGCATGATTGTTAGGGGATATAGATGCAAACTGATGCAGACACTTTTCTCCTCCAGCCTTTCTCGCCGCTTTCAGTTAGAACACACCAGATGGTCGGATATGCTTCTGCTGTTTTCATCAGTGGCATCGCACATTTGAAATATGCACTTAAAGTGATGCTGCGCCGTGTAGTTCCAGTTTTTCAGCAGACCACCATGGAAGTGCGCTGAAAACTCCAATATGCTGACTTTGTGATGTACGCCGCTCATGAGTAGACCCCAATTCATTCTAATTAAGTGTATAACGAGATACGACACAACACTTCCACTCATTGACTCATTTCCGTTTTTAGCGTGGCGCCATTTAACAGGCTTTTTATGAGTAATAAAACGATGAATCTGTCTGCTGGAACATGGACGTGGCTCTGTTATTCAAACACAGGTGAAAGCAGGACAAGGTTGTGCAGATGAGCGGGGAGAATATGGGCGGCGAGCAACTTCCTGAGAACGAGTGTTTGGTGACTAATGCCTCTTCTGGTAATTTATACCAAACACGGAAGCAGGCACAGGTGTGCGGGTTAATTCTTCGTGAATGTCAATAACGCAGGCTCCGTCCCTCTCCCACGAGTTGCGCATCGCCGCTTACGAACACTGACAAAACGCCTCCGCATATGGAGCGGCTGCCCTGGATGACCCAGCCACTCCCGCTCTTACTCGCCGCTTCCCTCTCCCAGCGCCCACAAGTGGTTCGGTCCCTCACCCACCAGCAGCGTCGCTTCCGTCACGCCGGACGGGCTGTTTTGCATTCATTTCCATATTTTGGAAGAAACACTTGTGAGCTCTGACAGCAGGAGGTTGCTTTTGTGTTAGAGCCCTAGACACAAAAAGAGGGGGAAAAAATCATTGACTTCTCAAAACTCCAACTCTGATGCGCACACACACACACACACACACACACACAGTGCAAGAGTGAGCCAGCTAGGGTACCCACTGGGGAGCAAACTGCATGATTGTTAGGGGATATAGATGCAAACTGATGCAGACACTTTTCTCCTCCAGCCTTTCTCGCCGCTTTCAGTTAGAACACACCAGATGGTCGGATATGCTTCTGCTGTTTTCATCAGTGGCATCGCACATTTGAAATATGCACTTAAAGTGATGCTGCGCCGTGTAGTTCCAGTTTTTCAGCAGACCACCATGGAAGTGCGCTGAAAACTCCAATATGCTGACTTTGTGATGTACGCCGCTCATGAGTAGACCCCAATTCATTCTAATTAAGTGTATAACGAGATACGACACAACACTTCCACTCATTGACTCATTTCCGTTTTTAGCGTGGCGCCATTTAACAGGCTTTTTATGAGTAATAAAACGATGAATCTGTCTGCTGGAACATGGACGTGGCTCTGTTATTCAAACACAGGTGAAAGCAGGACAAGGTTGTGCAGATGAGCGGGGAGAATATGGGCGGCGAGCAACTTCCTGAGAACGAGTGTTTGGTGACTAATGCCTCTTGTGGTAATTTATACCAAACACGGAAGCAGGCACAGGTGTGCGGGTTAATTCTTCGTGAATGTCAATAACGCAGGCTCCGTCCCTCTCCCACGAGTTGCGCATCGCCGCTTACGAACACTGACAAAACGCCTCCGCATATGGAGCGGCTGCCCTGGATGACCCAGCCACTCCCGCTCTTACTCGCCGCTTCCCTCTCCCAGCGCCCACAAGTGGTTCGGTCCCTCACCCACCAGCAGCGTCGCTTCCGTCACGCCGGACGGGCTGTTTTGCATTCATTTCCATATTTTGGAAGAAACACTTGTGAGCTCTGACAGCAGGAGGTTGCTTTTGTGTTAGAGCCCTAGACACAAAAAGAGGGGGAAAAAATCATTGACTTCTCAAAACTCCAACTCTGATGCGCACACACACACACACACACACACACACACACACACATGTATACAGTATATATCGACAGACCTGTTTCATACCTCTCATGGGCCATCATGTTGAGAAGAAACATTCCTCCCCAAAGTGCTGTTGGCCGCTGTGCCCCTCCCTCTTTTAACTGCCTGTAGCCACCGTGGGAGGTTGGTATCAAGAAGACTGCAGATTGAAGTTTGGACTACAAAGTATCAATGGCACGGCCACAGATTTGTGAAGTCTGCCTCAATTCCTTTGCAAAGCGGGCGTGAAATGAGAGCACCATGCGCCAGTGCATGAGAACACACACATCCCTGTTCTCTCACACGCGGACACGTACCCACACACAAACTGCTAATCACAGAAGAGAGGCCGATGAACCCAAGCGCTGCAGATAAATCGAACCTACGCAGAGTTGAATAAGCTGCAGACAACTCCAGAACACGTTTGGTCTGGTCATGAGGAGGCTGGGGGCAAGAACCTTTTTCAAGTGTCAGAGAAATTGCACCATGACTGCAAGTACTTCATTCATTGAAATTTGTTTATGGAGATATATTTAGAACTGCGCACTGGAATTTAAAACATCGTTGCTGATCATTGCTGAGGAGTAGTTCTTGTTAGAATCGTTTAGCTGCGCTGTAGAACATGTGGAACCCATATTATCACTTAGCCTTCTGTTCAAACTCACTTTAATTGACATTTTCTTCCACCGTTGCCTGAACAGCAGCATTTAGTCTGGATCTTTCAAAAATATCAAACCTGTTGCTCCAGAATGCTCGGAGTAAAGACCTTGTGGGATGTTTCCATCTGTGGAACTGAAAACATATAACACTGATGAGTTTAGTCAGGGGTTTCGATCTCGTGCATTTTGAGTGGGAGCATATTTTGAGGAGTTATTTACATCTGAGGGTGGCTTTGTGCCTTGGCAGCCTTGTGTTTTTCTAGTTTAGCCTTTAATAATTCAAACTGTCAAGCACACCTATTTAGCTAAAAAGCAGTAAGTCTCTTTATTTTAAATGCTGGAAGAAGGTTAAATGTTTCTTATTTATTTTAGAGCTCAGCTGATCTCTGCCTGTCTTTCAGAGCCTCACGGTCCATCCTTCACCATCGGTAAGGCCATCTGGCTGCTCTGGGGTCTGGTCTTTAACAACTCTGTACCGGTGCAGAACCCCAAAGGCACCACAAGTAAGATCATGGTGTCAGTGTGGGCCTTCTTCGCTGTCATCTTCCTGGCCTCTTACACTGCCAACCTGGCTGCGTTCATGATCCAGGAGGAGTACGTGGATCAGGTCACTGGCCTTTCAGACAAAAAGGTATGATGGATGCTTTTAGTACCATCTAGTCTCAGCTGTGTTTATGAACTAGAGCTTTCACACGCTTCCGTCACTCTCTCGGTCTTTGTCTTACCCACACCCCCCCTTCAGTTCCAGAGCCCCAATGACTTCTCACCCCCATTCCGGTTCGGCACCGTCCCAAATGGGAGCACAGAGAGAAACATCAGGAACAACTATCCAGAAATGCACTCTTACATGACAAAGTTCCATCAGAGGAACGTCAACGAAGCCCTGCAGAGTCTCAAAGCTGGGTAAGTGCACATGGAAATGGTCCATTCGGCTCACTGGAACAACTAAAACGACTGTGAAAACATCCCACGAGGGACTACTTTACAAAATAGGATACTAAACAAAACCTTTTGGAGCAACTTAATGTCACTTTGCATTGCTGCCCCTTTGAGCAGCATCAAATAACAAAATAAGGCTGAAAAGAAAAATCTAGCTAAGAAAAACTTCCTAAAAAATATCAGTCAGAACATATCTAAGATCTTTAAAAGAGAGGGGATTATGCGCTCTAGTGCAGCCCTGCACCAGAGGGCTATTAAGGTGTTTGAGCTTAACTTAAACTGACTAATGCAACATACCTGTTACCTGTTATTAGCTGTTATTATGCCCTCTGTATAGTTAGGGTTAAGAAGCACTAATTAACCCGATCCTGTCTCTGGTTCATTTCTTCGCATCAGCAAACTGGACGCTTTCATCTACGATGCCGCGGTGCTGAACTACATGGCGGGCAGGGATGAGGGTTGCAAGCTGGTGACCATTGGCAGTGGCTACATCTTTGCCACCACAGGCTACGGCATCGCCATCCAGAAGGATTCCCACTGGAAGAGACACGTGGACCTCGCCATCCTGCAGCTTTTCGGAGACGGTGAGGCTTCACGTTGTTTCGGCTCCCTGATTTATTCATGTGCGCTCAGCGTAATGCATTAGTGGACACGGGACGCCGCCATGCATACAATACAGTGCCGTGCTGATGAGCTGTTCACTTTTTAATCATTGAGAGACGCAGCAGAGTTTCCAGCGCGCTCCAACACGGAGGGAACAGCTCAACCACAGAGAAATGTTCTGCTCATTTGAACAGTCCTTCCCTGCGTGAGTGACAGTGAGGACGATAGCGCGTTCATGTCTGGACATGACTGACGACCACTGATGAGACGTTCCAGCAAATGCATCTGGACCGGGGGAACTATTTACCTACCCGAAAAAAAGAGGCGTGACTTTTTTGAGCGTTTTTGCAGCGAGACAGGAAGTCAGTCGTTAGGGCCTGAATCAGCTAACACTTGAACTGTTCTGCGAACAGGTGACTTCAGTCAGCCTCGGAGGCTGTAAGAATTATAAATAAATGGTAACATAAATATATAAAGAGCCAGTGTTTCGGTAATGTTAGCATTAGATAATCCTGTTGAGCCAACCGATATTTTGTCAGCATCTAAAATTAACAATTGCAAATGTATCTAAATTAAAGCTTTTATCGGTGGTACAGTTGGGTGGGTGGGCAATAATGTGAAATCACAACATGTAACTGTGTTTCTAACACTTTAGACTTTGTAGCTGTTGTAATGTTTTAAGAAATGATAATATGCCCAATTCAATGATCTTATGGGTTGAAATGGCAACTTTTTAATTCATTAATCTAAATTCATTTTAAAAGCTCATTAAACTTGTTTCATTTAACAACCAATTTTCCTTGAATTAATCTTTAATCAGTCCATTCTAAAAAGCTACAGAGAAGCAGCTAAGTTTGTTGAAAATACTGGGGGTCTGACCAGCTGAGGCCCCTGCCTATTTCTAAGGCAGCCACATGGCTGGTAACTAAACTGCTTACATCCAGGAGCAGCTTTGTGTCCAACTTCTCCTGGGTTCGTCCATTTCGGGCGTTCCCCTGGACCCCCTGGAGCTCCAATAACCCAGAGAGACAAAGAAATGAAATTGTCTTTGAGGTTAACTCTCATTCTGAAGACAAACTCTTCACCTGAAGTTAAACTGAGTAACAACCGAGTCAGCAGCTTTATCAGATTTCAGTGTTTAAGACTGACTGAGAACATTTGTGCACGCGCTTGAGTGTGAATCCAGCCTGATGTGACCTGCTGCCCTGAACAGATGTGAAGACTCCAGACATCCACACCCCTCATACACCAGAGGCCAAGAAATCCATCGGAGCCATGCCGACAGCCTTCTTTGTTAGGAACGATAGCCAGCCATTATATAGATTTTCTTATTTACTCTACGGGAGCCGATGCGCAATTTCGGGACTCATTTTCTCCAGGAATAATTTGTTTTTTCGCTCTGATCTAGTTTATTATGAGATCATCACTTTCATCGATACGAGCTAAAGCAAAGTAAGACAGGGAAACTATTATATAAACATATAAATTATCAGGTGAATATTTTCATATGTCAGTGGTGAACAAATAGAAGTGTTACTGTATATCCAGACTCAAGGTTATGTTTTTTAAGTGACAAGAAATCACTAAAACTGCTGT
This sequence comes from Takifugu flavidus, assembly GCF_003711565.1. NCBI lineage: Eukaryota > Metazoa > Chordata > Actinopteri > Tetraodontiformes > Tetraodontidae > Takifugu > Takifugu flavidus. The sequence goes on along the minus strand of NC_079537.1, from coordinate 1,631,109 downwards.
TCAGTTTCTTTGTTTGTTTTTTAAAAAAGAGAATCTATATAAAATAATGCTAATGCTCAGAAGCCAGACGCCGCGCCGGTGTCAGAGGCAGCGGCCGCTGAATGTGTGATTAATTATGCGACGCTTGTCCCGCCACAGTGGACTTTGATAGAGCTCAGCTCGCGGTGAGTCAGATGGAGACCTCAGAAACACACATGCACTCGCGCATTAGTGCTTTTAGAACCCGTGTGGCCGCCAGCACCATAGCCACAGAAGTGAGCGCTGTAATACGGCTGCAACTAACATGTGAAGATGTTTGAAGTGTCTACTGCAAAATTCAGGGCTCGCTTTCACTCCTAAATCTCTTGACCCCCTCCCATCCTAACTATCTGCCTGCCATCTTCTCTCCTCTCTCCGTCTGTTGCATCATCTCTCCATCCCTGGTGTCTTCTCGTACCCATCCTGTTCTTGCATCATATCCATCCTCTCTTTTTTATGTTTTACGTTGCTTTTGCTTTGTTTCAAACCCCAAAGAATAAAAAGAAACATTTCTCCCACCAAGTGTCATAATTGCGCCCCCCCCCTTCACAATCCTCTCTGTTTTCTCCCCTTCATTCTTCTCCTCCCGTAATTTACTCTCACCCCTTCTCCCCCTCATCCAGGTGAGATGGAGGAGCTGGAGTCCCTGTGGCTGACTGGGATCTGCCACCACGAAAAGAACGAGGTCATGTCCAGCCAGCTGGACGTGGACAACATGGCGGGTGTCTTCTACATGCTGGGAGCCGCCATGGCCCTGTCTCTCATCACCTTCATCTGCGAGCACTGGTTCTACTGGCAGCTGCGCTTCTGCTTTATGGGCGTCTGCTCCGGTCAGCCTGGCCTTGTCTTCAGCATCAGCAGGGTGAGACATTTGCGTCATTGCAGCCTGAGTACATGCTTGTGCATGTGTGCATCATATTATTAAAACTGATCCATATTTACAGATTTGTTGCTGGGAGAGGCATTCTGGGTATTTTGATAATAAGAATGCATCAATAGTTCCTGATGAAACTAAAGGCCTGTGTGACCCACATTAGCCTGTGATGCACTTCTTTAAAGCTTCACAGCGATGAACCGTTATAAACTAGAGGTGCTCTGGTCATCGACAGTTTCGAATGGGTGGCCCACTGCTGAGGTCAGGCAGGAGTTCACGTTTCTTTATTGACAAAGTCACCTTTAAGGTCAACACGTTCTCTGAAAAATTTGAGCTCCCTCCCAGGGTTGGCGTCGTTATTTTATCACAGCCCTGGTTTGAGAGCTCTCGCAGTTGTGTCTCAACACAATTCTGTGGGCTTGTGTTGCCTGAGAACTATCGCACGATGGACGTAGTTAACTCAGAAGAGGCGAAACATTGTGCACACTAGAGGAAAAGCTAGCTAACAGCAATGGACAGTGATCAGGAACAGCTGGTCTAGGCTGTTAGGAAATACCAAAAGCTGTAGGACCAATGTGCAAATGGGTAATAAAGTGTGAAAGAGGGCAGCCCAAACGTGCACGAAGGAGGGCGTCTGCCTGCAAAACATGGTGATACCTAAACTGTTGCTGGTGCCACCTTGAGAAAACTAATAGATTCTCTGTTCATGCCTTTAACGTTAATATTATGGATGATATAAATGTAATTTGGGGTGAAAGTCTCACTTTCAAATAATCATCCTTATTTCCAGGTCACAAAGTAATTGACAGGCATGTCTGCAGTAGGGTTTGCTGAGGAATTCCTCTTAACCCACATTCCCACGATCTCTCGATGTTTCTCCTTCCCTGTTGGTTGCCTTTTGGGGTTTTGACTAAAAAGGAGAATTTAAATATGGAAGAAGTCTTGACACGCAGACTGATGGGGGAAAAAAGAAATGCTTGCATAAATTTGAGGCTGTCTCAGCAGCCAAACTTGTCCGTCCCAGCAGGTAATAAATCTCCAGTTTACTGCTGCATCACTGGCTCCGCCGTGTCCGTAAAGTCACCTTCACCACTTGTTTATTTATCAGGCCTTCATCAGTTTTATTGGCTGTAATAAAAGATAGCGTTACTCCACCAGCATCCAGAGCTTCGCGTCCCAAACTTTAAACGGAAACCGCGGCTGTTTTCTCTCCGCTACGCTCGGGCCCTCCCAACGTCCGCGGGGTAAATATTTACAAAATGTTGAGCCCAAATCAATATCCCACTCAACAAAAATCAGCCGCAGAACAAGAGAGGGTTGATTACCACATCCCAGGGGACCAAAGTCACCCCCGGGGTATTTGATTTGCATTCCAATTGTTTTGACATGGCTTCGGTGTAATGCACTGCAAGGTGAACCGCTGCAGGCGAAACCATACGGCTGATTTACAGCAGAGAGCCCCCCCTCCCCTCAGCTGCTGCTAGGATGCACCAAGAAAGCAGCTCTAGAAAAAAACAGCAGCCGCCGTGACACTTCTGTTGTAATATTCCGCTCCACTGCTCAACTTTGATTATTTTGTACTCCGTTAATTTTACGTCGTCGCTTGTTTATTGTCGCCCGTGCAGGTCGGCGTGCGTTCGCCATGGAGGGAGCGTAAAAGTCGGTTGTTAAAACGTCAAACGGCTTCTCAGTTTAACAGACAGGCAGTTTTTTTTAATCATTACATCATTGTAATTTGTGTCCCAGTTGGGTCTGAAAGCAATCAGGCTCCTTGTAACAGTAATTCAGTCTTATACTTTTATTACAACACAGAGTATTGAGCTCTCGCTGTCCTTAAATATGACCCGTTTATTTGTTCAGCTCTTCAGAGGGTCCACAACAATACGGTTTATTTTCATCTCCATAATCCTCATCTGCATCTATTTTCTCACTTATTCAGGTGTTTTGTCTCGGGCCTCGGCCTGATCCCCCCCACCCCCCCCCCCCCACCACCCCCCCCAAACCTGCTACTCAGTCTTCAAAAAAAAATCAATTTCACACCATAATCGAATAAATTTCATTGTTCAAGCTGCAATTAATACTTAAGCCCTGCAGTGTAAAATATTAGACATCTGTCACGGTCGGCATGAGTCAGGCGGCTGCGGTCGTGGCTTCACGGTCGGTGAGCGGTCGCTCCCTCGGCGGGCCCGGCGTCCGTGAGAGTGCCTCTCCCACGGCTACCCCGCTCCTCTGGGTCCCACCTGCAACCCTGCAACAAATTAATTATTTCGATTTTAAAAGTATGTAATGACTTCAACACATTACAGGTTAATTTCACAGCCTGCATATCACAGCATTTGCATTCGGCTCCGCGTAGGAGCGACGTGCGCTGATAAGGTGGAAGTTAATTATGAGCTGCGGCATGTACAGTAGACAGTAGGCAGTCCTGCACACAGGCCTCCCAGCTGATTTGCTGCCTCGCTGTACCACTGTCATCACATATTCCTGGTGTTCACTCATCCTGCTGCTGTAAAACTGGACCCGTACCAGGCTGCCAGCTGTCACATTATGTGGGCACGATTTGTATTTCAATCGCATTTTAGTGAATGCTTTTCTCTGTGTCGGGGGCTGTAAATGGGATTTAACCTGCCCCATCCCCACAAAATCTTCAGTGTTCCACTCAAATCTTTATTTAGTTTTTAAAAAATGACGTTAAATATACTTATAAAATGTATACATTGATCCACAGAATAACAACTAGACATTTTCAAAGACATGGAGGCCCGTCCCTGCCCTCATGCCTGATGCCCCCCCCCAACCTTCAGTACATATCCTGCAGATGTTCAGCATGCACCATATAGTGATCTTTAAACAGCTCATAACCCACCTGTTTTAAAGACTTATTTTAACCACTGGGCTTGTTAAAACTGGGAGATAAAAAAATGTGTTTATGTGAATTATTGTGAGATTTGGTGAAACTGTGTAGGAGAACAACAAGTTTAAAATGTACCCACACACACAAAAAAATGAGTGAAGCAGCAGTGTTGATGAAAATCTCAGAATCTGCCCATTTCCAAGCTAATTTCAACCACTTTGCAATGGATATTCTGGACGTGTTGGAACGGGAAGACTTTATAATCCATGAATTTGAGTTTTTGTGACATTACATTTAACAGTGTAGCTGGAAAATAAACTGGAGACATGCATGTACGGTACAATCAAAGGCAAGCATTTGGCTTGAGTTGCAGAAGTCGTGGTGGAAGTTCTCAGGAAATCTCCTGGCACTATCAGTGAGACGTGCAGCTGGAGCTGCTGCAGAAGGTGGACAAACTAAATATTTAAGTTAACGCAGCAGAACTCACTACATCTGATATGTGTGGTGAACCAGCTCTGGATTTCATGAGTATTATGACATGAAATCATGTTTTGGAGGCAACAAAAGGTCATTTTGTTCCAGAGATGTGTAGATATACTGAGAAAAAAATGAATATATATGTATATATATGTGTGTGTGTGTGTGTGTGTGTGTGTGTGTGTGTATGTTTCTAGACTATTTCCTTTCCACCAACTGTGAAATTTGGAGCATCATCACTTCTTTGCTCTTGAATGTCCACACCTTAAACGGTTCTTACTCCAGTATATATATATTACAGATATACTGTATGCTTCTTCTATCAAAAATTAAAGATCAGATTTTAAGAGACACAAAGTGAATGCATGAGGCGAGGCGCTATGATTGGAGTCACAGGGGGACGATGTGACGGATTTGGCGGTAGGTGTAATTAGGATGGTAAAAAGGGGGAAAAAAGAGGATAAAGTCGTGACAAATTGTGCAAGCATGCAGATTCCACATTTCTATAAAACCCTTGTCTTTTTTTACATTTATTCTAGCCTCCGCTGCCACCGTCAGTTTTTACATACTTGGCTGTTAACAGAGTGTGAAATTGAAGAAGTTCTAAATGATTACTAGACTTGAATTTCCATAGTAACTCTCAAGTCTCGAGTCTCTTCAGGGGACGTTACACTATACTTGTCTCAATCTCAAGCACACTCATAAATGGGGGGGGGAGACTACCATCAACCTTCTTTTTAGCTGCACCTAATGCAACAGTTTTACACAATTGGGCGTTTTGGGTTCATTATCATTATTCCACACAAGGATTTTATCTGATGGGGTTTTGAACTGGACCTATTGTTGCTGAAAACGTTACAGCATTAGCTATTTAGCATTTTCTTGAAAACAGCTGTAAAGCTGAATAATTGCCTATAGAAATAATTGGAAAGTGCAATTCAGGGTCAACAAGTCCTATTAGTGGATTAAAGGCGGGGAAGGGAAATGCGTTTTATCTCAACAGCGAAGCATGTCAGCTATCCAGCTGACCCCTAACATCTTAGCAGAGTCCTGACCTCATTACTTGTAGCCAAGTGGCTCTTTATTCCCGCAGCCATCTCCAAGCAAATCAAAAAACTGCACGAAATCATTGTTTTGGATTGATTTGTTCCTTCTTTCTCCCCATCCGTCATGCCCGGCCCGCTTTCCGCTCTCCATCCATTTTTATCTGAATATTGTATAGTACATCACTGAATGTAAATGGAGCCGTTTATCTTTCTGTCGCAGCGGGGCTCCACTGGTGTCTCCTTGGCACGGCCTTTCCCTTCTAGGAGGATTGTGCTGTGGCCTCTAGTACCGAATGGTGGAACAGAGGTGTTTAATAACAGCCAGCAGATATTGTTCAGCTGAATTCTAATCACATTGATTAAAGCTATTGACCAGCGTGACCCAGGGGATTTTACGGCTCCTTTGCCTTTATCCATCATCCAGATATAACATTCTCTCTGCTTATCTCACAGTATTTAATTTAGTATTCATATTTATGGTGCAAGTAAAGAGCATACCTTTTCTGCTATTACTTTATGTTATGGGTGTCCAGCATTAAGTCCCTGTAAGGATAGAGTTCTCTGTGTGTGAAGAACTATCAGCTTTGAATCACACATTGTAACTTAGATCCTGAAATACATGCTGTAAAATACATGCATGACATGTAAATGATAAATAATTCCGTGTCTTTGACTTGGTATAAACCTCTAATTCAAGTAACATTGGTCATACGTTGCTTTATTATTTAATCAGGAGCAAATGCAAACGTTAAAATCAACACTGTTTTGAAAGGAGTGCTTTTGAATGAGTATTCGGTGAAAGGCAACATGCGCAAAATGTGTTCCTGAATCAAATCTGTTGTTGGGTTTGCTAAGATCATAGTGTTTACATAATGTCATTGATTTCAATTGCTAATGTCTGTATTTCTCCCACGCAGGGCATCTACAGCTGCATTCACGGGGTCCAGATCGAGGAGAAGAGCAGCTCGGCGTTGAATTCCCCATCAGGCACCATGAACAACACACACTCCAACATTATGCGCCTCTTACGTACTGCCAAGAACATGGCCTCCCTATCGAGGGTTAACGGTTCCCCGCACAGTGCCCTGGACTTCATTCGGCGAGAGTCTTCTGTGTACGACATCTCTGAACACCGACGCAGTTTGGCGGGACATTCGGACTGCAAGCCACCTTACCTACCGGAAGACAACATGTTCAGCGACTACATCAGCGAGGTGGAGAGGACTTTCGGTAACATCCACATGAAGGACAGTAATCTGTACCAGGACCATTACCTGCATCGCCATGGTTCTACACTTGGGCTCAGTGGACCACCTCCTAACCGGCCCCACAGTTTGGGCAGTGCTAGCTCACTGGAGGGTGGCATGTTTGACTGCGAAAGCCTGGGTGGGGGGGTGGCTCCCATATTCACTACTCAGCCATGCTCAGCACTCACCCACCGGAATATGAGCAAGTTTGACCTCCTTGCTGGACAGACCCCTCCTTCAGGCCAAAGCTTCAAAGGTGGCCTCCCAGATTTGTATGGGAAATTCTCCTTTAAGGGCGGTGCCTCAAGTTCCACATATATACCTGGGCATAACTACTGCGGAGGAAGAGCGGAAGAGGATGGCAACATACGCTCAGATGTCTCGGACATTTCCACACACACCGTAACTTACGGAAACCTGGAGGGGAACGCTAAGAAGCGTAAACAATATCGAGATAGTCTGAAAAAGAGGCCAGCCTCTGCCAAGTCCAGGCGGGAGCTGGATGAAATTGAGCTAGGCTACCGCAGAAAACCGTACCACATCAGCCACCATCACTACCATGGCCACCGATCGGCCTCCCCACCCCTATTGCCCTCCGAGCGGAAGAGAGGAGGTGGTGGTGGAGTAAATAATGATGGAAACTATATATTCAGAGAAAAGGAGAGCGTTAGAGACTTTTATTTGGACCAGTTCCGGCCCAAAGAGGGAGTCCCTCAGTGGGAACATGTGGACCTTACAGAGGGCCCTGGAAATAGAGATGGAGGGGTGGCAACCTGCACCTCCCTGGTCCCTGTGGACGACTTTCTTAAAAGCAAGCCTAAAAGGTCTGATTCTAAGAGTGGAGGAGGATCTGGGCTAGCAGGAGGAGAGTGGGAGTGCAGAAACTGTCGGGCTAGTGGTGGAGCAGGGGGCAAACAGATGTCTGTGCATGGAGGAGTCGGTGGGTACGGCGGTGGCATGAGCTGTGGCTCTTCAGGTGGAGGAAACAGCCGTCCCAGCTCTGCTACCTGCATGCGTTGTGAAGGCTGTAAAAAGACGGGAAACCTCTATGATATCAGCGAAGACAACAACCACCTCTTGGAACAGATGGGGGGAGGGCAAGGTGTGGGAGGAGGTATAGGAGCCGGTCCCCAGACTCAAATGCAGGGCCCACAGAGGAGGAAGGGGGGCAAACAACTTAGAAGGCAGCACTCATATGACACTTTTGTTGACCTTCAGAAAGAGGAGTCAGACGGTATGGGGAGTTTGATGGGGGGGCTCGGAGGAGGTGGCGGGATGGGTGGTGCAGGAATGGGAGGAATGCTGCCTCCACCTAGGAGTGTGAGCTTGAAGGAGAAAGAACGCTACATGGAGGGCACCAGTCCCTTTGCACACATATTTGAGCGCCACGGGGGCTCTGAGAGGGAAAGGGAAAGAGACAGAGATCCGTTATTTTACGGAGGTGAGGGACGGAAAGGACCTGGATCGCCATTCGGCCTGTTCAGAGGTGGTGAGGGCCTCCACCGCCGTTCCGTTGGAGAGAGAGACATGAGAGATAGGGATAGGTCCTTGATGGAAGGAGGAGCATTCTCATTATCCAAATCTCTCTACCCTGACCGGGTAAACCAGAACCCCTTTATACCGACCTTTGGTGACGACCAGTGTCTAATGCACGGGGCCAAACAATATTACATGAAGAAGCAACAGCAGCAGCAAGTTGCCACAAATAGCCAAAGTGACTTTAGGAGCCAGATGAGCACGGCGTCATATTTGCCAGCATCTGCTACGGCCGGGGTGATGTCCAATGTGGGGTCCCGATTCCCAAAAGAGCTCGGCCTTGGTGGAATGAATCACCACGGCTCCATGCTGGGAGTCAGCCCCCCACGTCCTTTCAATGGAAGCAATGGCCATGTGTATGAGAAACTTTCTAGCATCGAGTCTGACGTGTGAGAGTTAAAAGGGAGGAGAAGGAACAGACAATGGCCTGTGAAAAAGAGAGGAGTTGAGGTGTGTGTTGTTAGGAGATCAGGGATGATTTTAAAGACACTGTCCACAAACATCAATCCTAGCCCATATTGGGACAGCACCATGAGGTCAAAGATGAGGAGATGACTTAAACATGGAAAATAAAAATGAGGACAGCAGGAGGAGGAGGTACGGGAGGTTAACCCGCTCTCAGAAATGGCCGAAGCTACTCTCAGCTTAACTTTTTTTGTTGCCCTCGCTTGCAAAGTCCAGGTCCATCATCCCATCCGCCACTGAGACAGAAGTCGGTGTACTCGGTTATCATCAACACCTCATCCCGGCTTGATACTGGGTGTGTTAGTCTGGTGCGAGGTGATGGCTGCCGGAGAGCTCACGCTGAGCGCTTATGAAGCAAGACTGCAAGAGTGTTGAGAGGAGCGAACTGCCCATCTGCCCCTGTGTCACCGCAGAAAGGAGACATTGTCACATTTGCACCTGAGATGACTGCTGCCTCTCTCCTCTAGCGTTCGCCACCGCTCCTCCTCCTCATCTCCAACGGCAAAAGAGCCAATCTTATTTGCTATGAGAAATACAATCATTAATGATAATAAGATATTCTTCTAGAAAAAAACAACAGGGTATAAGAACAACAATAATATTGACAACAATGTGAAGATGTTAGTGCTGATTATGATAACACTGCTTATGAGTTTCTCTCATTTTCTATTTTGTTGGTTCTTCAATAATGTTCTAATATCTGTGGTTTCTGTGGTGGCAGCAGGACAAAGGCGGAAAGTTCGGGTTCCCATTTCCCGTTTTTCTGCTTTTTACTCGGATACTTTTCTCCATAGCCATGTTTGTTTTTCTCTGTATAAAAAAACGAAGGTTTCAAAACCATCAAGTTCAGTTTGTGCAATTTGTTTTCCTTTTGTCCAGCTGAACTTGTGCTACTGTGAACACGTTTGATCGGAAGCTGAACATACCCAGAGGAAGGACGTGCCTTAAGCGGTCTCCACTTCACATGAGGCCCACCGCGCAGCAGCGCTGGGACGGACCAGCATGCATCGGAGGCTGCTCGTGGGTCAAATCATGTTTATGAGCCAAAAAAAGAAAAAAAAAAAGTCGGTAAAAAAAAAATTACAGCGGGCTTGTGACCAAGCTTGGTTTTTAGATACACGAACGCCATTTGGAAGGTGTTTTCTAACTTCGTAAAAAAAACAAAAAAACGATTTCACACGTCACTTCACAGTCACGCAACACTGCAGCCCTTAGACCACTGTTTTTATTCAGGTTCCAGGCTACAGACACTTAACTTTTTCCGGGATTTTCATTGGACAAAGGTGTTTCTTTACACTCGCGCAAGCAGTCAGAACTCCGGGCTCTGTCTGGATTTTGTGTATGATTAATAGATGTTGTTTGTGTAGGCGAAATGCTCCAAAATGTGTAGGAAGTGTTGTTGCTGTGTGACAGCGATAAAAAGCTTTTGTGCTCTGGCCGACGTCTTGATGGACTTTTTGCTTCATTTAGCGCAGGACCTTTTTACTCAGAGGAGGTTCTGTCTCTCAGCAGACATGCCTTATCGTCCCATCTCTTCGAGCCCATCCCCCACGCTCGCCGTCTGATGACGACTCATCATTTTGCTGTACTGACGCCTCGATTAGTCCTTTAACGGTTTGATCTTTGATTAGCTGGCGGTGTCAGAAGTTCAAGGGCTGCGATCGGAGCTGCTGGAGTGTGAACGTTGGCAATGCAGACTTAAAGTTTCCTCTAAATGTACCTGCTGTAGGGAGGCAAGGGTCAAGACTGTCCGATAACAGCTGGGTATTTTTTTTAATCCCCATCGGTTTGGCTGATGACTATCAGCACCCTTACTCCACAGGTAACAGTGATGACGTTAGCCTTAAGTCAAACATGCCCGTCCTTCCCTCTCGACTCCATATACTGAGGTGGGCGTCTCCTGAATCGTTTTCTATGTTTTGAAAGTTCAGGGCCACCGCTAAGATGGCATAAGAACGGGGAACCGACGAAGGAAGACTTAACTGAAAGAAGATCTGGGAGTGGACATCAATCAGTGTCAGCATTAGTATCAATCTTTTTCCTTGTAAATATATTTAAAACTCTTTTCACTTTGTACAGTAAAGAGACAGGCAGGATGTAACTTTCAATATGTTTTGCAGCAATTTAAGAGATAAAACTCATTTAAAAAAATCACAAAAATTTAAAAAAAAGAGCAAAAAAAGAACAAAAATATAGTTAAGACATACATATTACTTATCAGTAATAGTGACATTATTGAATTTTCTCTTTTTCTTTCAATCTCATGTTTACTTAATTATTATAGTTTACCAATGAGTATACTAATAATGATAAGAATTTATGCTTTTTCATATTTTCACTAAAGTTGTCCAAGACTGACGATAACTTACTGTAGGTGTAGATGTTTGTTGATCCAAAGGGAAATTTTAGTTTTTAGAAGTCTTTGCTAATTTTCCCTTAAATTGTGTTTAGATTTTTTTCCTCCTCTTTTTAAAGTAAGCTCTACACACAATTTTCAAGGTCAAATTGGAATCTACACATTTATGGAATACGATGACAGGTGTATACATAGATGATGTTCGTATATAGAGGCAGTAAACTGTATAGTGATCCTTTGTTTTTAGGCATCAAAAATTCGAGATACCAACGTTTTTGTTGCCCGTTTTCAGTTTATTTCTTTATTTGTTAAACCGGGCTCTAATGGTGATTGCACAGAGAATTTAGAGCCATCGTCAGCCCGGCCTATCCTGTCCCCTATCTGTGTTTGGGATAGAAATCACTGTGGTAAAGAATACACACGCACACACACACACACACACACACACACACACACACACACACACACACACACACACACATTAATATCTATATATCTATATATACATATTTGATCAGCACTGCACAGTTTCCCAGTGTTGAAGTTTTGATAACATTGCCGATAATTTCCGCACAATTTCGTCAACAACCGAGCACGAGTGTAGTTTCGCCTGAGCGGGAATCACCTGAGGCTGAAATGCATTTGTGCAACCCCTTATTTCAAAGGTGCCACCTTGCTTCTACCACCTTGCTTCTGTTGCTGCACAGGAATTCAACCCTCGTTGTATCTCAGCTCCAAAGTGTGTCATTTGACATTGGAAAACACTTTAAATGCATTTGATCCTAATTTGTTTTCCTGCAGCTGTGTGTCTGCCGGGACCTCAGATGTCAATTAAACTTTCATGTGTGTCTGCTAGTCCATCATAAATGCCCCCCTTTTTCTCCATATCCATAATCCTTTCCCCGGCCCTGAGCGGGAAGCCCGTCCCTCTTCTGTTTTCCTTCTCGAATGCATTTGTGTCTGGAGGTTCGATGGAAATGTGACAAATGCATCCCTGCGCACACAAACTCTGCCAAATCCTTTATTTTCCGCGCAACCTGCTGCATTTTCCCCCTCTCCCTCATTTGCAACAGCACGCCCAAACTGAAAACGCACTTATTTTCCACTGCAGTAAAGCTGCTGTTATCAGGCGTTTCCCACCTCCGGCTGCCAGAGTGCGCCGGTCAGGCTGCAAACGTGGCCCCTCGCTATTATTTTCTTTCCCTTACGTGCAAACGATCACAACAGATTGGACTCGGACGTTTCAAAACACTGTGTCACTTTTACTTTTGCTCACAGCTCATAACGCTAAAATGGCAGGGTTGGTGGGCTGATGCCTCCTGCAGGTGGGGGGGTGTAAAGGACACCTCAGGTCACATGTGCTTTTTGTTTTTTCCATCACGAATATCAACACGAGGGACCAAATAACGGCACGACACGGTCAGCCACAAGAAGCCATGCACCGATCATACTGACCTTTTTTTGTGTGTTTTGAGGTTATATTGGGATTTTCACATCAATGTTTTCGAACAATAACTTGTCTCCAATGCCGAGGAAATATACTGTGATCTATGATTTGTTGTAAAAGCCAGTTTAATATAGCCGCTTATGGGGGTTTCTTTGCAATTGCTTGTAGAATTAAGGCATTCATATCAAACTTTTCTATAGAATTGTGAAAAGTTGCTTTGATCTTGCTATTTTCTGCCTCTGGCTTTCATATTTAACAGTGCTTTGCTTGACCCGAGTCACATATCAAAGACATAAGGGGTTGCAACTAATGTGTTTCACAGAGTGCAGGATCAGAGAACTACGAGGCCTGATTAGATTAACTATGTGACGAAATGGGGGAAATAGAACATGTAACATATCTAATTGTACACATGATGGTATACATAATATCCTCGGCCATTCTTTTCTCTTTTTGTGCCCCTCCCCCTTCTTTGAGATAACCTGCAGATTTTTACACCACACAGAAAAAGAAACCTAAAGCAAAACTTGTACAGGTTGTGTAAATATTGAGTATCACAGAAGGTGTGTGGGGGAGGAGGGGGGGACGTTTACCTTTCTTTTTTTGTATGGAAACGATCAAAGTAATCTCAGTAACAGTTAATCACATCATGAGAAAACTGCAAAAAAAAGGTATTATAATAATAACAACCCGCTAAGGTACTTCTAATAAGGATACTACTGATATCTATAAGTGCTCAAATAAGACTATTCTTTCTCTTTGTACATGATGAACAAAATGAAGTGTTGAGTATTAATAATAAAAACCTGTAAGTTTCACATCTCTGGTGCTGTTTTCTTTTTCTTCTGTCCTGCTGCGTCAATATCAATATCTCACCAGTCGCCTTCCAGTTGACATTGCAGAGGGCATTCAGCGGTGCCGCTCTCTCGCCAGTGGTGTAATATTGTCCCTTAAGCTAATGCATCTAGGTTTCTGAATTATAAGCAGGGCATCCTGTCCCCGAGAAAAAAAAAAGAGAAAAAATCAAAGCTAATATCGTGTGCTTAGCTAGGCCATTAATGTCCTCTGATGGAAAAGCTTTTTTTCCCCTCACTTAATACATCTCATTTCTCCCTAAGCTAAATGCAACTTCCAGCCAAGTTTCTGAATCATCAATATTGAAGTGTGGGGAGGCGGGGGGGTGGTTGCTTATATCCAAAAGTATGTTCCCTGAGCCGGACTGTGCTGTGTATTGTGCCGATTTTACATCTTATCCAAAAAGGATAAAAAGTAAAATAGCCCTGATACACTCCGGGTGTCTTAGTTCTAAACACTAAAACTCAGTTACTTTGCCAAGAAGCCTGTTGAGACTTTCAGAACCCTACTCTCTAGTCTACCACTTCCCACCTCTCAGATGGTCCGAGACGGAGAACTCTGCTCGTGGAAACCAGCACCGCAAACACGTTTCAGCGCTCGAGCCAAAAAAGCAAAGCTGTGTTATTTTGGCTCGTGACACATCTTTTATCTTCTCGCTCAACACGTCCGTGGCATTTGGATATTCGGTAGCTGCAGGGCTTTGGAGTGGAAAAATGAGATTAGCGCACACGAGGATAATGTGAAAGAAGTGCAGTTCTGCCGGCTAAGTTATGCTACAGCGCTATCAATATTTATTCAATTTCCAGGTCACCAGGTTAGAAACTTGGTTCAAAAGCGGCGTTATGTGATTGAGGTGGGAAAATAAAGGCGGTCCATTCGTTGTGATGGACCTAATGTGAGCGATCATTGCAACAGCGTAGCCTTGTTAGCGATTGTTCCTGAACAGTGCGGTAGTTGTCATTCTGACAACCTCTGGGCCACCAACCTGTTTACACGGATCACGCTATGTGGGAAGCTCAGCAACTTAAGAAAAGGCTTCTGTTCAAGGTGTAATCTGGTAGTTTATACTGTGGGTTGCATTGTTAGCATTTGAAGACCACGGTTGCATATTAAATGGTTTTCACTTGCTTTTCTGTTTCCGTTGCGTTTATTTCAGAAGCGCAAGTGTGTACAACTCGTTTATCAATGGTGATGTCATCTGTAAAGAAGCAGTGTGTGGGGAAATACAAAGGACAGTTTGCTAGCATTCTGTGAGGGGAACCTAACACTGATTATTCCTGATCAGAATCAGGCTGGGGGTGCTCCAGTGTATCCCAGTACCCAATGGGTAAGTAACACGCCCTGGACAGGCCCATCGCAGGACACACACGCAACAAGAGACACCTGTGGAAGACTCATGCAGGCAGAACAGGCAAACTCCACACAGAAAGGCCACAAACACAGAACCCAAACCCTGGTCTATCAGCTAAACAGAGTTTTAACTAACATACCTGCAAGTTAAGCTAAAACTGAGTCCATACCTGCACACAAACCCGCATGTCCTCCAGTTCTGCGGCTCCAACTCTCCTATCTCCTCATCCATCATCACTAGAGGAGCACCCAAGCCCCCCATCAGTCCTGGCTCACATTAATTTTTCAGCCACACCAGCAAAGCAAGACTTATTCAATTATTGATGGTGGGGGCAAGGTGCGATGGGTAAGGGATGAGAGATTAGTGAGATGAAGGTGCCAGTGTAGGGAGATCTGGAGGTTGTCAAGGGGTGGATATAGGGGGGCTTTAGAGTTGCTCTTTAGAGTTGCTACATGCTAAATGATGCTGTTGCATAACACCATGCTGCACCTTTTTCCTCATCTGTTTGACCAGTTTTGCCTTCTTGACTCCTCTTTCTCCATCTCTCCTACTCCCTATATCTCTCTTTCACTCACCAATGCCCCCTTCTGTTGAGCATCATGTTGACTTATTACAGCGGCGGGAGAGGCGGTGGGGGCGCCGCAGTAATAAACGGCCGCCGGGCCTGTGAGTTATGGATGAGAGTTTGCTGGATAATGGAGAAATGAGAGAGAGAGCCGGACGGAGGAGGGGGAGGAGGTGGAGTGGTAAAAAGGACAGATGACAACAGTTGCTTTCATAAGTCCATAAAGCAAACTTCCATTTCAGAGAGACAACTCGCTCCATCCTTGAAACTCGTGACCTCAGAGGCTGGAATTTGTTTCCAGAACGTCTGCCCACTCTGTTCAGCCTGTTTTTCTTCTGTCATTTTCGACTCTGTATGAAGGGCCTACACTTTAACAATTAACAGTTACCTAGCAACTGGATACATTATTTGTGAAAGCGCGGTGTTGGTCCTGAGGCAGCGATGGAATGTACGGGGGGCCGAGATGAAAGTCATATAATCGAGCTTTTGAATGGCATCTGACAGAGGTAAGAACATCAAATGAAACCGTCTTAGGTGTTCAATGTAACCAAATTCCTTTATTTGATGAGCTATTGCATGTTAAAAACACACGCTCACGCCTACGCCACAGGCTGCCGCTTCACTTCACTTTGCCCGAACGCTCCGATCTGTGAGTGTGTTACACTGTAAAATATTCATGAAGCAGAATTTAAATGACACAAATATGTTCATGCTTCCCCTTTGACTCCAACAGGTTTCAGTGATGTTACAATATTGGACTGAAGAACACCGACTGATTTCCTCTAGCTAAACCTGAACCATCAGTTCATCCGTGATTGGTTGGAATAATTATTTAATTAGCGTTTCAGCTTCGATTTTCCAAATCTTTACGCGCAGTCGTTGGGTTTGTTATGTTGCATCACGGAGATTCAAAGCGGTGGCGAAGCGAAACAATGACTTCCTGTCCGAAACTTCAGCACAAACTGTGACTGTTGTCCGGCACAGAGTGATTCAGCGCTAACAAGCACATGTGTGCAGACAGAACGACAGGTGCACCGACATGAGGACCCATCATCGAGTGGAAGGTGAGACTGAGCACAGAGAAGAGAGGGAGAGCGAGGGAGCGTGAAGATAAAAAAGACGGACAGATGGAGTGATAGGACATCAGCAAAGTGAGAGATGGCAGCGATGGTGACAAGGAGGCGCTGAAGAGAAAGGGTTAAAGAAGAGATGGGAGAGAGATGGTTGCCCCGGCAACAGCGATCGGCGTTTTTTTCCCTCTCTCTCTCTCTCTCTCTCTCTCTCTCTCTCTCTCTCCCTCTCTCTCTCTCTATCAATCTCTCTCTGATACACACACGCGCGCATGAACACTCAGACATAAATACACATGTTCTTTTCCTCCTCTAATCTCCTGCTTCAGCACCGCAGAGTTCAAGTTGGTGTAGCGCAGCAGCACACTGGCCATTAATTCAGCTCACAACACAACACAACACAATACATCACAACACAACACAACACAATACATCACAACACAACACAACACACACAATACATCACAACACAACACAACACAATACATCACAACACATCACAACACAACACAATACAACACACACATAGATAGATAGATAGATAGATAGATAGATAGATAGATAGATAGATAGATAGATAGATAGATAGATAGATAGATAGATAGATAGATAGATAGATAGATAGATAGATAGATAGATAGATAGATAGATAGATAGATATAGATAGATAGATAGATAGATAGATAGATAGATCTCATCTCCCTCTTCCTGAATAAACCCTTTCACATGTCACATGGCAGGCCCGGGGGGGGTGCAGTGTCTAAGGTCAGTGTCGCATCACTGTGTGTGTGTGTGTGTGTGTGTGTGTATGTGTGTGTGTGTGTGTGCGTGTGTGTATGTGTGTGTGTGAAGGCTTGTTGCGTCGCACCGGTGAGTGACAAGCATGTGTGTGGGTGTGTTTTTCTTTGAGCTCTGTATGCACGCCAGAATTCCGTGTGCGCTCCATATGTGTCATCTCCAGGAGTCCAGCGTGTGTGATGCAGTGGAAGAATGTGCTGAGTGTGTGTGCACACACACACACACACACACACACACATGGACCAGAGTCCAGTGTGTGTGACATCGAATCATAGATCAGTGTGAAGGGGAAGTGAAGATGATAATGGTGATAATGACAGTGATGATTTTGATGATGATGATGATGATGCTGATGATGATGATGATGATGATGATGATGAAAACTCGGTCACATTTACAGGAGAACAGAAGAAGAGGCCCTTCAGGTGTGGACATGTGGCTAACATAAATCATGGCAGCAGATCCTCCTGTCAACCTTTGCTGATTCACTTGTTCTCCATCACCTCTTCACATAATCAACCAGTAACACCTCCCTCCCCTCTGATTCCAGCAAGAGGATACTAAAGTCCCCCACTCAACCCCCCCCCCCCCCAATTTGCCTCTTCACACCCACCCACCTACCCTTCCTTTCGGTATCCGTAGTGATTGGAGGCAGGTTGCTCAGGTTGCTAGGAGACGAGCCGATCGTGGCAGACCGACTCAGCGTGAGCGCGTCAGTGAGGGAACGTTAGGAAGGGGCGCCCCCTGCTGGCCATCGGGGGAGTTGGCGGCGTGGAAGTGACCGTCTCACGGTCCCTTTATCAGCGCGTCAATTAACAATTAAAGTTTTGACGCTCCACATGACACCAGTCCTCGTGCTCAGGGTCAGACGCGTAGAGCATCTCACTACCTGACAGGAATCAAACTTTTGATCGTAATTTGGCGAACCCTCACAGCGAGGATCATCAAAGGTGGCGCCCATTTTCCAACCACGATAGTTTCAACGTCCGCGTGAGCGTAATTGTGATAACGCAGGGGAAGATGAAAGACTGTGAAACAGAAGCACTTCAAAGCCACAGATGAGACGAAGTCGGCTCTATTTTGTGCCGCAGTAGGCCCGAGCAGAGCGACACCGCTGCGCGTCCGTGGTCTGACTCTGACTCCGTGTGGTCGCCAAGGAAACTGCATCCCGCCGCTGCTGTGGACGCGACTGCTGCTGGGAGAGTCGGACACATGTGGATGCACATGTGGATGCAGATGAGGCTCGAATAGAGCACAATGTGTGATTAAAATGGCTGCGTTTCAGTGTAGCCAACGCACTTAAAGTCTGGACTCTTGTCCCCCAACACACACACCCACACACCCACACACACATCACATCACAACCCCCTTATCCTAACTGCCCCCCCCCCCCGGCTAAGCCCCTAACCTGAACCCCATCCTAAACCCTCAGCCAGCCTTTGGAGACGCGAGGACCATCCAAAATACCCACACTTCCCCAAAACGTCCTTGTTTTGCGTATTTTGCAAGGCCTACTCAATGTGAAGCATGTACAAGAACACACACACTGGCAAGCGCGCACACGTAGTCTCCATAGAGACACACAATACTGCATCCTTGGCTCGTATGGAACAGTTAAAGGGGGTTTTAATGCGTGTATGTTGTGCTGTGCCTCATCTCTGTGCTTCAGGCTGCAGCACCGTGAATACTCGCCTCCCCCCGGACAACAGGGAGGACGGTACAAGCAGACTTCTGCTTCTCCTTTTCTATCACTCATTCGGGAGGTTTCCTAATTTGCAAAGGCCCATTCGGAGACATTTCTCATGCAACTGACGTGAAATCATATTTTAATAAACTCACTGGAGACTATTAAAAAAAAAGACCTGCCTTGTTGCACGGCGGCGGGTCCATTTGAGGCACCAGGCTGTTTCATGCGCGTGTGTGAAGTGGATTTGAGAGCCTGGTCTCCGTCACGACTGCTCCCGGGTCTGTAACTATGGCGGCGCGGCAGGTTTGAACTCGGCAAAGATGAATGTAGACACATTGAGCAACGCAACTGGGAGAAAAAAGGGGCTGCTTGTGTATGTGAGGGAGACGTGGAAGGCGATACGCGCTCGGATCGTGCGCCCCCGTGCGCTCCGAGCCTCCTCTTCACCAGATCTGACCTTGTGGGTGATGGAGGGAAGAGCCGGCGCGCACCGCAGCAGGTGCTCCCGGTGATTGGATGGGCCCGGCTGGCTGGCGCGGGGTATCAGCGGCCTTTATCTCGCCCCGCTACTCACCCCTTTACCTCAGAGGCGACGCGGCGTGCGTGCGTGCGTGCGCGACAAGTGAGACCCGCGCCCGCAAACCAAAAGCGCACCCGCGCGAAATCGCACGCTTTCAAAGGCAAAATGCAGATACTGAGAATTATCCACAGTTAAAGGTGATGTGATGCAGTTGCTATGGCAACCGCGGTAGAAATAGACGTGTTTCTGCAAGGGAATGAGACCTATTGAAATGTTAAGAGAAAAAAAAAAGCCCAGGGAGGGTTTTTATTGCGTCGTGATTGTCGGGTCAATTCAGGGAGCGTCCTGACCCGTTTGGGTGCGTGTTGACACTTGTTTTGTGGAGCGTTTGCGTGCACGTAGGTGCTTGTGCGGCACTCACACGCGGGTGTGGAGGGGGCATACGGGGTTTAATATGAAACAGATGAGATTTGCGTCCCACCCTCATGTCCCGAGCAGGGTGTCAGGCATTAGCCAGAGCCTATGCGAGGGGGGGGCTCTTCTTGGGTAAAACAACAACAATGCTGCACAATGAGTCTGCAGTTCAGCATCAGGCGGCCACAATGAACCTAACGAGCCTCATCAGCGGCGCTGCAATCCCCCCCCACCTCCATTCCATTCAACTCTGCCTCCTCTCCACGTTGCCTTTGTGCCCCGGTGCCTTCATTAGGCTGCCCCGATTCCTCTTCACTACTTGAGGTGAAGTAAGAACAAAGGAGCCCTGATGAGCCGCCCAGTGCGTGCAGGAAAAATGCACGTGGAACCGTAATCTTAGATTTTTGTGTGTTAGAGAAGTGGATGAAGAAGAAGAAGAAGAAGAAGAAGAAGAAAAAAATCAGTGAAATGGCAAAAGCTTGAGAGAGGGAGGGGAGGTGGAGGGATGCGATGGAGACAGATGAAGGAGGGAGGGGGGTGCAGGAATATGAGTGTGCATGCATTTTCAAGGCGGTCTTTCTCTTGCAAGAACACACACACACACACACACACACACACACACACACACACACACACACACACACACACACACACACACACACACAGTAGTCTAACAGGAAAGCGAATGGGTTCGGCCGCTGATGAAGGAATGCAAATGCAATTTTAGCGGCGGAAACTGAGCTCGGAGCGTTTGGCAGAGCCTCCCGAGGTGGCAGCGTGTTTCATTTTAGTTGGGGATAGGTGGAATCACCTCAGCGGTGTGTGAAAGAGAGAGAGGAGGGCGAAAGAGAGAGAGAGAGAGAGAGAGAGAGAGAGAGAGAGAGAGAGAGAGAGAGAAGGAAGGAGCGGGGAGGGGGCGGGGGTGTATGGACCCTCACTGGTTACGGGACCCACAGGCACCCCGATTGTGCGCCGCTCACATCATTTTTGGAGGTGAGGACAAAAGGAAACGAAAGGGGGGGAGATCTGAAGAGAAGGCCCGGGATCTGGGTGTCGTGACGGGCTCCCCCCTCCCTGACTTTCGCCGCCGCAGGTCGGGGCTGTCTGGACTCAAAAAGGGTGAAGGAAAAGCGGCGGAGCTGTCGACTCCAGACTGGGGTTTCCTGCCACAGCAGCGGGATTGTCACAAAACAGCCTTTCAGTCTTCGAGGGGCCTTGCATTGCTCCGCGTCCAGGTATGCGTTTAGACCGCGTTAGCTCGCCTGTCTGACTGCTCCGTCTCTTCCTGGCTGGTTCAGGCTAATGCCAGGCTGCGTGATGGTCGTTTGCTGATGCAGTACCCACGCCAAGTCTCTTGCGTTATATTGCTAGCTAACTGATCTAGTCCCAGCCCCGCTGAACATCTGTACCTAATCACCTCTTTGTAGCTAAACGCTGCTGGGCTGCCCAGTGCCGTTAGCCCGCTACTACTGCCTCACCTCCTTAAACGCTGGTAATAATATAACAAACGCAATTTAGTTAGCTTGCGGAGATGCTAACTAGCGGTTCGCGGCTAAGATATCCCCCAGCAGAGGCAATTAGCTGGCATATTTGATGTAATAATGCAACAAGGGAGCTAGCGCTAAACATACAGAGCTAAGGGAGTAGCTGCACAGAGCTAATTTTAATGCGTATTGCCTGCTAATGGCTATTGTCGCTCCCGATTTTTATAAATGCGAGTGTTTTGGGTTGATGACCCACCTGGGGCGACGGAGCATTAAATAGAGGAGAGCTGGTGCTCCACACTGGGACAATACCGACGCTTTTTTTCAATTAGGCAGCGGCGTAATTGATTGACTTGCCGGCCGAATCTGCATCGAGTCATTTTTCTGAACGCTGCACTCCTCTGTTATTGCGAGCGGTCGCGCACAGTGAACTGCTGTGATTAATGAGTGATCGAGATACTGAGCAGAGGAGATCAATAGTGTGCTTCGAAGTTCCCAAATTGACAGCAGATCACCCACTAGTCGTGCATCTGTTTGTTTGTTGACTTGTGAGGATGAGCAACCTCATCCTGATTTTGGATCTCCCTTTTAAATGATCTCCCTGTGCACATAGTAAATGACCTCTCACTAATTGACATCCCCACTGTAAATAAGGTTCTCATCATTGACCTGTCGGAATTAAAGTCGCCTGAAGTGCGTTCGGGGTCATTAACCTTTTGAAAGTATGGTGGAGGGAAACAATGGCGGCTTTAGTCACACTTGACACGTGTAAACAATGACCTATCAGAAGGTCAGCCATTAACATTTCAACTTTGTCAACTGTAACGGTGCCATTGTGGACCCGCTGGAGATGGGTGGGGGGCGCCTCAACTCCACGAGGTCGTTTGTTTACATGTTTGTGACCTTGCCCGTGTTACTTTGTTGCCTTAATTGCACGCCGCCGCTAACCCACTTTTCTCTCCGCCATTCTGGTTTGTTATCAGTCAGGGGAGGCTGCTTAGACACGCTCCGACCACAGCGAGGGCTGCGCTCCCGGCGCATATTAAACGAGCGCCGTTCCCGTTAAGCCAAAAAGCCTTTTAAGCAGCGATGTCAGATCTGAATGAATAGCGGATGCCGTATGTAAGTAACGCTAATAACATTGTTGGTTTGGTGGATCTCTTTGTGCGATTAGTGCGGTGGACTGTGAAATACGAAACCACTTCTGGGGAATGCTGATGTCATCTGAAATATTAGAGTCTACATGGGTTTGTGTCTTGCAAAGACAACAACCTCAGCAGTGTAACACATCTGCTAAGGTAAACAAAGGCCTTTATTCCATCTGTAGATGGGGAATATTTTTTTGAATGATGAAAAGGCTGGTGTGTGTGTGTGTGTGTGTGTGGGAGGGGGAACATTGAGCATCATCTCCACAGTGTTGCAACAGTTCTCTCTAATTACTGAGTTTGTCATCGTTCTGGCGCATTTTGATCCATCTTTTGTCATTCCAGGTTTGCGGAGACAGGCTGCATGGAATTGGTGAGAAGGAAACAAGAGTGTGAAGTGACTGGATTCTTACTGGAATAAATGGATTACTTTCCTCTGGAACATTATTGCCATGGAACCAGGTAAAACCCAGATGGAAAATAACAAAGCTAGCGCGGCTACGTGCTGAAGACCCGGGAGGAAACCAAAGCGAATGCAAATTCCAGCAGCAAAAAGTTGCTAAATAGGGACCAAAGACATCTACATTCTGATGTCACGCATGCAGTGGAAAAACAAATAAGACCTACGTTTGAAAGGGAATGACCAAGAAAACCAAGACTTTCCAACAGTGTAACACCCAAGAGCTGCTGACTTTATCAATGGAGTGTTTGCCTCTGAGAGTGTCGAGTGAAGGTCTGAATTCAGACCTCCTGACCCGAGTCGCCGCTCTCCTCGTCTCACGCAGATGCGAGTTCAATTCCAGAAAGCATCTTCCTGCCGGGGGACTGAAGGAAGCCTTTGACGGGGTAAATTTTCAGCGCTTTTGTTGAGTTTGTTTGCGCAGGATGTTATCAGACGCGAGCCTGCTTTAATTTTCTTCTAGCTCCGCTTGCTTGAGCTGTGCTAATCACAGCAGCACACATGTAAGAGACGTTTGAGGCAGAGCCTCTCGCAGTGTGATGTGCCAGTCGTCCGCGCTAGCGTCGCCCGCCCAGTGCCAAACTGCTTCGTGGAAATGAGTGCGGGACTCTAGCATCGCTGGAACGGCATCTTTCTTTTTCGTTTCCATTTTGAAAATTCCGTTTCTCGAGCTTTTTTTGAGGAAGGAAAAAAAAAATAGAAGTCAATCGCAGGATTGTCTGGTTGCAGAGGTTCTTTTTTCACCATCGGGCCTTTTCATATCAGGAGAAAAAAAAAAAACCAACCTCATCTGTGAAATCTGCCTGCCTACTTTCTGCTGCCGCGGCCTCAGAAGAGCGATATGTGGACACTCGTCAGCTTCCATCCGGATGGATTTTGAAAACATTTCTGTGTTGTACTGCCACAACCTTAATGGTTACTGTGATAATCCCCTCAGATTTTGATCGGAAGCATTCCTTCTTATAGACTTAAAACAAAACAAAAAAACCGGGAGAAACGATGCAGAATTTTCCAAATAGCCCAGCTCCCCCCTCTCTCCCCCCGGGGTTCAGCGGGAGGAGTGGGGGAGGAGGACCTGCGTATCCCCCTCAGCCAGCAGAGCCTCAGATCTCCCCAAGGATGACCGACGATTACATGGGGATGCAACAGCAGAGCCTGCACAGAGGCCACCACAGCCCCGCTCAAGCCAGCCACATGCTCGCCTACAGCGCCAGAACCCGAGTGTCCGCCGAGCCGCCGCAGGGCGCCATTCACAGCAGCAGCTCCAACAACCCTTACAGGAAGGACGTGATGGATTATTATTTTTCAATGGGAGCCAAGGACAGACACAGAAGGGGGGGTCTGGGTTACGGGGTAGGGTTCGGGTACCCTAATATTGATGGACATATACCTCACCAATACCGGCACACAGGCTCTGGCTCCGCGCCATCGTCCGGCCTGATGTCGCCGTATCCTTTAGACTACGCCTCCGGCTCAAGTTCAGGTGGAGGTGGCGGCGTCGGAGCGTTCTCCCCTTCTCAGCAGTACAACATGAGTCAGAACCCTGCAATGCAGTCAGTGCCAGGCTCTCAAATGCATCACCGCCAACATGGACCAGCGTTCCATCCCGGGCAGCAGCACCGGGGCTACCCGCAGTCGGGGCACAGAATGACTCCTCAGTACCCACATTACTCCCCACAGGGCGGAACCTCCGCAGGCTCATCAGGAATGTACAGCCCCCCTCCGCAGAGATATCTGGACGGGACTGCCGCCCCCGGGTTTGATCCCAAAGTCAACAGTTCCCCCAGTGTCAACTCCAGTTCAAACCCCATGTCCAGTTCAGTTGCTGCTAACAATGCGGGGCCGATGGAACACGTTCAGCAGGGTTACCACGCTCCAAACTACCCCGGATTCTCCCCACAGACACTTTCGCTCCACAAGCAAGCCGCGCTACAGCACCGCAGCTCCCAGCACAGCTTAGGCCTCGGTTATGACCCCTCTGTCAAGATGCAGCACCAGGGACCGTCTTCAGGCGCTCTGTACGCCAAACATCATCAAGCCTCCACTTTGCCACCTGCAGCATCTCAAGAAGTGGCGAAATCTCCCCTGCACCCCAACGCCCAGCAGAACCAAATGAACCAAAACTTTAGCCCCATATCCAACCCCTCTCCGGCCGCCTCCGCCGTACATTCCCCCAGCTGCAGCTCCTCTCCTTCCCCTCTGATGGGTGCCACAGACCCGCACGGAAACCCCACCGGCCACGGCCCCCCTCATCCACACTCGGCGAACCCCCGTAGCAACAACGGACAAGGTAGATTACTGCAGAGCATGCCTCAGCTAAGTCCCACACCCAACTCCAATGGCAGCATCAGCAGTTGTGGCAGCGGCAGCAGTCATAAAGCTCCCAGCATGAGTGCACTCGGAGGGGCTCATCACCCTCCAACAGGCCGCACCAAAATGGGGTTAGTCACAGGGATTGGATCCAGAGAGGACGCCTCCTCTGTTTATTCATCGTCCCCACTTGACAAAATGCAGGATGCAGGCCTGAATAGTCTCAATGCCTTGAGCTCACAAGTAGCCAATTTACCAAACACGGTCCAGCACATGCTCCTCACCGACACGGTGTTCTCGCAGAAGAAGGCGAAAGAGTTTGCGCAGATGCAGCAGGCGGCTCACGGCCTGCTCGCCTCGCAACCGCGGAGCCGAAACGCCAGCGCGGCCTCGAGTACCAGTACGGTCAAAGAAGGCAGCGGAGCCGGCGTCGCGGACGCCGGTGCCGAAGAAGACGCCGCGGCGGTGACACCGGCTGGAGTGCCAGGGGCCAAGGTGGAGCGGGAAGAGCACTTTCCAGAGGGGGAGCGTGGGAGAGTGAGGCAGATGAGCGGCGCGAGCAGTGGCTCCGAGCCAGCCGGCCATCGCCCGCCCTCTCAGACTCAGAGCGGACAGTCATCAAATGTCAAAACAATCCCCTTTGATTCACCATCAAAAGAAACGGCTCTGTCTGAAGCTAATTCAAATGACGCTCACGTCCCCCCGTTGTCATCTCCGCCGTTCGGATGTCAGGCGTCGGAGGCTGGCCAGGTTTCTCGCTCCACGCCTCCGGTTTCCTCGTCCCCCTCCTCCACCACCTCCAGTATTGCTCCCACCCAGCCAAACTGCGACCCCGAACCCGGGTTGGCGCACAACGAGCACCGAGCCGGCCGCAGGAAGTTGACAGAAATCAAAAGTGAAGGCATCAAGAAAGAAAGCGATGAACTTGGAAACCTGGCGCAGCGCGACCGAGAGGCCAATACACAAAACGGTCAGGACAGGAAGAACAGGCCGCTCGCTGCGTCCAGACTACAACGTAACGAGAGAGAGGAAAAGCACCCGTTTGAGGAGCACAACGCCAGCGGCGTCGGCGTGATAGTTTCAGCCCGATCTGAGGGGGGTCACGGTGAAAAAAGCAAGCATCCCCAAGACTGTATAGAAGAGAAGCAGCCACACTCCTACCTGAGAGAGCCCAGCACTCACAATGGAGAGGAGGGCGTGGATCTGACTCTCTATTCTTCTCATCATCAAAAATCCAACTTCAGTCGGAATTCTCAGAATCCTCCTCAGTCTGGATCAAATAAATTCGGCCACCCAGAATCAACATACGGCTCGGATTTGCCAGTTAAGAACAGGGGAAGGGGCGGCTCTGCGGACGTCATGGAATCGAATTCCAGATACGCTGGGTACCAGCAGCCTCCGTCTGTGTACGGCCCTGCGCATCACAAAGATGCTAGCTCTGTAGCAGAGGACTTGGTGAAGAGAGGCCACAGGGCAGGAAGCAAGGCGCAGGAGGAGAATTCACAAAGTCATCATTTTCCCAGCCTGTTGCAAGAGGTCCTTCAAGGTTGCAATTTAGACAGACGCTACGGCAGACCCGAGCAGCCGTACTCTGCCCACCCCCACGCGCAGCAGCAGTTCCAGGCCAGAAATGCTTACGACATGACTGACGGTATGAGGGTGCAAAGTGGGGTAAGTGAAGCTTTGGCTACCCAGGTGGGTCCCGGGAAGCCCCCGCATCCCAACCAGAGGCATGGCACCGAGCCCAGTTTCAACACGGATCCTCAGTCAATGAAAACAGAGCTGCCTAATAGTAAGATAGTACCAAATGCAGAAAAATCAGACGCGAGTGGGGCCCAGAGTCATTTATCGCAATCTTCAGAGTGTGACCCGCCTCACCCAAAGCATGTATCCGCATATTCTGTGCCCCAAAGAAAGGCTTTATTTAATGTTTCAGGCCAGTCCTCTGCTGTTCAGGAGCTTCTTTTGCAAGAATCGGAGCCGGTAACAGGCGGCGCCGGACAGCCGGAGTCTCAGAAGGCATCAGGCTCCACATTAGCCCCATCCGAGCGTCGCTCAGTCATCTGTGATGTGTCTCCGAACAGACACGGCACACCAGAGAGAGATAGAGAAAGTGATAGAGAGCGGGAGAAAAGTCACAGCGCAGCCTCCGTCATTCAACAGCCATTTTCATCCCCGGCAGCAGCCAGTGATCTGAGTAAAAAAGCCACGGCGGTGAAACATGCGGTGAAGGTGGAAATGGCCCCAAAAGAGTCGGCAGTTGATGCCGCGACCGTCCACGCTGACCACCGTGACGGGGCCAACGAGGCTGACGCCGAGTTTCACTCCAAATCTGTTCCCTCGTCCGTGGTGCTGAATGCTGACCCCTACAGGAGAGGCGGTGTAGATTTCACACCCGTGCCTTCTCACCCCATCACCTCTCATTCTCTATCTTCACCGTCAAGGACGCCGTCGTTTCTTCACGGGGTCGAAATATCGGCCGGAGGCGGCAGAAGTTTCCCCGGGTATCGCTATCCAGACACGAGGGAGGGCGCCATGATGCCTCGCGGCAGCCCCCATTTCCCCTCCCATCCCGCGTACCACAATTTACCCGCCCAGGCTCAACCTGGGTGCAAACTTCAAACGTATCCACATGCCCGCGGGACCATTCATCACCCCCCTGACATGAGTGACTGGGTCAAAGCGATGAACAGGCCACCGAAAGAGTTGATGATGCAGCCTGGGTCCTCCCCGGGGAAACACAAGGGCGGCCAATCGGAGCAGAGGCAGAGGCTGGCTGACCTGCCCGTGGAACAACTCGCAGGCAAAAGCTCACTCCATCATCAGAGCTCTTTCTACGATTTAAAAATGTGGGAATCGACCCACGTTGGACGAGAAGGCGCCATGTTGATAGAGGGAAACCCCTACTACCGAACGCCGGCCCCGCCTCCTCCTCCTCCTCCTGTAGCGCCGCTTGGCCCCTTTCCTCCAAAATTGACTCAAAACGCTGCTGAAGCCAAGTTCTCGCGAGGAGCAGCAGAGGACGTTAAACTCTCGTGCCCGCCCGCTCCGCTCAGCTCCGCAAAGACTTCTGCTGACGCAAACTCCACCCCTCCACAGGTGCAGCGTCAGACTAAACCCGGCTCTGCGGACACAAACCCGCTGATGCTGCGAAGGAGAGTTCGCTCTTTTATATCTCCTATTCCGGCCAAACGGCTACTTCAGGACGGGTCGCAGCAGAGGGCCGCCTCCAATTCCCATCACCCTGTCGGAGCTCAGTCCGAGCACGGCCCTCACAACGAAGACGACTCCTCCAGTTCGGATGTCCCGTGTCCCAGACTTTCGTCCCCTTTGCTGAGAGAAAATAATTATTCCCAACCGTTGTCTCCGCTGAGCGCTCACACAAAAGCGTTGCCGCCCAGAAAGGGTCGGGGTTTGAAACTGGAGGCGATCGTGCAGAAAATCACCCCCAATATCAAAAGGCCACCGGGCCAGGCAGACGACGAGTCAAATCATTACCCGGGATTCTCTCACTCGGAATCCTTTAATGAGTCGCAGGAGCAAGACTTGGCCCCCTTCCCCAGGGTCGCAGGAGGGGACGATGGTTACATTGAAGAGAGTTCCTTATTAAACGACATGCTCCCCTTCAGGGTGGGTGATGAGACCGGGCCTCTGCCTCCATCCGCCTACCCGTGTGACCCCCATCAGGCGTCCCAAACCTTGAAACAAGACTTTGACTTTGGATTAGGTGCGGCTGTGGCGTCAGCATCTGGCGAAAAGGAAGACTTTGCTCTGCTCGGCCCTCTACCCCCTCCTCCTCCCCTTCCCCGCCCCGTCCAGGGATCGCCACCGCCATCCTCCTCCGCCCTGTCCGACATTGAGCATTTCACTAACACGTATCAGCAGCTGGAGACAAGAAGAGGAGAGCATTCCGCTGCTAATCTCCTCCGGCAGAAACTTCAAGAATCTGGCATCGGGTTCGATGATTATCCCGGCGGCGAGTACTATGGCACCACCCCGCCCCACCACGGCCAGCCTCAAGGACACATATTAAACAGACAACATCAGATGCCCTCTGTTAGGTCCAGCCTCTCCCCACAGGATTCGAAGCCTCCAGAGAGCCTCGTGCCTAAAGGCTATTTTCCATCTGGCAAGAAGAAGGGGAGGCCGGTTGGGAGTGTGAATAAACAAAAGCGGGCCCAGAACCCCCCCCAGCCACAGATGCAGGGACAAGCTCAAGCCCAGGCAGAGGGCGCAAATATCAGCGCTCCGCCAATTCCGCTGACCCCAACAGCAGCTCCTGTCACGACCCTGCAGACAGTACAGACCGCTAGCAGCACGCCAGACCTGACACTGCCCCCTCCGACGGAGAACAAGCTCCCTCCTCAGCTGGCCCCGCCCATATTGACCCAAGTGGTGAAAGTGGACGCTGAGAGTGAGGACACGCAGCCAGAGATAGACGTCAAACCGGCACGAAGGAGGCGCAAAGGTATTAAAGATGAGGACGAGCCGTTAGACGCTAAAGGTCAACAAGGGCGGAGGAGGAAGAAAGCGGCGGCGTCCAAAGACGACGCAGAAGCAGCCAGGGCAAACAGAGCCTTCGCGGATCCGAACAGGAAGGGCCCGTTCATTCCTCACATACATGTGGAGAACAAAGTACCTGAGATCGGGGCAGTGTGCACCATTGTAAACGCTGAGGAGGACAAGACGAGAGGAGAACGGGCCACGGTCGCAGGGAAAGCGAGCGGGAGCGGAATCGATTCCCTCCTGACCTCAGCGCTTTCTTCCCAGTTGTCTCGGAGAGACAGGGAGTCTGAGAAAAGAGAGGCCGACGAGGTGGAGTCTCCGCTCCAGTCGGGAAAAGCGCTTCCCTCATCTGGCCACGTTGTTGTGGGCCCCGTGATTACGGAGACGAACCACTCGGGCCGGCTGCTCTGCTGCCTTTGTCAGAAATGGGCCAATTACAAGAACCTCGGGGATCTCTACGGGCCTTTCTATCCCGCCGAGTACGCTGCCAAGCTTCCCAAGAACCAGCCCCAAGTCAGACAGTGTCAAGCAACCGCAGGCACAAACAAAACAGGACCAAATACAGACATCATTTCAAATACTTTGAACAGCAGCCAAGAGGCACAAACGCAAGATGCTTATTTTACCCAGAGTGACTACGCTATCGGCACGGATTCAACATCCCTCACAGCCGCAGTCAGACCTGTCTCCACGGCTACCAGAGAGGAAACAATGACACACTTGGCTGGCAGGTTCAGTAATGCCGCCTCCTCGTTGTCCCCCTCCTCCTCCTACGCCATCAGCAAACCGACGTCTCTGACCTGGGACATGAATCTCCAAATCCACCCTATCCCTGAACTGAAGCGAGAGGCGGAGCCCGACATCGACCAGCAGTGGACGCGTAAACAGCCGCAGCTGCAGCTGCAGCCGACGCCCGACGAGGCTCAGCAGAGGCCCCAGCACAGGAAGCTGACCTCGCATCCACGTTTCAAAAGGAGGCACAAGTCCAGTGAAGACTGCCCCAGGATGGTTCCCTCCAACAGCAAGGCCTCCCTGCCCTTCCAGCCTCCCCCACCTGCCCTGGACTCCCTGGGGCCCCTGGCACAGCTTGCCCAGCTGCCCAAGATGCCCATGGACCCAGAGGAGCTGTGGGTCCACGAAGGCTGCATCGTGTGGACCAGCGGGGTTTATCTGGTCAGTGGGAGGCTGTACGGCCTGCAGGAGGCGCTGGACGGAGCCCGAGAAACGGTGAGTGGACTCTGGACGTGGTAATATTTCTGTGGCGCTGAAGAACCTCGTGTGGATTCGACTGCGGACTCGACGGGTTCTAATCTTTCTGCTCCGAGCTCAGCTTGACGCATCAACCTGTGGTTTGTGTCCTCAGTGCTGTTCGTACTGTGAGATGGTGGGCTCCACTCTGGGCTGCTACAGCAAAGGCTGCACCCTTCGCTACCACTACCTTTGTGCCATCGAAGCAGGTAACTATGACCCAAAAGTGCGTAGTAATAATCAGCTACCTGACGCGCCGCTGTGGCAACATTTGACTTCCCTTCGCTGCCTTTCTTCCAGACTGCTCGCTTAATGAAGATAATTTCTCACTGCGCTGTCCAAAGCACAAGGTAAAAACAAAACCAACCTTATTTTATCACGTTTTATCTCGCACCATCGACGGGTGCTGCCCGGCCTCATCGCAGGTGGCATCAGCACCTGGGATGATTGCACGCAGCCTGCCGCAGGAATGCGACAGACAGCCTGAAATGTGTGTCTGAGCATGACTGAGTCAGGGGAGGAGGACTCTTTACAGCTGGCCTAGCATCCTACACTGTCTCCTAACTTGAAAACGTGATAATTGAACGTTAAATCGATTTTACTGGAGTTTGCAAAAGTTTTGTCTCCCTTCTGCTGAGAGACTGAAAGCATATTTTCTCTTTTCTTTCTTAACGCCTTCCATCTGTGTCTCTCAGGTTACCCAGAGTATTCGGCCATCTAAATTGGTTTACATGGAGCAGTCAGAGAGAGGCTGAGGGGAACAGAGCGAGCAGCAGCAGAGGAGTCTGGGAGCTGTAAGTTGTGTCTTGCTTTATTTTCCTTTATTCCCAGTTACTATAGGAAAATCACCTCGATCCCCTTAGATTTCACCCCTGGCTGTCATTCCTAGCCCCTCTTTCCATCCTCTACTAGGTCTAAATGAATAGCTCTGTATTCCTCATAGACACAGTTTGTCTAAAAGTACATATATTTCCTCTTCAGCCAACTGTTGCGTTACTTCCGGAGACATTGGATTTAATATAGCGGCCTCTACATTTTTTTAATTAAATGAAGACTAGATTTACATTTCAAAGCAACAAAGTGACATCATTTGTTCCATTAAGGAACTCCAGGTGGCTTCCTATTTGGACTCCAGCACTGCTTTTGAGTTCATTTCAGACATATGGTTCTGGTTTCCACCGGCAGATTGTTAGCGGTGCTTTGCCAGACACCCACTCAGATTTAGTACCAGGAACCTAAGCACCACTTTAACAAAGTTCCGACCACGCCAGGGAGCGAAGATATATCATCCTGAGCCTCACGTAATTCTAGTTTCAGGGTATGAAATAGTTAGCGATACTAGCAGACATGCTAACAGTGGCATACACTGAATGTCACATTGTGCTTTTGTGACCACAAAAGTAAAGTTTCCCACACTCTCCTGGGAAGGAGAGATATTCCTTATTTCTGTGGCCTCTTTGTTTACAGCAAAATGCTTCATTCGTGAATTTTTTCTTTCTGGGAGAAATATTCTCCCTCTCCAGGTTTGTCCAGAGAGAACAATGCTGCTGCCTGTGCTGCGAGGCCAGACCTTATATCGCTGTACATATGCATAGCTTAAACGTAAAAGCATAACCTGTATTTGGTGACAGTTTGGTGACAGTTCTCACTTTCTTTTGCATTTCTTCTCAGGTCAATTTGGATAATTGAACGGTGAAGAATGCTGTTTGTGAAGCAGTCCCCCCGCCTCCCCCCAATGTGAAGTGACAGGACTACAATGGACTACAATTAAAGGGAATGTACAATTTCTCCCCAGGAAGCAGCATTATTTACACTTTGGACAAAAGAAAATTGAATCCTTTTTCTTTTTTTCTCTCTCCAAGAGAATTATTGCTCTACGTGAAAGCAGAACCGCGGAGATGCAGAGGAGAAGGAAAAAGCAGAATTTTTAAGCAGGGACTAATCTTTTCTGTAAAGAGCGTCAGAAAAACGCTTCCTCTCGGCTCACATTGATTTCTCGAACCCCTTCAGAAGTCTTGTTTATCACCCATTATTTTTTGCTTTGTATTATTTTTCGCTATAAAAAGTCAAGTTTGGGTGTCAAACCCCGAAAATGAAACCTTTTGAGAGAATTTTGTATCCTCTCGCCAGTATCATATCTTATATTAGGATGGTCAATTATTGTAGCCCTCATTATTATTTTGTACACTCATCATTTATTCACTCATTTAAAAAATGACATGGATGTATCCCGTTATATTCATACTTTTTTTTTTTTTTATTCCTGGAGAGGGAGAAGCCGGAGTCTTGTCTGGAATGTCAGGGTCAAATTTGCCACAAAGACATTATTGCCTTGGGAGAACGGACATCTGTTGCCTTTTATGTCACGTGCGCAAATGAGAAGCGAGTGCGTGCGAGGAGCGGAGAGAACAGTCGATACGATTCCATTTTTGGTCCTTTTGAAAAGTGTTCTTATTTTTCATCGCCGGGGTTTTTACTGTACAGATAGTATTCATGAAAAACTCAGACTGACGATCTTATTTTTCAAGTACAAATGTTCGTTACGTGCACAGAGGAGGACGGGGGGCGCGCACGTGTTCCCACAGACAGGACGAGTGTCCTCTTGTTGCCGTGGGACTGTGTACTGGGTGCTGAAGAAGCGTCCGATCCTCACGGAGCGACGGAACGTTTTGTGTTTTTTTGTAACCTTGGAGACGCGTCACGCGGAGGCTGGACGGGCCCCGCCGAGCACGGCGACACCACAGCGGCTCCATCGGGAGGTGCGAAATCCATTCAAAAGCATTGCCATAAAATTTCCCATGGTGTTGTCTTTATCATTTTTATTGTTATTCTTGTAAAAAAAAAAGAAGGAAAAAAAAAGGTCCAGCAGAGGAAAAAAAACGGTTACAATATTGAAAACATGCTGTATTAGAAACCTGTCAATATGTATATGAATTATGAATACACTTCAAATGCTTCAAATATGCTTCCCCCTCCTTTCTCACAGTGCTTGGCCCCGGTTTTCATTCCTAAACACATCGACATTGGAAGCGATCGCACGTGTCCCGTAGCCCAGTTTTCACTCAAACATCATGTGGAAAAAATGTGATTCACTGTCAGCATTCCGCGGAGAGTTTCTTTATCAGAGTTATGTTTGAGGAAATGAGCGTGAGCTGGGGTGAATGTGACGGCACCAGTGAAAACTTTGAAGCCTGACGATGGGAAGTCTGTTGTTGGAACAATGGCAGACTAATTGATGTAATAAGGGTTAAATATTCATTATTTTTCTGAATGAACATGAGCTCCAGAGCAGCACCTTGAGTCTTGTCAACCAGACTGAAATAGAAACTTCTCCATCACATAAATCTGCGCCTGTATCCGGCCTCATTGGACGTTTCTGTCGTCTCCCCAGTTTTCTTTAACAACTCCTGCTTATTAAACAACTACTGATTATGAAAGAGCCAGAAACTGGTTTAAACTGGAGTGGGAACCCTCAGAAATGATCATATTTTTCAAACTCGTCGACTTTTCACCACTCTGGGAAACTTCCCTACCAAAAAAAAAACCAGCGCTATTTTTTTAATCGGTTGAAAATGAACCTATAAAGTGTTAAAAGATTCAGATATTTAGGAACAAAACCTTATTTTTCCATTTATCTAAGGCGACCCCTGCAAAAACATGAAAAAATGTCACACATGAGTGTTTAACGGAACATCTTTTGTCGATTAAACGGTGATCCGGCAACAAAAAGCCAGAAAAACTCTAACCTGTGTGGCAGATATTAGCAGCTGTGAACATCTAGACAGGAAAACAGGGAAGAGGTGAGATCAAAATGAGTCTAGGAATCAAAATGGAAGCAGATGCCACAGATTTGTCTGTTTTGGCTTTATAAGGATGGATTAAAGAAGAGGGTGTGTGAGGAGGGAGAGACGACCGCCCTCTTCAGTCACTCGCTGCCTGTTGAAGGACAAACAGGACCGGATAATTGTTTCCCACCTGAGCTGGATGGAATAAGCGGTTGAATGAGGAAGAAGGTGGTCCTGCTCTTCGTCCTCGCTTTGTTCGAACGGAGTTGGCCCGTCGCCGCCGCTGACCTACTAATCAAAGGCTCGCTTTCCCCGTCTCCCGGAGACCCTCCATGGTAACGGCTTGATCGCTCATTTCCGATATTTTGCTTGTTTGTTTTTTCTGAGTATTCTCCCTTGAATCTCAGCCCATGTTTTGTCCAGACGCCATGGCGCTCCTGCAACAGATGCGTTCCCCTCGCAACTCCTTCATCCAGACGCTTGCCTCCCTGTTCCTTGGCGGGGTGGCCCTCATGTCCTCCTACTGGTGTGTAGGTAAGCAGAAGGTGCCAAAGCCTCTCTGCACCCCCACCAAACACTCCAACTGCATCCCAGTGCCCGGAGTGTCCAACTCCTCCAACATCCAGTTCTTCTGGGAGACGGGTGACGACCGTTTCGTCTTCCCCACCTTTCACACTGGGCTCTTCATCAGCTGCGAGGAGGACATCTACGCAGATGAGTGGGGTGAGATGGGCGATTCGTATTCAAGGAGAAAATAGTCTCAGCATTTTATGTGATGGGGATTATCTGCAGTTATAATTAATAACAGCAGCGCCTCTAAACGGTTTATCAGTGTTAGCAGACCCCGACGTTGCAGGATTGACAGACTCGTTGTGGGGGATTTTCTGACTCCGTGTCAGGTCTAATGGGCTGATCCCGGCTGCGCGGATGCCAGTGGCATTCCCAAGGTTAGATCAGGGTCGACGTTCCAGCAGGAGATGAAAGTGGGTCCAGCTCCAGAGATAATGAAACGCGTTACAAATCCAGAGAGACGCAAGGTGCGTTAGACGTGTGTGAGAGGGAGGAAGTGCATGTCTGGGCGTGTGCTCAGGTCATAGAGGATTACGGTGTGTGTGTGTGTTTGTGTGTGTGTGTTTTGCTCACGGAGCTTTAGATTTCAACAGCATGACTCAATTATGGATTAAAAGCCCACTGGGATTGACGGCCATCAGCTGTTTTGCCTCCCTGGTTTGGATTGTGAGGATGGAGACGAGCTCATAATCATGGCTGGTCCAAATAGACGGCTCGGTTCAGAACGTTGCAGAGTCCTGGAGTAAAGGGGAATAGTTAAATGCAGGATGTTTACCTGCATCCACACGAGGTTCCATTATGTCAACACCCTGAGGTGTGTGTGTGTGCGTGTGGGTGTGGTATTTCAAACATACTTACTGGTAACTGAAGTATTTTTAAGAGATTATGTTATTATTATATATGTTATTATTTTCCATCTTTTTGTACAAAAGCCAGTAAAGAATGTGCACATAAACAAGAGCTCAGCTGCCTGCCCAGGGGGAAATACACACACAGGCAGTAGGAATCCAAAACTTTGTGGATTTGAGTCCGAAGTTCTTATAATTTTCTTTTTCCATCTGTTTTATTAAATCCCCACGTGGCGATCTCAGACGCCACAGAGATACCCAGAGTTCTGCAGCTGCCACCTAAAACACAAGGTCAAAAGAGCCACAAAGAAGCTTAACAGGCTGCAAAAACAGGTCATTTCTATTTTGAAAGCATATGCCGGTGATAGCAGTGGATAGAAAACAACACTCACGGTTGGAAGAAGTTGAAAGAATCCCCAGACGAAATGAACAAAAGCAGCTTTCATTCACATTTTACCTTCAAATGGAATAGTGAGATAAAAACAAGCCGCCCAGGTCTCATTTATCTTAAATATTCTGTTTTTCCACAGCAGCTCCCTCCGTCCAGATGTATCCCTAACAAATCCCCTAATCTCCCCATCAGATTATCTCAGGCCGCCTAAACACTTGAGTAAATTTCACCTCACATGCGACGCAAAGTTGTTGTCAATGAGCCTCATGCTGCTTTTTTTCACTTTCCTTGCGACCTGTAGAGGAGAAATGTCGAGGGTTTTACACTCTGACCCCGGGCTCTGAAAAGGGTAAGTGGCTCTCATAAGCTCTCATTGAGATAAATGACAGAAGGTGAGGTCACCCTGTTCCGCGTCCTGTCTCTGCAGCGATGATGTGGCTCTACCTGTCTCTGGAGCTCGTCTACATCGGCCTGCTGCTCATCAGCTGCACGCTGCTGTCGGTGCAACTGTGCATCCGGGCCTGGTTCCCCTCCACGCAGCGCTGGGGGCAGCTGCTCAACGCCTTCGCCGCAGTGTTCACGGTCCTGGGAGGTGCGGCTCTTGATGTCATTGTTAGCAGTATTGTTGCTAATTAGGCTATATATATATTAAAGGGGGCGTACACCACACACTATTTATACATAATATACAGTATATAGACAATTGAAAGTGATTGTTCCTCAGTGTTGCTATGATACACAGTGATCCCATGAGTGTGTGTCAACAGTTTACACACTGGTGACTGTAAACACACTCGAATGCGCGCACAAGTGTGTTTTACAGCGGTGATGCGTTTCCTGCCGTGCACTGAAGGTTTTGCTGTGGGTGCAGGTCTGCTCGGGATGGTGGGTCACATGATGTTCATGCAAGTGTTTCAGACCACTGCCATACTGGGACCAGAAGACTTCAAGCCTCACAGTTATGGCTACTCCTGGGCCTTCTAGTGAGTCCGCAGTCACCCCCCCATCCTGATTCTGTGCACCCTCACCTCCTCCCTTAGACAGACATATTGTCTATTCATTAGCCACATATCTGGTTTCTGCACCTTCCGGCTGACACAGTGCTCGGTTCCCCCTCCCCTCTGTCTCACCAGCGTTGCCTGGCTCGCCTTCACTGTCTGCATGTCAGCCGGCGTCTCCACCCTCAACAACTACACCAAGAGAGTCTTGATGGTGGGGCCGAGGCGCAACTCCGACCTCAACCCCTGCAGCTTCAACTTTGTAGGGCTGCTGCCACCAGTTCCGTACTACACCCCCGCGCACGCAACGATCTGTCCCCCCTCTCCCCCCCGCATCTCCCACCTGTCTCCCTACTTCCAACCGCCGACCTCCACTGAGAGGCCGACACACTCCCAGTCACTCTCGCACTCCTTCTTTCCTCCTCCCTGCCACCCAGCAGCTGCAGCCCACTTTCAAGGGGTGGCCCCCACCTCTTCGCCTCAGTCACCCCCCGCATCTCTCCGAGCGACACTACCTGGAGAGCAGGAGCTACGCTATCATCCAGAAGAGGACTAC
Organism: Takifugu flavidus; assembly: GCF_003711565.1. Lineage (NCBI taxonomy): Eukaryota > Metazoa > Chordata > Actinopteri > Tetraodontiformes > Tetraodontidae > Takifugu > Takifugu flavidus. Next base: position 1,593,228 of record NC_079537.1, on the reverse strand, counting down.
AGCCCACTCTGAGCTGCTTTTCTCCGACATCTCTTCCATCAGCACCAAGAGGGATTTATTCTTGCCAATCCGAACCACAGATGCAGCGCGTGGACGTGCGGTCGTAGGTCGCGGGTGTGCGCACCCCCTCAAACACGGCGCGTTGCAGTGATGCTGACAACATCGCCTGTGATTGGTTCATCTGATTGCTGTTTGTCCCCACATACCAGTATTTCTGTTTCACTTCCTGACACTGTGGAATAAACCTAAACTGCTGAATTCAGACAACTTCTCTTGGTATCAAAATAAAAGCAGACTATGTTGAGAAACCTGGCGGGAGCCTGTGTGCGTTCACGGCCTTTATGTGTAGGATGGAGAGTGTTTCTTGTCTGCCAGGGGTGCGTTCACTGTTCAACTTACAGAGACGCCATCAGAACATTGGTATTATCTTATCCTCTTTGGTTGCAGCTGTAAAAACCGACATGTTTCCCTTCATAACAATGCTGGAAATGTTTTGCTTTAACTAAATGTTCCATGTTCTTATTGCGGCACCTGTCAATATAGTTGATGCTGAAATGTGAGTTTCTGGTAGAATCTTTACAGTATATGGCAGGATTGTGAACTTGTGAATAAAGATAAACAAACTGAGGCTGTTGTGGATCCAGAAAGTCTTCAGTCGGATGTGTCTTATGAGTTAGATATTTGTGTATCCATACATTCACTGTTAACTCTCATTCCTAGTGAGGGGAAATTTCAATATCCTGATGATGTTTTTGGTTCTGGTGCAGCATTGTCTGAGTCAAGGATCTAGAGGAGACCTCAGCCTGACCTTCAGGAGTCAGGATGACCTTAACCAACCAATAACAACTTATGCTGTCCACTTTTTTATCTGAGACCTCAGTAGCCCCAATGTGTGTTTACCTTTTGCTCCTAAACGCAGCAATCAGACCCAAGCAGACAGTGTTTTAAACTGGTTGAAAATCAAGTTTTAATATTGTAAAAACAGTCATTGCCTTATATCACTGTGATGGAGATGTTTCCAGGAGTCCATATATATATATAATTTGGGGTTGTACATCAATGTTTAGGGCACAAAAGTAGACTCAAACGTACTGCAATGCATAGTTTTATCTCCTGATCACACTTCTGGGTGATGTATAAAATCAACTTTAAGACTTTAATAACAGGAATCTGCACTTGCAGGTTTTAGTCAGAGGCACACAATAAAGCAAGACCAGGTATGACACATGTTAACTAATAATGATTAGGCTAAACTAATAAACTCACCCCTTTTATCCAACACATATAAATGTACACAACAACAGAGAAACAATAAACAAGAGCGACTTCTCCACCTCTTCCTGTTGACCGAAAAGATTGACAGATCATAATTTCTCAGAGCATCTCACTCGCATTAAGGAAAGTTTTATTTAGTTGATGATAAAAATATTCTTAATCCTAAAATGCCCGTGAAAAACCAACCCATGATGTCATACACTCAATACATCCGTGACCGATTTTCTTTTTTCTACACAAATATCCAAAACACAGCGAAACCCTGACTTAATTTAACACTAGCATGTATTTGAGAGGATCAAGTCTGTTGATAGCTGAACCTACACAAACAGCTGAAATATTAATACCAAGGAGGAGGTGTTAGCTGAGAGAGTAGATCCAGCTGGATGTTTTTCAGGGCTGGTTGGAGCTAAGTCTAGTGTCCTTTTCATCCCGTCTTCTTGCGTAGCACAAAGTAAGTGATGGAGGAGATGAAGGTGAGTGCGAAGGAAATCCACGCCAGGATGTAGCAGTGGCCATACCAGCCCTGCTTCTCATCCAGGTGGAAGCGGTCTGTGTAGATGGAGGCTGCGATCATGATGCACAGGCCTGGGGAGGAGGAGGAAGAGGACGTCAGCAAGGGTGGAAATGGAGCAAACAGAACAGACACCCAAATAAACAAATACTCACAGGCAAGGGCCTGGAAGACGCCAGAGATGGTGAACCGCTTTCCTTTGCTGAGGGTGAAGAGCTGAGCCACAAACACGAAGATGCCCAGGATGGAGAATATACAGGCGAGCACAGCGCTGGCCTGCACTGCCTGGAGGTAATCTGCAGGGGGCGCCAGAGAGACCGTCAGAGGTGACAGCGCAGACACGCCCAGAGCAAAATAAGGCTGGGGCGCACTTTTAACAAGTCTGCTTCAAATATCCCAAATGTTTTAGTACTTTCAGATATGCAGAACATCCTGTCCAAAAGTTGCTACATGAATCCTACATTTACTGCTTAGTTTACACAGCTGCTAATTAAAATAGTTGTTTACCTGCAAACCAATTTAAGTATCCTCAACAGTAAACACTTGCAAAAGAAAACAAACTTCAAAGGTGATGTTAGATCACAACTGCACATCTGTGTTTATTATCTTGGTCTGTCATAGCCTTTACTAATGAACAGGAGCTTTGGTCACTGTCTGAACCGCTTTCTGCAGAAGTCCTGAGCTGTAAACATTTAGTCCTTCCAGTTGTGTGTGTGTGCACTGAAACAGGTTTGTGTGTGTTTGTGTGTCGTACCCTCTGGGTAGTGGGAGCCCTTGGGGAGATCGGTTAAGTTCCAGACCCCATTTGTCTGCACCCACCGACCCCACACGTCAGTGGATATGTTTTCAGTCATCCACCAGGCCTGAAATTTAAAAAGAAAATGGAGGAGGGGGGGTTAGATGTAGGAATGCTCATCCACCTGCTACTGCGATATGTCATGAGTCTCGCTCAGGTATGCAACACTCAGCCGAGAATGTCAGATATTTACGTGAGTGCCATTTGTCTGACAACACGGTGACACCGGAGGAGCGGTCCTTCTGTCACCCCCCCGCCCCCACCCCGGCGTCACCGTTTACTAGCCCTGCGCCGCCCGCGTGCGTGTGTGGTGATAAAGCAGCCAGTTTAGAGGACTCACATTGTCGATGGTGGCCACGAGGAGGAGGATGATGCCAATGATGTGAATGGCAAAGATGGCAGCAAGAAGGATCAGCATGATGACTGTACTGCAGAGAGAGAGACAGAGAGGGAAGGGAGGGGAAAACTTGTTACACCACTTTTCTTGGTTATGCATGTTGAAGATAACCAGAGGGCTACCTGCGCCTCAGATCGGCTAATATGAGCTGGGAAACTCAAATATGGTTGAAAAAAGGCTCTAGAAGCATCACAAAAGCAGACTTGGCACCGTCTCAGGGTGTGGCGTCTTCGATTTCTGATTACTTTGAGGTGCAACCTGCCCCTGAGGACCTGACTGGAGCATGCGCGGAGTGAATCTGAGCGGGCGTTGGGACACAATTGTGCCAAAACCTTTTTTTGTCAACGACCAGTTGCTTCCCTCTGTTGCATAGAGGTGGGAAGTTCCTGACGGGCAGATGAGTTTGGACTTGTCTTGTGCTTCCAAGAAAGAAAAAAGTTGCCACTCCTTAAAATAACTGCAGGAAATACCTGCCATCGCCCCTCCAGGCTGGCTCACACCCCATCCCCAGATGTGGATTAGAGCAATCTCACACACTCGTTCAAAAGAAACAGGAAACAAGAAAAAGCCACTCAAGAGGCATTAAAAGGCTATTTCCTAGTCTTCCCCAGGGTGTTGGCTACCTGTCCTCTCTGGCACCTTGCAGCTGCCCTGACTGATGTTCCATTTTCAGCATTTAAAAAAACAAAAAAAAAACTGCATTTATTTGTTTACTTGTTAATATTCTGTGTTGCTGTATCAACAACAGAGGCAGGCCTGGGTGTGAAGGGAGGAAACAGAACATCTGGAATGTGCCGGTTCTTTCTGCACTAAAGGAGTGGTGAAGGGGTTGGGTCCACAGCAAACACACAAACACACACAGACACATGCAGGCACACACACGGCTCCATTTCTGTCACACACTAAAGACATGATGATTGTGATCAGCCGTGATCCATCAGAGAAGATTATTGGAAAAAAAAAGTTTCAAAAAAGCAAAAATTGGATCTAAATCTGGGCTTTAATCAAACGGCATCCAGAAGCAAAGACGTGTCAACCGCTGGACTTTTTTTTTTTTCCATGGAGTCAAATGGAAAACATTCACCTCGTGTTTGCAAATGTGGTAGATGTGGAGAACCAGCAGTCCTGAGCTTTATCACCGGAGAGGCCGTTTCAGTGCAACAGCTGTTATGTCGACACATCTGGAAAGCAGCCTCACCTGAACTTTAAGGTCCTGAGATTCAATCATCTAGCAATGCTCCGCTCTTCATCCTAATTTTGCTTTTTTAAAAGAAGTAATAACAATAGTAATAGAAGAGACTGAAGCCAGACTTCTAAATAAACCATCTGCAAAGAAGACTTTTGTCTTGTGCCGCAGCTTTAGAGGACGGGTGTGGGGTGAAAAGAGTGGAACTTACTGTGGGACTCGCTGGGAGGTTGCTGTGCGTCTCTTCAGCTCAGATTCCTGCTGCTCTCAGGGATCCTAATTTCAGACTCACGGTCTAAAAGCACAAACAGTGGAGGAGCTGCTCATCCGCCCACTTTGACCCTGCCTTCTTTTGCAGCTCACACCCCAGACGGGGCCCAGGCCGGCTCAGCCACACGTTCCCAGCCCTCTTTAGCCCCCTCCCATTCCTCCTCCTCCTCTTTTTCTGCTTCGCACACATGCAAACGCTCAATTTCGGCAACTGTTGCGGTCAGGCGCTAGATTTTCCTTTTGTTTTTTTTTGTGTTTTTTTCCTGTTTCTGTCACTCAGCTGACGACGAAGGGCCCCTCCTGACTCACTGCTGTTGGAAGGGGAAACTCCCAACAGCACTGGACGTTGTTGACAGTCACTCTACGCACGTTGCCATGGCGACAGACTCCGGTGAGCGGCCGCCTGCTCATGGTCACGCTGTTGCTGCTGGTGAAGCTTAACGACAACATAATGTTTCTTCCTGAGTGCCACCCCTTTTGCCTTTTCCCGCTTTTGTTACAAAAGGAAAGAATTCCAGGATGAAGGAATGTGGCTGGTGCCAGAGGGAGTAGTGGGGTGGGGGGGGGGGGGGGGAGCAAGCTTCTTTATCCTTAAATCTGACTGGCAGGAGTCTGAAGTCCCACACCATCCTCGACTTCATCACAGAACACATTGGGAGTTGATTTCATATCAGGAATCAGCCCAGGAATCATGGATTATGGATGTGCGCCTCTGCATCCCGCAGCTGTATTTTCAAATAGCGACTGAGTTCCTGTGGCAAATGGCTGAGATCACCACTGGAACAGGGTGTGAAGGTCTGATTGCAAGCTGTATCAAACACCAGACACACAAACACACACAGACACATGCAGGCACACACACGGCTCCATTTCTGTCACACACTAAAGACATGATGATTGTGATCAGCCGTGATCCATCAGAGAAGATTATTGGAAAAAAAAAAGTTTCAAAAAAGCAAAAATTGGATCTAAATCTGGGCTTTAATCAAACGGCATCCAGAAGCAAAGACGTGTCAACCGCTGGACTTTTTTTTTTTTCCATGGAGTCAAATGGAAAACGTTCACCTCGTGTTTGCAAATGTGGTAGATGTGGAGAACCAGCAGTCCTGAGCTTTATCACCGGAGAGGCCGTTTCAGTGCAACAGCTGTTATGTCGACACATCTGGAAAGCAGCCTCACCTGAACTTTAAGGTCCTGAGATTCAATCATCTAGCAATGCTCCGCTCTTCATCCTAATTTTGCTTTTTTAAAAGTAGTAATAACAATAGTAATAGAAGAGACTGAAGCCAGACTTCTAAATAAACCATCTGCAAAGAAGACTTTTGTCTTGTGCCGCAGCTTTAGAGGACGGGTGTGGGGTGAAAAGAGTGGAACTTACTGTGGGACTCGCTGGGAGGTTGCTGTGCGTCTCTTCAGCTCAGATTCCTGCTGCTCTCAGGGATCCTAATTTCAGACTCACGGTCTAAAAGCACAAACAGTGGAGGAGCTGCTCATCCGCCCACTTTGACCCTGCCTTCTTTTGCAGCTCACACCCCAGACGGGGCCCAGGCCGGCTCAGCCACACGTTCCCAGCCCTCTTTAGCCCCCTCCCATTCCTCCTCCTCCTCTTTTTCTGCTTCGCACACATGCAAACGCTCAATTTCGGCAACTGTTGCGGTCAGGCGCTAGATTTTCCTTTTGTTTTTTTTTGTGTTTTTTTCCTGTTTCTGTCACTCAGCTGACGACGAAGGGCCCCTCCTGACTCACTGCTGTTGGAAGGGGAAACTCCCAACAGCACTGGACGTTGTTGACAGTCACTCTACGCACGTTGCCATGGCGACAGACTCCGGTGAGCGGCCGCCTGCTCATGGTCACGCTGTTGCTGCTGGTGAAGCTTAACGACAACATAATGTTTCTTCCTGAGTGCCACCCCTTTTGCCTTTTCCCGCTTTTGTTACAAAAGGAAAGAATTCCAGGATGAAGGAATGTGGCTGGTGCCAGAGGGAGTAGTGGGGTGGGGGGGGGGGGGGGGAGCAAGCTTCTTTATCCTTAAATCTGACTGGCAGGAGTCTGAAGTCCCACACCATCCTCGACTTCATCACAGAACACATTGGGAGTTGATTTCATATCAGGAATCAGCCCAGGAATCATGGATTATGGATGTGCGCCTCTGCATCCCGCAGCTGTATTTTCAAATAGCGACTGAGTTCCTGTGGCAAATGGCTGAGATCACCACTGGAACAGGGTGTGAAGGTCTGATTGCAAGCTGTATCAAACACCAGACACACAAACACACACTGTTGCCCAGAGAGAAACCAGCTCCAATGTGCGCGTGTGGCGCTGAATAACGGAAACACAATTGTTTTGTCAGGAGTTGTGTTTTTTTTAGGGTAATGACTCACAATAAAGCTGTTATGGGACAACAGTTACATAAAGGCCATAAAAAACAGAAAAACTGTTTGGCTTATTCAGGAGGATACTTAAGAAACTTGAACAGGCTGAATTTCCTGAAAAGAAAAAAAAAACCCAAACCTTTGAGAGATCAGAAAAAGCTGTATAAATAAGGAGGTGAAAGGTGTGTGTGAGCTCTACGAGTGTGATAGCTGCAAGCGGTTCAAACGAGTCCGCGGGTGTATAAACCCACCCAGACATGTTAATTTAGTGTGATTATTTAAATTCCAATATCGCTGCGGGGTTCTTTGATGCAAAATTTCTTTTTTTTGCTGAATTCCTGTGGTTTGGAGGAATTTATTTGAACTGCGGGAAGTTTCCATGTTCACGTCTGCCTCTCTGTGGTCCCTGGAGCTGAATGGGTCTCTCCAGGTGCTATGGTTCCCTCCTGGAGCCCCAAAACAAGCATGTTAGCCTGATTGGAGGCTCTAAATCACTCTGTGCAGGACGGACTGGTGTGTGTGTGTCCTGAGACTCATTTCCGTACTGAAATGCATCATTCAGGACTGAGATTAAACATAAATAGTTGTCTTTCTTTGGAAAATGAAACTTCTGCGGCAGACGAAGCGAGGTTCAACCACCTTTCATTTAACGGGGAGAGAGGAAGGAAGTGAAGGAAGTAAGCCTTCGAGAAGGCCCCTGAGAGGAGAGGGAGAGGAAAAGTAAGGAAGAATGTGACTCTCTCAAAACCAGAGGCAAAAAAACCAATAAAATAAAATACCGGAAAACGTGTTAAGGGTGTTTCGAAACATGGTGTGATAATACATCCCGCACAGAATAGACGGATAAACAGACAACGCCAAACGTCCCTGTGCTTTACCCGAGGTGAACTGAAAGGTTGCAGCAGCACTTTTTATCCCGCTGTGTTAAATGTTAACCTTCTGATCCCAATACTGGTTTGTAGACATTTCTGCTGACAAGGCAGATCATTTTTGGTTGAACTATCCCTTTAAAGTGCCACGCTAGCTAAATGTGTTTCTGCAGGGTGAATACCGTGGAGCTCTCAGCCTCAGAGAGAGCTCCACAAAAGCCTCAGTCTTGCTTTTGTAACGATAAACTTGTTCGCAATCTGGCCGAACGTTGACTGAAGAGAGGATATTGGCCTCGAAAAGCCCCAAACGTAAACGTTCTTTTCAATCGCGTTTTTAAAAATGTACACGGAACTGTGCGGTGTTGTTTTGTGGACCAAGGCTAAAAAGAAATATCTGCGGTGAGTCGAATAACATTGATAGTCAAACATAATACAGGCGTGAACTCAGCGACTGAGCTCACCTGTTTGCTTCAGGTGCGCATGAAAGGATAAGCTGAAGTATGAGTCAAAGGTTTAGCAGAGTACCTGGTGTGAGGCCTCAGGTATGAAACAACAAGATGATAACAGGTTACAGAAATAATACATTGCCCACCGCATGACCCTTGGCTACCTGCGTGGCAGCGAGGTTGGGAGCTGTATTCTCTCTCGCACACACATCGATGCAGAAATGCGGTTCTGAATGAAGCGCAGACACTTCCGCTTCTTGCAAAAACAGGCCTATCTTGTTTTCATCGTAGTTGTCATGGATGACCTGAACACAACAGAGTTTCCTGATGTGGAATGTAATCTCAGGAAGCTGGAAAATGTCCATAAATCAGAAATTGGCCCGAAATAGACATTACCAAGCGTGTGTAGAAGCCATCAACGCATCAGTTGATCAGTGACTTTTCCCTCAATTGCGACAGTTGCGATGGCGAAATCTGGATTTGTAGTCACGCATCTTTAAATAGTGCCCCACCCTTGCTACACATAGCACATGCACATAACGTTTGCCTGAGTTTATTCACAAGAATTTGTGGGCATCTGACATTATTTGTAGCAGGTCCCTGCTGAGGAGACGTGTTCAGGCTAGCAGGCTAGCCTCATTAGCATACCTTGGCCTTGAACGTGTAAATCAGATGGTATCTGTTACCGTGATGTGAAGAATTAAGATCAAGAGTTCCCCTTGAACTTTACTCGCCTGTTTGTTTGCGTGTCAAATTTCCTGTGATTTTTGAGAGGTTTACAGGTTCACGGACGTCTCAGGGTGCCTCATCGCGATGCCGATTTCAGCGTGGAAATAGCCGACACATCTGATTCTCAGCATGCCACTATTGACCCTTGAGTTTGGTGACACACCAACCTGCGTCAAACATCTTGCCACACCTTGAAATAAAATTACTGACTGATCCTGGAGGATATACATTTGATAAAATCTGACCCAAGGCACAGCTCCACTTGAGCTGAAGGCCCACCTCATATGTCACCTTTTCATCTAATACAACCTTCATGATTGGTCTCTGGACCTAAAAAAAACAAACAAAAAAAAATAAGGCAGTGATTCATCTCGGCAGATATGAGAAAAGGAGCTTAGAAAAACACAAGAGAGAGAGAGAGAGAGAGAGAGAGATGAGAAAAGAATGTGGTTGGACCTGATTCTGATCTGGGTGGGTCAACCCCACCCCAGGTACTATAATCTACAGTATGAGACAGGCACTCCCACCGACCGGTTGTGCACAGCCAAAACGCTGAGAAACTAGCATTCCTGCTCCATGTGACTGCTTGGATTTGCAATTTTTGTGAGTTCTGGCTTTATTGTCTGAAGAGGAAATGCATGAGTCACGCCTCAGTCAGCTTTCTGACTTATTCAAGAAAAAAGAATTACCAATCTTTCACCATGTCCCTCCGTATTAGGAGTGGGCGGGGCCTAAAATCAGCCACACCGCGGATTCGAACGCGACTCGACGAATCACGTGCCCGCGTAGCCGCGGAGGGAGACCAATGGGTGTCTCGCTCAACAAGCGGCTCTTTGTCAGGACGCTGCTGCTGATCAGCACTGGAAAAACCAGTCGGGAAGAACACTTGGCATTGTGAACAGTGTTGTGTACTCAAGTGCTGCAGTTGGTTCCTGGAGGTCTTTTCACAGGTCAAGCTCACAGTGCGCTGTGGGGCCGTCAAAGAGCCGCCTGTGGCATTGAACTGACCTGGTGCAACACACGCACAGTTCCATTGTGGAAAATGCAGCGTGGCCATCTCTCTGCTATGCATTTCCCGGCCTCTCGGCGCAGCTTGTTGGACATTCCTTCCTCTTCCACAACGCTAACGTAGCAGCCAGACTATTTAACAGCGTTTAACTAGGCAGACAATGCACATAAACGTTGCAGCTTGTGGTCGGGTAACATCCAAATCCATTAATTAAAGGCGCATTAAGAGTCTCGGCGAGGATTTCGACATGCCCGCGTGGAAGAGAGGCGGCGGAGTGGTGCCGACATGCCGGGGGACCACAACACTCCGCCTTTCCTCACACAAGAGCAAAGCTCGCCTTCTGTGGTTTCTGCCTTGCACAATGCTACACCCTGCCCCCTGATTTCTAAACTCAGACACACAAGTTGGGATTATTACATTTGTGAGGTTAACTGAATTTGGAATTTGGCTTTTTTTCTGTTCTTGTTTAAGCAAATGCTGGGAATATATGGGGTGTTGTATGTGGAAAATCTTAGTCCAGCCCTGTTGAGTGAAAATCAACCATCGCCCTTGTCCCCACTAGCAATGACGAGAGATGATGAGCTCCTGAGCAGGCATGTGTTTGGGTCCAGAAGGATTTGAGACGATCCGCTGCATAAAACTGTCCAGATGTGACAGAGGTGCGGCTTCAGTCAAAGGGTTTCACACAAAAACGGGGCATTTGGGGCTGAGAAAGGAATGTTGTTCCATTCAGAGTGCTGCTTTTTCCAAAGGTGTTTGGAGAAATACCTGCATACGCTGCTGCTGGGACTGAGTCCAGCACCCCCGCCCCCTACTCTCCACCCTAATTAGTACAAACAGCCGTTAACAGAAATGGATGGAGGGTTGCATCTGGAGCTGATCTCAGCAAATGAGATGGCATTAAGTGTCTCTGACTAAAGGTATCCATGTAACGCCAGGAAGAGCCACAAGAAGGCAGCATCAGAAGGTGGGAATCCGTTCAGGATGGAAAGTCTGACTCTGGAAATGGTTTTTAAGTCAAAAGGCAACCTTATCTGTGGGTAATCTGAACAGATTGGCCATTCATCTCAAATCCATCGTGATTCTGGTTGACAAGTTAAAGCAACTATCAGTGGAGACAAGTAAACAATTATCTAACATACAATCTCCATCCCCGGAGGGGTGTGTGTGTGTGTGTGTGTGTGTGTGTGTGGGGGGGGGGGGGGGGGGGTGTTTAAGTCACAATTTTCACATGTGGGGCAATAATGTTGATGTTCCACTTAGCGATAGTGAATTTGACCTCTGCATTTAACCCAGCCTTTACACACACACACACACACCACACACACACACACACACACACACACACACACACACACACACACACACACAAGCAGAGGGCAGCACTTCACTGCACCCAGGGAGCAGGGGGGGATTGGGTGCCTTGTTTAGGGGCATCCCAGCCCCTGACCCATCATGGGATTTGAACCAGCAAACCTGCTGCTCCTGATAAATGACGCCCAATCCTTCCGTTTAGTTCAAATACAGCGTGTCATGTTGGTGGAACCGCGGTGTTGGTGTGTCACTCTGCAGACTTCAGTGAGATCAGCGCTTGTCTGCAATCTGGAAAAAGTGCATTAATCAAGGCAGATGTTTGCATTCATTACCCAGATTTCATCCTGCTGGCTCCTGAATGCTAAATCCAGGTGAGTGTCATGTTTCAGCGGCAGGGAAGCTCCTCGGGGAAGAAGAGAGGTTGGCCAGGATACAAATCAAGCTAAGGAATGAGGAGACGCTTTTTTCTTTAATCAAGGCACTGGCGGAGGTGAACAGATCTGGCTTCTGGTGGGGCTGCACGGTGAACTCAAATGGTAATTAAAGAGAAATGCCGTGAGGTCACTGTGGAATTGATCAAAAAAGGTGCACGGGAGGAAACCGAAAGAAGGATACTTTGGTTTAATGCCAACGCGGGGGAAGAAAAAAAGCCATGTTGGACACAAACAGATGTGTTTTGATGGTCAAAAATCCAATTAGGCCACAAAGGAATGCTGAAGAGAAAGTGTCTCTAATCACATGCATGTGTCCAGTTGGCTGGCTGTGTTCTGTTCGGGTCATACTGGTTCAGCTTCACCATGGTCCCTCTTCAAGGTTACTTCCTGGGGATGAGCAGGATGTTTTGTGTGTCATCCAGGACACCCCGCTCTCTGTTTACACCGCTTTTGAAAAGAATATCTCATATTTATTCAAGCCGACAAGTCTCCATGGTTACCACTTGGTGGATTTTTTGTTCTTTTTTCTCATTCTTGAACCACTTCCTCACTCTGGGCAGTCTTTTCGCCGAGCTCAGCCTGTCTCCCCCCCAATATTACGACGCTTAACTCCAGTTTGACTTCACGTGATTTCTTCTCCTCTTCTCTGGAAACCCCCCCACCCCCACTTCCTGATCTGTGCCACCCTTGATGACGCCCCCACAGAGTCGACGCTCTTTCAATGAAATCCAGACAGGGACACCGCACTCTCACTCTGAGTCAAAAGAAAACAACTCCTGGCTGTAGCTAGGCAACGCCAAATATGACTCATCCCACAGCCGCGCCCATCATCAACTGATACCACCCCCCCCCCCCCAACTCCAACTCCTCGACATCTACGAAACAATCTCAGGGGTGTTTTATGGAGTCTACAGTGCTTGAGATGTGCAGTTCGTACATGCCTGGAAGAAGGGATCCTGAGAGTGGGGAGGAATTTCCAGGCCGATGACATCATCATAACAATCTCATGCTGTGTCTGTTGTCAACAACCCGGCAGTTATAGAATCTGGACCATGAAATACCTTCAGTTCACCATGAAATTTCCATTCATTGTGTTTATGTAAGAATGACGTCATTGCCAATTAGGCAATTATTGGATGTTCTCACGTGACTTGGGGCGCCACCTCTTATCACCTGCTATTTCAATTTAAGAAGAAACAACCGAGGAGGGTCACGTGACGCCAGCTTTAGAAAGGCGCAGTATGGTTATATTTGTGTGGGTTTATTAAGAAAAAGATGTATTTGTTAGGATCAGTTGGAGTTGAGATATTCCGCTGTTTGTCCCACGACGAGGAACTTTGCATCAAGAGGTACGTTTTTACCTCAGGATAAACAGAATTAGGAATATTTTAAAAATGACTTTGATTAACGACTGAGCAGTTGAGTTATATTCGAGTTTTGTTATTGCGGGAGTCAAATCAGCTTTCGGTGATTTGTCAGCAGCGTGTGGTCGTGATGCCATCTAGTGGACAAAAAGCGTAACTGCGTTTAAGATGGTCACTGATAAAATCAATAAAATGAAGAAATTCAAAATATATAAAAAAAATTCTATCAAAAGATAGAAAGTATTCTATGAAAAATGGCATATGGAAGGCTTTATGCATTGCTGTTATTTTGTATTCTCAATGTGGCTGTAATTTGAACAGCAGTTTTACAAATTGCCTCCAAATAACATGTCTGTGTTTGTCTTCTCTCTTGTTGTAATGGCTTCACTTGGTATTCCACGGACATGTTGTGCTGTCTGTTCATGTTCACGGTGGTTCTTCACCCGTAAGCCAATCTAGACTTGTCCCGACAAAAACTAGTCAGAAACGGGATGAATGAATTGCTGCTCTTGGCCTGTGTCAGTAAAGTTACAGAACAGACTTCCCACAAGATACATGACAGTAAACCACAATTGGGTAACAACAGCGGATGACCCCCAGTTATGGTAGAGTCTCGTCATAGGGTTAGTGAGTTATTTCCCCCAGAGTGATGAATTACAGGCTTGAGGGGGAAACATCACCAGTGGGGTCTATAGGGTCTGGCTAGGATGCAGCCCAACTAAATAACCTTTGAAATAAGCTTTCACAGTTCTGAGGAAATTGCCCATTATTGACAGTGTTTAGCTACTGAGGAAGGCAATCTGAAAAAGGCACAATAAAAGAGAAGGCACATCAATAAAAGGATTATTTCTCTTCAGCGCTGTTATGATTAGCAAACACAGTTAAACCCTTTTCATCATATTGTGAGAATAACTCGTTCGACTGATTAAATAAATCGATTTAACGTGGATTATTTCCACCTGGCTGATTGGGCCTTGGCGCGCAGGTGCGTCCAGGAGAGCCTATAAAGGCCGCTGAGCAGAGCGCTGCTCCGCCTTTGATGCGCTCACAAAATTCGGATTTACAATGACTTTCAAAGCAAAACGTTGTTATCTCGCCGTGTTTCTGCTCTACACGGTAGCAGCAGCAAGCTGTAAACCTTCTGTTGACCCAACACCACCCGCCCCTCAAGACCGGGAGCGGCTCTTACCTTCCGCCAGGGGCCCGTATCGCTCCGCTACCCGGGGCGGCAGAAGACGGATCCGCCTCGACCTTCCGCCAGGAGGGCGATCCAGAGGTCTGGGAGACGCATCTGGAGACAGAAGTGGACAGATCCGCGGATCCGCTGTGACCTCTGGGACGATGGAGTTGGTGTCACCCGGACCCCCGAGTGACGACTGTGTAGCGGGGAAGGTTGAATCAGTGACCCCGGGGAGGGTTTACATCAGCGGACAGCTGGACTTCACCCTTCCTAACGTGGGATACCAGGCAGATTCGACTTTTCCAGGTGAGAGAACCACAGCTTTTTGTCTTTTTGACACCAACTACCGGATCGTGGCTCCAACAGTGAAATTGTGACGTCATATTTAGGAAAGTGTTTTGCAGCCGACTGGAACCTGGAAGTTTATACTCGGCACGGGGATTTGAAGTGTGAAATTTTCTGAGTGTAACCCAACATCAGTGTTTGCTGATTACTTTGGAGATGCCGCCTTTCCCCGCTGGTCCCACAACGGTACAGTCAGACGCTCCATTTCTGTGCCCAAGGTCAGGAGACAGTCAGAGGTCAAAGGCCAGGCCTATCGGACATCTGGCAGAAGCTGCAACCTGTGGTGGACTGTGGCGACTCGGCCATGACTGTCACTTTCAGGAGGAGGCGAGCCTCCCAAGTGCTGCTGGACCTGGGTGAGTCTATGACCGCTCCATTTGGGAATGTTGCAGCCTTCCCTCAGAGTTCGGAGTTTTGTTTCTGATAAACAAGTTTAAGCTTTCTGTTAGTAGATGGCACAGCATTGTGGGCCTGTGGACAGGATGTGCATGTTTTGTTTTATTAATCTGTGCCTCTCAGCGAATGAGTCATCTGTGCCGCTGTCCCGGCCGCCTCCCCGGTGTGGCTACTCGGTGCAGACTACATGGAGAGACCTCAGGCTCATGGCTCAGTACGACGCCTGCCATGTCACTCGGAAGGTATGATCCCTGTAGTATGTGTTTGTTGGATCGCTTTTCACGGCACGGGCTGACAAAAGGGCCGCCTGCCTGTTTTGAGCAACATCTGGCCTTGTGATCAAATCGGAGCTGTCTCATGACTCAGAAGATAGTTGGGAATTTTAATTTTCTGTTGCCTCGTGGATGTGAAATGCAGCATCACAAACATGCTGGTTCTGAATGTTTACAGCATGGCAGCTATGAGCTGCCTTTGCTGTGGAGAGAAACTCCAGTTAAGGTGTCCTGCCCAGTGTCTCATAGCCAGGCTCAGTCCAATGGCCCTCTCTCCGTCTGCTGCTTCCCACAAGGTTTGAGTGTGAACGTACAGGGAGGAGCTGCTGCAGAGCTGCTGAAGGTAAATGGTAAGTCTGATCATTATCAGCCCATCTTCAGCACACCAAAGGTAATTTTTGTGACATTTCCCCTTTTCCACTGCAGTCAGAGGACAGTGGACTCATTTGATTGAGCTGGTTGAGCCGTGTGGTTTCACTCTTGACGGACAAGATGGAGAACTCTCCATCGCAGCTCCGTTCTTCACCTGCGGCATCACACTGATGGTAAAATTCAGAGGAAACTACTGCTGAAGCAGATTTTCCACAGCAGATAGATAATTGGACGGAGATGGAATGTTAGTTTTAATTTTTATACTCTCAAATTGGATTGGACCTTTTTAACGTGAGCTTCGTTGCACTACCAATTGGGGCACAATGCTGCCACCTGGTGGTAGAAAACCTATATAGCTGCAACGCTAAAATGGTTATGGGATGAATTTGACGTCAATAAGCTTGTCACTATATGAAATATTGTCAGTAAATGAATATAGAATCCGCTTTCATCAAAATGTATCCACTAAAAATCTGTTTCAGAATGGAAAACACACACTTTCTATCCAACTAGGAGATAAGAAATTCTTGCTGGCCTGTCCTGAATCTACCCCTGAGCAGCCCAGGTTACCCCCGGAGGTTGTGGGCAGCCCTGACCTTCCCTCAGAGGCAGCTGAGCATTCATCGGAATCCCTCAAGCATTTTGTGTGGAGTCCACCTTTCTACCTTGCCCCGCCTCTGTACCCCCACCCTACATATCACAAGTACAGTCATCCAGACAGCCGTGACCCCTCTACATCCTCTCCAACTCCTGCACCTACATTTGGGTCACAATCTGTCCCACCTGTTGGCTCCTTATCTGAATATCAGGACTACTTCCTCTACCCAGATTCTCTGAACGAACATGTTACGCATGATTCGGGGTCCTCTGCAGCGGACATGGTGAGTTCAGGACAGTTCTCGGATGGTCACCAAGCTCCTTTGTTGAGTGTCTTGGAACAGCACAGGGTGATACTGGCTCCCTCCGTGACTCAGACTCGGGTTGGAAGTCCCTCTCTTGCCCCCCCGTTTCATACTTTGAATCAGTACCAGCATCCCAACATCCCTCTTCCTGCTCCTCAGTATGCTGCCCCAGCTCCTGTGGTGGAGTCCCCTCTGTTGGCCTCAGGGCTTCATCATCCTGACGCTGCCGGCCAGTTTAACATGGACCAGTTCTTTCACGGTCGGCCTGCTCACAACACACAAGCTCACGCCGCTGCACCAAACGCTCTGTATCCTGCCCAGCCCCATTCGGACCACCAGTGGTACCATTTTCCACACGGTGGCCCCAAATTGCCTCCATTCAATCCCGAGCTGTTTGTAAATAGACATGCATCCTCACATCAATCGAGTGGGTCAACGTTGGACAACAACCCCTACTGGAGGAGATATGAACCTCTGTCTGATAAAGATTTTGAGTCTCCTCTACTAAATGCTGGTGAGGTTTCTCCTGAGCAAACTTCTTTTCCAGCCGGCATTCCTTCCCCTCCATTTTACCACCCCCCTCAACACCACTATCAGCTGTATTATGGACCAGAGCTTTCTCCCAGTGGTCTGACCCAAATGTCAAACAACCCTCTGCTGAGAACCTTCAGACCCCTGTCCCCATCTCCTCTCTCTGAACCTGTACATGGTGTTCAGCACCTCCCCCCTTATCATTATCACCAACCTGAAACGTCTGCGGGTGACGGGGACGTACCTCACGAAGGGAATATAAATCCCATATCAGACCCTCGGCTCCCCTCAGACTCTGACCATGATTTCACAGTTTGGCTAAATCAATTGTCCGAGGCAGAAAATCCCAGCATGCTTCAGGCAAACCCCTCTAACATTTATCTCTACGACACTGAGGCGTATCCTGATGTAGAAGCACCAGATGAACTGTTGGATAATCAAATCGAAGGTAAATGTTTGTTGTTGTTTTTTTTTTTTTAAGAAAAATTATTCACTAAACTCAAACCTCAAGTTTACCTGTTTTACCAGTTGTAGGAGGTTGACTGATGCCTTATATTAAATATTAATCTACTTTAATTCCTCACTGATGCCTTGGCCACTGGTTGTTTCTGTCTTGGCGGAAGCTGACTTTACGTTTTTGTCAACAGAGTTTTATTTGGGACAGTATTTAGCTTTTCCTGTGGCCGACTCTATGGCAGAACCCACCATCCCTCCCCGTTCAGCTGCATTTAGTGGCATGAACTGTGCACTGCAGAGGCTGACCTCTGACCCCGACACCTATGTGGATGAATGTGGACTAAACCAAGATGTAAGCAAGGCTCTAGATTTGCACAGGGCATTAGGCATAGATTGGACTCGTTTATGTGACTGTTGTAAATTCACACCAGACGCTACAAAGTAAGCATTTACTATCATTGTCAGGTGGAGACACTTGGCCCTCTCATGGAGTATCCTTCTCATCAAGATTTTGGCCTGGACTTTCTGAATGCAGCCAGGTATTTTCCAAGAACACTTTAGATGATTCTATTGGGGAGTATACTGAGCTCAGGGTTGGAGTGATGCCAGTTTAAGCATTTCTGGTGATGCCCTGGCCCCCTCAGACAGGAAACGGTGTTCACAGGCATCACATTAAGGTTGTTTTCATTATACAACAGCTTACTGCTGGTCTGTCGTCTACAGGTTGGGGGAGGAATATGGTTCTCCAGGAGAAGTGAGGCTCCGGCCTGCTCGGTCTGCAGAAACGTCTCTGGCTACTCGGCTGAGGATTGCTACAGGTGGACATCGTCTCTGCTCGATCGTTCTTCATGCTCACTGTATGTTAGCATGATTGAGGTCATCTTCCCTTCAGATCAGACCTTCACCAGCTTCTATCCCGAGGCTCATCT
The DNA here is from genome assembly GCF_003711565.1 of Takifugu flavidus. Lineage (NCBI taxonomy): Eukaryota > Metazoa > Chordata > Actinopteri > Tetraodontiformes > Tetraodontidae > Takifugu > Takifugu flavidus. Next base: position 1,574,870 of record NC_079537.1, on the reverse strand, counting down.
TCCTCTGAGCCTCATCCAGGGTAAACCAGTTTATGTTGAAGTGAGCCTGCTGGATCCTCCAGAACCTGGGCTGGTGTTGCTGGTCCATTCCTGCCTAGCCTTTAGCCACACTGCATATCCCAGCTGGATGGTCATTTATGATGGGTGTGTTCACAAACCAAAAAAACCCCCCAAATGATCAGAGCTGCTCCCTGTAACTCTACACTGAACCATCTCTCACTACTTCAGTTGTCCTAGTCGGAGGGCTGCTCAGCTGCTTCCATCTCCAAATTCCCATCACATCCAGAGGATCATGGTCTCGAGCTTCCTGTCTCCGTTCTCAGAAAGCCCCGCCAGTTTTGACAAAGATTTTCCCCAAGAGGACCCAGAGGTACAGTCACACTAAACTTCAGATGTTATGTCACAATGACTGGCTGCTCAGTCGCCTCTGTTGTCCAGGGTGTTGGTATGCAGGAAAGATCAGAAAGATAACGGATTATTCAGTGCTGTAATGGCCTCCGAAGAAGTCGGCATACTTAATATATTTTATATTTGAGCCCAGAAAAATGCCCTGTTTTACAAACGGTGCCATATAAGACTATTCGTCTATCCAATGGTATCAATAGTTTTTGCTCTTTGTTGCATAATTCCTGCTGTTTGATCTCCGGGGGAGGATTATGAAAGTACTAATCACTGCGTTGTTTGTTGTGGAAAGCTGGACCAGCTCTATACCCTTCCTGTGGGAGGTGTTTCAGGAGCTGGAGGCCCTCTGCTGAGAGCTGTAAGGTTCCTGTAGAGCAGGAGCTTGGTCTGCATTGCTGACAGTAAATCAGACCTGTTTCCAGTGCGTGTCGGAGCCTGGCAGGCTGCCCTTTGTCACCAGTTACTTCATTTTTATGAACAGGATTTCTAGGTGCAGCCAGATGGCTTGCTTCCTCCAGGTCATGGAACAGCCACTGCCTCAAATGGAGTTTAAATACCTCAAGGGTCTTGTTTGTTTGTGAAAGAGGGGAGGATGGAGCGCGTGATTGACAGGGTGTGAGAAGAATTATTGTTGTTATTACTATTATCGTTTCAATGCTATAGTAAGTAGATTTAGAATGTTTAATTAAAAGGAATGTATGAGTGTTTGAACCAAGTATTGAAGCTGTTAGGTACCCAGCACTGAGAGGTACCATGTTCAAGGACACGAGGAAGTCGTAGAGATAGGAGGAGAAGGAATCATGAGGTCAGATTGACATAAATCTTGTGTGCACCAAATAAAAGAGGAGAGCGAGCAGCAGACGGACGGAGTTGAGAGAGGAAGCTTGAACTGCTGCTCAGCTCTCCCTTGCAAGGCCTCCTGTTGTTTGCGTGGTTGATCTGAGTCTAGTGAACGAACAGCGCGGGTGACCAAAACATCACCCTCACAAGGGCGATCAGTGCATCAGCTTGAGTAATGCCGTCATTGTGTTGGTCCTTCCTAGTAAAAAGGCAAAGCTGTCAATTTACCGGTCAATCTACCTTCCTACCCCCTCGTCTATGGTCATGAACTTTGGGTCACCACCAAAAGCACAAAACGCCATTAAAAGGGTGGCGGGGCACTCCCATAGTGATCGGGTGAGTACCTCTGCCACCTGGGAGGAGCCTGGGAAAGAGCTGCTGCTCCTCCACATCAAGAGGACCCAGCTGAGATGGCTCAGGCATCTGTATCTGGACACCTCCCTGGGGAGGTGACCCCAGGGTAGACCAGAATATGTTGGAGTGACTGTCAGGCTGCCTTGAGAAAGCCTTGGAATCCTCCCTGAGGAGCTGAAGGAAGTGTCTGGAGAACAGGAATGAATACCTCTATACTGATGTCCATAATGTCGGGAACAGCGATTTTCAAATGTAGCACTGTGCGACATCATTTGAGAGAAAGTGAGGACGTCAGTACAGGTGTGAAAATGGAGAAGTTGAACAAGCAGAAAATAAAGCTTCTAAAAAAATCTGACAGATCTAACTTGCATCTTTTGCTAATGTAGCCGCTGGAGGATACACAAGCTATTTCAGTTTTACCACCTCAGCTGCAAACAGGTCTTTGATTATGGAGAGTGCAGATCTGCATCCTCCAGATCTGCAGGTAATATTGAGGCTACACAAAAAAGATGTTAAATGTTGCTCAGATTGACATAAACGCCACAACCATCCACTTATCTGAGGATATGGTGCTGCTCAATACTGTTGAGGGACTGGTTCAAGGACGGGATCAAAATGCTGGATGCCAGTATGGAAAAGTGGAAAACCCTGGCCCCAATTAACTCCTGTTCATTTTCAATTGCGAAATACTCATTTAAGATTATTTCACAGCCCGGTGTAAATTGTATATTTCACCATCCTAAAATATGACCTGTGATTCGTTTTAATGTTCGTATAATTGGACATGGACCCTTTAAACGTGTCGCTTGACGTGCATGACCTACAGTGAGTGACAGGTGATCTAGACAGCTGCTACCAAGCAAGGTGGAGAGGCTGGTTTTATACCTGTGGTAGGACCTGGATTGGAAACAAGGCAATTTGGCTCACAGGTAGTACTGCATAATGTACTTCAGGTGGCTTTAGAAATATATATGCAATACTGAATAAAAGTGACGTGTGTATCTCCATATACCTGAATATACCCTGGATTACAGTGGGAATATTAATGTCGGTACTGGAATATTCACTTTCAATTGGGTTTTCCATAGGGTGGTTGTATATTGATACTGCATATTCATGTGCAGTGCTGATCTAACGCCCACAGCCATCAGAGTAGATTAGTGTGATTGAGTAGATGACTGGACGGCACCGTGATTGGCCTCTGACTCAACCCAAATATGTTTTGGAAAATGAGCGAGGCAAAGTTCTAACTGGACAGGCAAAGTCCAGAAGCTCAGCCTTCTTGATGACACTGACGTAAAAGATCCACTTTTGATTTGGATGCACGTTCGTGAAGGTTAAGGGCACATTTAGGGGGTGAGCTTGCTCAGTTTTGTACTTATTTGTGCGTCATCGGTGATGTCATGCAGGATTACATATTGCACCCATAATATAAAAGCACATGTTATATGAGATCAGTTTCTGTTTAATATAAAGGCCTGCTTCAAAGTGGAAAATGTTTGACAGCGCAAGATTGAAGCTGAGACAAAGGCAGTGACTCATTAGTGACGGGCTTCCATAATGGCTTTAGCTGAGCTTTAACAAACTGTAAATGCAAAAAGTTGAATTTGTATTTCTAACTTGGTTGAAAAAGCTTGATTGCAAAGCTTTTGCTGCCCTGCTATCGATTCGAACTTTTGAATGTTATGAATTCCAATTGTTTTCTTACTTGAAAAGCTGAGAAGATTCCAGTAATTTTGTCTTGAAATTGATTTATTTGCATTTGGACTTTGTTGCACGTTATGGTGGCAAAAACATCTTAAGAGGCTTTTGAAGGCGTGCGCCACAACACCAGTCTAGTGTGTAATAATCTGTCCTCTCTTCAGATCCTGTTCCTGTGCTCCACTGGAGCTTGCTCTCCTAGGAGGGTGGCTGCATTGAAGGCTGCATCAATGGTGAGATACAAGGAAGTTTGGCTTTTATGAGCTGAATTTTAATTTTTTCTATCAAAATGTTGCACAGCTGCATCCTTTGCACGCACTCTAACGTAGATGTGGCTCTGGCACAGACGTCACTACATCAACTCTTTTCCCACCTCGTAGGTCCCAACACTGATGTGTGATTAAAGAAATAAAGACATTAACAACCACATTCCTTGTCTGCTTTTATTATAATTGAATGTTTAGAAAATGTAATTTTAAATATTAACAGATCTCTGGCAACATCTGGTTAAATCATCTCCTAAATTTCCTGTGAGGAAACTAAACATTTACTCACTGGCCTTATCTGATTGTGGATGTGCAGCTGTAGCCTGAACATGAAGAATGACTGTAGAAACTAGTTGGAACATTCTGGATATTCATGTTTTGTCAAATTAACTAAGGACTTAATTTGTGCCACATAAACTGCTTTATTAGATGCCATTTTCGCATCAGTTTCTGGAGAAACTAATGAATGAGGACACAATCTTTAGGTTCTCCGGGGTGTAATGTCTGTATTAAGCACTAGAGGGCGCTGCCTTGTAGGTTGTTTCAGAAAGGCTCATGAAAGTCCTTGGAACCCTGTCAGCAGTTATTAGAAAAGTTTACTGTCAGAGGTTGATTTTTAGACATCTTACTGGCCCATTTCTAATTATCAAAGTTGCTCTTAGTGTGTCTGTATGACATGCATTTAAATATTAAAAGGATGTTATTTCAGTTACAGGATACATTTCCTTTAAACAGCCCCTGCCCACTGAATTTGAATACAATTGGAAGTGTACGAGAAAGTGGGTGGTGGTAGCTCACTGTGTGGGGGACGGGGCTGAGAAGCAGAGTTTGAGCTCCAGTGTGGAAAAGAAACATGGGAGGTGTCCTGGTAGGAGACGGTGCCAGAACACCTTCAGAAGGCCACTGGGGTTAAGGTATCCGCCCAAACCCACTGTCACGTCATACTACTTATGTTAATGACTAGTTGCTCAGTTGCTTTGACCCCTTTTGTTAGCTAAAGGTCAATATTGATCTGCTATTCAGAGTTGATTGGCTGCTTTCTCATTGATCCTGCGGATTTGTAAATTGGAAGCATGCTTGTGATGGCAGTTGGAAAGGCGATTTATAATTTTACTGCTTATCTCGATCAATGAAAGGGATCGCTTGTGAAGCGTAGTTGATTCAAGCGACGGCGCCGGTGTTTCTCAGCAGCTTTGCCGCTGGAGGTTCTTGTGATTGGAACCAGATCTGACCTTGTCAGCTTCATGTGATGCAACTGAAAATCCAACAAGTGATTTATCTGCTCCAACATCAGTGGATTTAGGACCATCAAAGAGCATGTTTGTGTAATCCTGTGCTTGAGGATCATCGCTGGCCTCGGATGATAATGGAAGCTAAGGACAAGAAAGGAAACTGAAAAATGTCAATTTGTTCAGAGCCCCCCCTCCCACCCCAAGCGAGGAGGCTGGTGGCTGCACTCCATTCATTATGGATGGTGACCCCTGCTTTTTTCTCTCAGCTGCTGTGATGAAGAGACTTCTTCCTTTGCCGAATGCAGCTCATGTGATGCAAATGCGAGTGAGACTGAACGCAGCGATGAAAGAAACCCTCCGATGGCCTGTGAAGAGCCACGTGCCGCTCATGACAAAGCATCTCCAGCTTTAACCAACAGATCACACAATCTTTGATTTGACCTGTACAAGAAGCCTGATAAGACAATATTTTCAACGAAAGCACAAATTCTATCAAAGGTGGACATTTCATTTTGGTACTTTAAAATGCTTCCTGACCACCTGGTACACCCTGTTGAGCTGTTAAGTGCCTTCAGGTCACGTTGGACCCCTCCCAGTCAAAGATTATCCGTAGTGCCGACACGCATCACTGAGTCTTCTGTGCCGCAGGATGTTTTCATGTGTATGTGGGCCACAGTTTTTATGGTTCTGCCTTATATAACTGATAAAAGAGCAACATCAGAGCACCACTGGTGACCTAAGACAGAAGTGGAACTGAGTGGTGATGAATATGGCAGATATAAATTAATACTTGTCCTAATTTATGCTGCTGGAGATAAAGAGAATCAGTGTAGCTTTACTGCATCGCTCTGAGAGAAGCAGGAAAATCTTGAGGTCTGAGGTCGGCCCAGGCCAGCGCTCCGGCCTGGCAGCATGGAAACCAGAGCAGAGTCTTCTGATGCTACTTTTAAACTACACATTTGTGGTCAGGATACTATCAATTTTCAGGTTCTAAATGCTCAGAAGTTTAAATTATACAAGGGACTACTGACATTTAGTCGATGGAAGCTTCAGTTTTAATGGCATTCTTGCATGGATCAGCAGTTTTTAAAAAAGTGCATTTGAATAAAGTATTCGGGTCTACATTAGTTATTTGTAAAATGGGATCACATTGGTTTGGTTGGGTCAATCTTTAGATTTGATGCTGTAGAAAACTTGGACCAGGTCACCTCATCTGATTTTATATACGAATGAAGCACATGAGTTTCAACGAGCTTGAACTGTTTAAACATGGAACTTTGACCTCTGAACATTCATAATAAAGTAATAATTGAAGCATCATGACATATCCAGATTATCCTGTTACATAAGTCCTTCAGTGGACCTCGGGCATGTTACCCTTTGCAGTCTAATGGAGTTTTATTAGCGCTTCTTTGCCTGTGGCCTGCTCTTTCCTCGCTCCCACCTCTCCTTGTTCTCCTCTTTCTCCATCACTCTGTATTGAGCTCAGTCTCATCAAACTTCATCAACATCTTCACCCACATGAAGCGGTTGGAGGACAATGGCCTGCAGAGGAATTGGAAGAGCTGCTGACCTGTTTCCTCACGACATTTAAAGAGAAAATGTTCTTCCTTTGCTGTGTCTCTCCAACTCCTTTTGTCTGCTTCCACATCTTTCCCTCTTTTCTGTCCCCTAGTCAGTTTATTCATGTATAAAAGGAAATGGACATGCACAAGTCTTCCATTAAAAGAGCTGCACTTATGTTCTGTAAGCAGATTGCACAATGTGTCGGCCTGCTTCATAGCTTTGCTCGTTATTTAATGGAATCTTTCTGTTCCTCCACCACTTAAATAAATCCAGCCTTCAAATATACAGCAAAGATGAAGTTTAGACATTGTGTGATCAAAGGGACATTCAATAGATCAGTTCAGACACTAACAATGCAAGACAACCACATGAAGACCTTGATATTAATCAGTCCTTATAAAGCCACAAGTGTGTTTTTGTTTGCTTGTTGGAAACATTGTTATAGCATTGGGACATTTACTTAAATGACAGCGTAAGTTGGAAAATGTCTTTATTATTGATTTAGCCTGTTTCAAAGATTCGAGTTTCAATGAAGTGACTTGTTAAAATTGAATAAAAGCCTGGTTACCATGAATACCGGAAAGTTTGAAGTAAAACCTGTTTTGAATCATAAAGGAAATGTTCAAAAGTTCACTGGATGGATTTTCAGTCTGTACAATATTTTTCTCAGTTTTTCCAACAAATGTAAATATTGGTTAGTGGCCACTAACAGCATTATTACCGTATATCATAGGGACCAAAAATTTGAATTGCACCATTACTGCCCTCCATCTCTCCATTTCCTTCTCTTGCTTGCTTCCTTTTTGTTCTGTGTATAGGCCATTAAGCCACTGTAAATTGGGACCACTACCACTACATTAATCATTGTCAGTAGCTGGCTGCTACGTCAGTAGAATTAACAAGTGGCAAACAATGCCATCGTCCGTAGTGATAGTTGCCATGGTTCTGGTGGTGTTGCAGAGAAGTTGCTATTGGCTACAGGTGCTATAATCAAAGATTTTAACAGCTAATAATTTAAAACATGGCTAAATATTTTCATGCACTTAACAGTTTAATGTGACTGAAAAAGGAGTGTGATTGCTTCGCCATTAAGTCGGTGGGTGCGTTGTATCGGCAAACTTCTTTGCTTAGTTTGTATTCATTTCAAAGGCTGTGTGGCCCTTTCCCTTACATGGACCTACCCTATAACCTTACAGAACGGGGACACCACTTTGCTCATCACAGATGAAAAAACCGGGGCAAAGGGGCCCAAAAGGGATCTAGGCGGACCAAGTCCGTTATCACACTGATGATTTGACGATGATCCATTAAACTTGGGCTACACGTATTTCAGTGCACGTTTTCATTACTGATCACCGCTTGTTCATTTGTCCTTCCCATTGCTTTGACTGTTGTTTCAGAGCAAGTGTTCAAGCACAGTGAGAACTTTGATTTGAGAGCATCAGAGCAACTATTTGTGTGCTAGCTTTGGATGCGCTGCTTTAGCCTGAACTAACTCGCTGCAGTTTGTATCATAAATCGGAGAAAATCCTTCACCTATGAACTCAGAAAACTGGCTCTGCGCATCAACTGGCTCACATCCAGTTCTGATGGCGCAGCAAACCATTTGTGCTCATGAAGAGCAGCAAGCCCACGCAGAATCCCACTTGCCAACACACTTCTCTTCATCTCAAACCTCTTATCAGAGAGAGGCACCCATTGAGTCCCACGCAGGTGTTTGGTGCACGTGCTTTGAGTATTTGTTTGTGGGTGGGGTTCTCTGAAATCTAGTGAAATGGGCTCCATCTCTGCACATCTCTGAATTGATGGACAAGACAATTTGAACAGAACTGTCAGTCTTACTCACAAGACCTGCCAGTTCTTTAAGTCACAATTCCAGACGTCTGTCCCCTGCCTTAAACATTGTAAACCACCACCATGGTCACCCATGTCAGGTAGATGGTAGCATGTGATCAAGTGCTCTTCCCCAGTCTCTCTCCCATTTGTGTAGCTTCAACAACTTTTAATTGTGCACTTAATTTCTTTACATGTTAAACTTCTGCATTTGGTCAGGTGATCCGACGCCTCAAGGCACCAGTAGGCAACTTGTATTGCATTTCGTACTCCTGTACCTTTCCTAGGGGATTGACAGACTTTCCAGGGGAGCAATGAGTTATTTTATTCTCTATTCTATTTACTTGTGCTGTTCATATTCAGGTGCTTGCCTGGAACCAGTTTGTTTAGTAGGTGGAAGAACAAAGAACTGGAGCAAAGATGAGCACTGGCTCCAAACCAGCCCTGGACCCTCTTGAGCAGAGAAGGGGCTTTTGATGTCTGGTGTCAGCTTGTACTTGCAAAACAGTCACCAAATACCAGAGTCTGTTTCTCAGTGAGGGTGAGTGAGTAGGGCGAAAATGATTGGCCATGGGAGGCAGTCGGTGGGCCTCTGAGTGGGACTACACTTCTTGTGAACGGTTACCCAGCCGTCATGGCAAGATCGTCCGCTGGATGCTGCCAGGGGACAGCCTGCTGTAGCTGCACTGGGCGCGGCGTGGCTGCTATATTTTTTTGGCTAACTGACCTGGCAACTCTAACTTGTAGAACCGTGCCTCAAACTCGCAGCCTCGTTCCCAAACACTCCAGGGTGAAACAAATGGTGAGGCCACGCTAATGCTACATAAATTACTGTATAATTGGAACAAAATCTCTGAAAAGAACAAGTAGTGCTTTTGAGTAATTTTAATTGTACAATAACTACAAATATACAAACATTAATTAAGTGAAACGCAACACACGCAGTGTACTGACAGTCTCTACGACCAATAAGACATGAAGTGAGAAAATGCCTTACGCAACGTACCATAATTTTTTGTAACAATGATCAAAACACCAGCCAGCACCACCAGTCCGCCCAGTATCCATTTACGCCTTTCTTCCTGACTTTGTGCAGGCTTCTTCCCCATAAATGGCAGCAAAGCAATCCTGTAACAGAGACAAAGGTTCAGACAAAAACCAGACAAGGTGTTTAACTACAGCAGCATTAGCATGAAGGGAGGCTAAAGGAGAACTGGCATTGATGGGGACGGCTGACGGAAGCGCCAGGCGCTGTACACCACCAGAGACGGGGAAATAAAATTATCGATGAAATTATTCCCAATTTATTTCTGAGGAAGCAACAAACATTGTAAATGGTGGTGGGATTAACTGGCATGTAAGTTTGAATTCTAGCTTGGATTCTAAATAAAGATTCTTTTTTTACACACCAAGGTTACATGCCAACATAAATTGCACAGTTCTATTCATTTGAAAGGAAAAATAAAGAACAGATTATCTTGGAAATCCTGTCACATGAAGGGAGTCATTTATCTTTTAAATCTTCATACAACACAGCTACTACACGGTACACTTTCAGTTACTTCAAACTTGATTTCTATTCAGAAAAACAGTATTTTCTGTTGTCAGATGAATAAAATTCCACTAATCAACTCATGTCTGTTCGTCATTCTAAAAAAAAAAATCTCATCAAATCTCTAACTGCAGCACAAAGGAAGCTGTATTTTGAGTCTCTCTCCTTTACACTCACCCATCCTCCTTGACTCTCGATCCATGGGTTAATCCGTTTGTCCAGGTAAGCTGCCATCCAGTCTGCAATGTGGCAAACCGGTTCACTTGCGCCTCCCTCAACAGATTGCACACAAATGGCGCCGCCCACGACAAAAAGACCCACAACTGTTCCCCAGTTGATTTCACCCCTGAACATGTCATCCATCACCTTGTTAAAGCATGCCTGGTTCCGAGTCATGGCGACGTATGAGGAGAGGTCACCCGCTAGCTGAATAAAGTCCTGCTCGAACTTATTTGCCATGCTCCGAAGAGCTGCGTTCACAGCCTCTCTGCCAGTACCTGCGGATGGAGACGCTCCACTGCTCTCTCTGTCGACCAGCAAACCGCTTGAAGCATCCTTTGGTCTGAGCAGAGTGCCTGGGTAGTTCTTCTGAGAGAGTTTGTAGATTAAATAGTTCTCCACCAGCTCTCTATTAGACATGATTCACTCTCGTAGGGACTGGAATGCAATGATTCTGATTAGCGGAGTTCAGGACGGGATGTTGGTCAGGACACAATAAGAGTTCAATTGTCCTCAAATGTGACAACTGTAGCTCTTCACAACACACTGCCTTGAACAATTTTTCCTTCTATAGTATTTGTCTTTGAAGTTGGTCCACACCAGCAGTGGGGGAAGATGTAATATATGACATATTTTGCTTTGAATCAATGTGCCTTTGATCCTTGGAAGATCAAGGCCTCTTTGATCATTACCCACTTCCGTTGGGTAACGTATTATGTCACTTCCTGTTTTCTCAATAGTTCGTTGGTACACTGCACGGTGTGTGTTGGATTCACTTTATTTAAAATTTAATACTCAGGAAATTCTACTCACTCGATAACAACAGGGAGAAATAATCCATATTAAACAAATAAAGGACTCTGTTTCTAAGTGTAAGAAAACAATCCCTGTGCTAATCCCGGGACCACCGTGTGTTTTCCCAGGGATCAATCATTATAATATTAGCCCTGCAGAGGTTGACACTATCACTGAAGGTGCAACAACCTCACTCAGAATCACGCTTGATTCTATTGCCCCCCTAAAAAAGAAACAAGTAAATCAGAGGAGGTGTGCCCCGTGGTATGGTTCATACATTTGGATCCTCAAGCAGAAAGTTTGAAGACTAGAAAGGAAGTGGTATTCTTGTAAAATAGATAGTTATCATGTAGCCTGGAAAGACTGTCTATTAGTTTACAAAAAGGCCTTGCATAAGGCTAGAATAGCTTATTTTTCTTCTTTAATTGAAGAAAACAAGAACAACCCCCTATTCAGTACTGTTTCCAAATTAACCAAGAATCACAGTGTTTTACATCCACGTATCCCTTCTTCCCTTAGTGCTGAAGACTTCATGAGCTTCTTCATTGATAAAGTTCTAGCTATCAGAGAAAAAGCTAACCAGGCCATCCCAACAACTGGACCATCACCAGATGTGCTGACTGTGGGAACATACAGGTTCTCCACCTTCATTTCAATATATTTTTCTGAGGCGTCTTCGCTAATTCAGAAATCCAAGTCCACCACGTGTCTTTTAGATCCCATCCCAACACACCTGTTGAAGGATGTTTTACCAGTAATAGGCAGCTCTATCCTGGACCAGATCAATTGCTCCTTCGTGACAGGTTATGTACGCCAGTCCTACAAGGTGGCAGTGATTAAGCCGTTGCTTAAAGAAACATCACTGGATCCTGATGTCTTTATTATAGGCCGATATCCAACCTTCCTCACTCACTTTCTACCACTTGTTCCTCCACTGAGGGTCGCAGGGGGACTGGAGCCTATCCCAGCACAATGGACGGAGGCAGGGTACACCCTGGACTGGACGCCAGTCAATCGCAGGGCTAACACATATAGACAAACAACCATTCTCTCTCACACTCACACCTACGGGCAATTTAGAGTTTCCAATTAGCCTAATCCCTTCTTGCTGTGAGGCAACAGTGCTAACCACCACACCACGGTGCCGCCTATCCAACCTTCCTTTAATCTCTAAAATTCTTGAGAAGGTGGTGGTGATCCAGTTATTGCAGCACCTGCAGAGAAACAGCCTGTTTGAGATGTTTCAGTCAGGCTTTAGAGCTCATCACAGCACAGAAACAGCACTTCTTAAAGTTACTAATGCTCTTCTTATAGCTTTAGATCATGGACTGGTCTCTATGCTGGTTCTGCTGAATCTCAGTGCTGCTTTTGATACAGTTGATCACAGCATCCTGTTACAGAGACTGGAACATGTGATTGGGATTAAAGGGACAGCACTAGACTGGTTTAGATCATATTTATCTGATAGATACCAGTTTGCTCATGTCCATGGCATTCCTCAAAATTCTGTACTTGGACCAATCCTTTTCACCTTGTACACGCTTCCCTTAGGAAACATTTTTCAGAAGCATGGAATAAATTTTCATTGTTATGCTGATGACACTCAGCTCTATTTATCCATGAAACCAGAGGAGACAGAGAAGTTAGTGAAGCTTCAGACCTGTCTTAAAGAGATAAAGTCTTGGATGTCTTCAAATTTCCTCCTCCTTAACTCAGGAAAAACTGAGGTCAAGGTGTTTGGTCCTGAACCTCTCAGGGATAGATTAGATCACATGATCACTCTATTTGGTATCTCCCCAGTATCTAGTCTCTCTGTGAGAAATCTTGAAGTAACATTTGATCAAAACCTCTCCTTTAACTCACATATTAAAATAGTCTGAAGAAGTGCTTTTTTTAAGTTAAGGAACATCACAAAGATCAGGAAGCTACTGATGCGGCATGATGCTGAAAAGTTAATTCATGCTTTTGTTACTTCCAGGCTGGACTATTGTAATTCTTTATTATCATGGTGTCCAAACAACTCTTTAAGAAGCCTCCAGGTGATCCAAAATGCTGCAGCAAGAGTTCTGACAGGTATTTACAACAGACATCACATAACTCCTGTAGTGGTGTCTCTTCATTGGCTGCCAATTACATTTAGAATAATTTTTAAAACCCTTCTTTTGACCTACAAGGTCCTCAGAAACCTAGCTCCATCCTACCTGGAGGAGCTAGTGACTCCCAATAGACCACTCCGCTCTCAGAACACTGGTCTACTTGTGGTCCCCAGAGTCTCTAGGGATAGAATGGGGGGCCGAGCATTTAGCTACCAGGCCCCCTGCTGTGGAACCAGCTCCCTGTCCAGGTACGGGAGCCTGACTCCATCTCTACTTGTAAGATGAGACTTAAAACCTTAAAACCTACCTCTTTGAATCACTTATTCTGTAGTCCCAGTTACTATCATAGACAGACAAATTATCAGACTTAGGGGGTCGTCTAATCGTTAGGTCACATCTTAGTTATGCTGTTATAGGCCAAGGCTGCCGGGCTCTGGAAACATGATCACCTGACAGGCCTCTGTCACCCCACTGGGTCATGGTTTCCTCTCCTCTCCTCCTCATCAAGTAGACTAGTTATGCTGATTCTTGTGTAGTTTTTGCCCCCCCCCCCCCCCCCTTCTGCATTCATCTACAGGTATTGCCGCCTTCAGAGCTGCATAATGACCTCCGACCCCGCTGACCCACTCAACTTCGCTCTACCAGCAGCTTACTTTACTTAACATAATGTACTTCTGTATGTATTCTCTATGATCTATGCCTCTCCTCTCCTCTCCTCTCCTCTCCTCTCTCTCCTCTCCTCTCCTCTCCTCTCCTCTCCTCTCCTCTCCTCTCCTCTCCTCTACTACCTATTCTCTCCTCTACCTGTCCTCCCCCCTCTCCTCTCTCTCTACCCAGCCGGCCCTCAGCAGGAGGGTCCCCCTACCTGAGCCTGGTCCCGCTCAAGGTTTCTTCCTGCCACTGTTGCTTGTTGGGGGTCAGGCCCTGGGATTCTGTAAAGCGCCTAGAAACAATTTTGATTGTAAAAGACGCTATATAAATAAAGATTGATTGATTGATTGATTGATTGTCAGATGCAGACAGCACAGCTTTGCTAAGTTGGCATTTAATATGAATTCTCCAGTAATTTGTTGGTGGTAACACTAGCAGACAATATCACGTCTCTAACATTTAAAATAGTGTTCAATCATCTGCTGTATTAGAGGAAGGACAAGTGTTGTGATATGACGTATCTTCATTATTTGCCCAGTGTGTGGGTGAAGGAGCCTCCTGAACATTTAGCTGTGTTGAAGAGGCTGTCTCGGGTTTAACTATAGCTCAAGGTTTCTCTGTGGAGTTTCCATCTTCTTCAGTCCAAAGACAGTCACCTGCTTCAGGGTCCGACTGAATGGTGTGTGTGTCCTGTCCATGGTGTACTGATGCCCTGCTGACTGCTGGGAGAGAGTCAAGCACCCCCACTAGTCTGTGTTGAGGAAATTGACAAACTCGCTTACCCTGTATTATTTTTTACAGCATCAGGGTTTCTATTATTTTCCATGTTTCCAGCCCTCTGTGGCCTTCTTATCTATGTATGAAGCTGCTGAAACTGATGAAAACTGAGGAGAGGTTACTTATTTTGCTTATTTTGAGTTTGACAGGTGAGGTTTATATCTCCGGCTGTGCACGTGCAGTGCAGAAAGTCCCTCTGTTCATTTAAAATATATGAAACCCTGAATACTTAAGCTTGAAAAGATCCATTTGCTTTCAAGTCTGCATTAATAATTGATCTTTTTTTCAAAAATTCATTTATTTATAAAACTTCTGACACTATTTACTGACCCCTGCACAGGGTTCCTGCTCATTTCAGCTCATTTCAACAAATTCCTTTGGGTTTTGCAATTTAAAAAATACACTGACTTCAATGATGTTTAACATTTATTATATTAGCCTTTTATTTTGTACTTTGTCTTTTTCTTTCTTTGAGCCAATAGATTTATAATGTGCTTGACGGTTTCGCCTTCAGCATTCCACCAATAACCTTCATTCTGTATAATAAACAAAAGCAGTTATTCAAGGCGAGGATTGAGAGTTTGACCACGCATGAGGTCGTGCTGTTCTGTCATATCAGAAGTCTCGTGTTTGTTGCTTTATAATAGGCTGCTTTTCTCTTAGGATGTTTACTAGTTGGAGAAAATGACAGACAGCTTGTGTCGAAGCCTGTGTTGACTGTTCTTTGAATGGTGACTCTCCTGCTTATTGTTTCACGCGGCCCCTAAATATTCAGCTCCAGCAGACCTCTGCCGACCAGGCGGAAAGTCTCAAAATGAGCTTTATAATTTTTCAAGCTCTCAAAACAAGATGACTTCTTTGTTTTCTCCGGACTCTCGCACAGACCCACTGAGGAGAGAGCTTGGGACACATCTGTGTGTGCAGCCCTCCCAGTGGATATCATTTCATCTCACAGCCCATAAAGCAGAGCTCGTTAGAAATTCTTGCAAAAAAAAGAAGAGTAATCCTTTTAGCTTCCTGTGCAGAGGGCCATATGGGCGCTGATGCTGATGAGCTGGATGTGCATTTAATCCTGTCTATCACAAGAAGGTCTTTGTTGCTTTGGTTCACAGTTGCTGATGTGCTGAACATCCAGCAAGGGAAGGGCACAAACTCATCCTTAGATAAGACATTTGAAGCTGTTGGAGACTCCGAGGGTGAACACTTTATCTGAAATTCCTTTAACATTCACAGACAATTGAGATCTATATGGGAGAAGTAGCAAAGGCAAATATTCTATTTGTCAACTGTAGCTTAGATGTTTCTGGCTTAAACATACTGGAAGGAGCAGGTGGTGCTCAACACAAGTTCTTTGGGTGATGCCACCAAAGACCAGATGAAATGTCTCGATTTACTAAATCAATATTAAACATCTAATTGATCCTGAGGGACAGAACCGGAGTCATCGGTCTGATGTCACTCCCCAGCTACCTTGGTCTCCATGTGTTGCCCTGTGTTTTGAATTTCTAAGGCGTTCTGATGTCATCATGGATGGATGGATGAGTTTGTGATCCTCTAAAGTAGGTCAGAGTCCCACAAGGGAGGCTCATTTTTGGATGTCATTGATTTTCTCCTTCCTCTGCAGTCATCTCCCTCTGGAATTGATATTAGACCTTAGATTTCAAGCCTCTAATTCTTAAATTTGTTAATGAGTTCATCTGTTATTTTTTGTTTCTTTGTTTTGTTTAAAATTCCTGTTTCTGACTGTCTCACACAGTTCTCATACTTTCAAGTGATACAGATATTGCAGTTTTGCAGGCTCGCCTTCCAGCCGTCCAGGGGTTAATTGGAATATCTGATCGTTTCTCCCCACGACGGCATAAATTTAACCCAATCACTGATCCGGCCCCTCTGTCTAAAAACAGTGACATCACAGGAAGAGGGTAGAGACCTGCACAGATGGAAGGATGGTCGGAGAGTAATTAAAAGAAATCCGTGAGTGATTAAAGAGGTTGGCGTGTTAGGAAAGTGCGGAATCTCAGAAGACAGGAAAGGACAGATGATGATAAACTCAGAAAGGTCACTTCACCTTCGTCTGTGTTCAAATGTTTGCCAGTGACATCATACACAGAGGGATAGAGCTTTTGGATCAGGATGCCCCCCCCCACCCACACACACACTCACACACTATCTACCCTTCAATCAAATATTTTAATTCACACCAGAACAAATAAAACCCTGATATGTCTGAGTCTATATAGTTTTTTCCCCACTAAGCCCCAAACTGCATCCACAATATTCAGTTTCACAAAAGGAAAAAGGGGAAAAATATTGCAAATTATTTAGTTTTATTCCTCCCTCAACCTTGAACACTATTACTACACAAAGATACTGTGTAAATATACAAACATTAAGCCTTTTTTTAAAATCTGTCTGCTCGGTTTAATGTGGACTTGATGAAATTTTGCATTGATGGATGTTAAAATCTACTCATGAGGACAGGACTTGCGCTGTCTACAGCTACTATTTACATTCATGTAGCCCAGAATATCTCCAGACAGTGATGTCCTTCACAGATCAAGTTTCTAAATAGATTTAGTCCCTTCGCTGGCAACGGGATCGTGTGTTATACTTGAGTTTTCAGGACAGGAATAGGAGGAGAAGGGAGGATGAGTCTTGCAGGCAAAGCTCTGAGTCAGGGAGCATGAAGTTCAGCATCGTGATTATAATGTTTCTGAGGATCGTGTGTGTGTGTGTGTGTGTGTGTGTGTGTGTGTGATACACTCAGAACAGCTTCTGGACCTCAGGTTGTCTCTCCAGACCACATCCACTCACAACCATCACACACCTCAATGGGTGGTCTGACCCGACTGCCATGGATATTTTATCGTAATCTCAACCAAGGAGTCTTTCTCCTCACACACTAGAGAACCTTTATAAATGACCTTGTAGTACATAGATTTTCTTCTTCTTTGCACCATCACAAATAATAAACCATGTTTTCCCTCAGCCGTGATAACTTGTGAGTTTAACTTGGTGGTAACTTTTGCCACCTCCTGCATGTAGGAGTCTAAAATAGCAGAAACACACAAGGCACAATGTAGACATGGAAAACTTTATTTATTCTGAAGGAAATTCAGGTATTCAGAAGTTTAAAAACTATTAAATATATAAAGCCAGAAAATATATATACGTCATATGAATTTATGTTACATGTGTAATGTTTAATTCAATGCAGGAATATAACAAATTAAGCAAACATTATAAATAAAAACTTTAAAACAATTTGAAATGTTCACTCTGTATAGATACAAGGTACAAATAAATAGGAATATTAATAGTACATTTATCTAAACACTGTATTATTGTCTATACATTACACAACACAATTATTACATGAGAGATAAGCAGTAACCAAAAACTGTTCAAAGATTGATTTGTTGTTTCCAGTGTTGTAGCTGAACAGTATCGGTCTCCCAGTACACGCTGTAAAATGTGTCACTTTTCAATCAATTAATCAATCAATCAGTCAATCAATCAATCAATCAATCAATCCTTCTTTATTTATATAGCATCTGCTACAATCAAAATTGTTTCTAGGCGCTTTCCAGAATCCCAGGGCCTAACCCCCAACAAGCAACAGTGGCAAGGAAAAACTCCCCTTTAACAGGAAGAAACCTTGAGCAGGACCAGGCTCATGTAGGGGGACCCTCCTGCTGATGGGGGGCTAGGTAGAGAGGGAGGAGAAGGGGGGAGGACAGGTAGAGGAGAGAATAGGTATAACATAGAAATACATTATATTAATTAAAATAAGCTGCTGGTAGAGTCGGCTTGGGTGGGTCAGCGGGGTCAGAGGTCAGTATACAGCTTATGAAGGCGGCAATACCTGTAGATGAATACAGAAGGGGAGGGGGGTGGCAGAAGAACCGATACTGGTTTTTGCTATTGTATGAAATTCTTCTTCAAAATTAGAATTAAGTAGCTTTTCTGTTTTAGTGTCCTTTTCACTGACGCACATTTTCTCAAAGTAGCAACACCATGAATGCTCTGATAAAAGAGAACAACACATGAGTTTGGGTTGTTTGGAGTGTTGTCAAACTGAGTAAATGAGAGAGCTCAGCACTTCATAAAGAAGTGTTTGAGAAAACCGACCCGAGATCACAAAACAATGTTCAACAGTGATAAATGATGACATTCCAGATTTAGCTTTTCGGTCAGTTGTTGCCTGACTGAGGTCCACCCACAACACACAAACACTGTCACTTGGTCATCTGAGCTAAAAATAGCTTGTGAAACAATGGGAGCAGGAACACATGCACAAACACATGCACAAACATGCTAAAGCCTGTAAATGATAAGAGCTCACATATACTTGTCAACAAGTCCTTGTTTACATGCTGGTTGTGTGTGTGTGTGTGGTGTGTGTGTGTGTGTGTGTGTGTGATACACTCAGAACAGCTTCTGGACCTCAGGTTGTCTCTCCAGACCACATCCACTCACAACCATCACACACCTCAATGGGTGGTCTGACCCGACTGCCATGTGCATTTATCGTAATCTCAACCAAGGAGTCTTTCTCCTCACACACTAGAGAACCTTTATAAATGACCTTGTAGTACATAGATTTTCTTCTTCTTTGCACCATCACAAATAATAAACCATGTTTTCCCTCAGCCGTGATAACTTGTGAGTTTAACTTGTTCTTGGTGGTAACTTTTGCCACCTCCTGCATGTAGGAGTTTAAAATAGCAGAAACACACAAGGCACAATGTAGACATGGAAAACTTTATTTATTCTGAAGGAAATTCAGGTATTCAGAAGTTTAAAAACTATTAAATATATAAAGCCAGAAAATATATATACGTCATATGAATTTATGTTACATTAATAATGTTTAATTCAATGCAGGAATATAACAAATTAAGCAAACATTATAAATAAAAACTTTAAAACAATTTGAAATGTTCACTCTGTATAGATACAAGGTACAAATAAATAGGAATATTAATAGTACATTTATCTAAACACTGTATTATTGTCTATACATTACACAACACAATTATTACATGAGAGATAAGCAGTAACCAAAAACTGTTCAAAGATTGATTTGTTGTTTCCAGTGTTGTAGCTGAACAGTATCGGTCTCCCAGTACACGCTGTAAAATGTGTCACTTTTCAATCAATTAATCAATCAATCCTTCTTTATTTATATAGCATCTGCTACAATCAAAATTGTTTCTAGGCGCTTTCCAGAATCCCAGGGCCTAACCCCCAACAAGCAACAGTGGCAAGGAAAAACTCCCCTTTAACAGGAAGAAACCTTGAGCAGGACCAGGCTCATGTAGGGGGACCCTCCTGCTGATGGGGGGCTAGGTAGAGAGGGAGGAGAAGGGGGGAGGACAGGGAAGGTAGAGGAGAGAATAGGTATAACATAGAAATACATTATATTAATTAAAATAAGCTGCTGGTAGAGTCGGCTTGGGTGGGTCAGCGGGGTCAGAGGTCAGTATACAGCTTATGAAGGCGGCAATACCTGTAGATGAATACAGAAGGGGAGGGGGGTGGCAGAAGAACCGATACTGGTTTTTGCTATTGTATGAAATTCTTCTTCAAAATTAGAATTAAGTAGCTTTTCTGTTTTAGTGTCCTTTTCACTGACGTACATTTTCTCAAAGTAGCAACACCATGAATGCTCTGATAAAAGAGAACAACACATGAGTTTGGGTTGTTTGGAATGTTGTCAAACTGAGTAAATGAGAGAGCTCAGCACTTCATAAAGAAGTGTTTGAGAAAACCGACCCGAGATCACAAAACAATGTTCAACAGTGATAAATGATGACATTCCAGATTTAGCTTTTCGGTCAGTTGTTGCCTGACTGAGGTCCACCCACAACACACAAACACTGTCACTCGGTCATCTGAGCTAA
The DNA here is from genome assembly GCF_003711565.1 of Takifugu flavidus. Taxonomy (NCBI): domain Eukaryota; kingdom Metazoa; phylum Chordata; class Actinopteri; order Tetraodontiformes; family Tetraodontidae; genus Takifugu; species Takifugu flavidus. Next base: position 1,554,680 of record NC_079537.1, on the reverse strand, counting down.
AAATAGCTTGTGAAACAATGGGAGCAGGAACACATGCACAAACACATGCACAAACATGCTAAAGCCTGTAAATGATAAGAGCTCACATATACTTGTCAACAAGTCCTTGTTTACATGCTGGTTGTGTGTGTGTGTGTGTGTGTGTGTGTGTGTGTGTGCATGTGCTGCATTGTTTGCCGTTTTGGCAGGCAGCTGCTTCAGGAGATGAGGCCGAAAAGGAATTCCTCATGATTCATTGTTTTTTTCCTGCGTGCGAGTTCACATGTCCGGCTCTCTGTTTTCGTCTTCCCATTGTCTCCTCGCAGCAACTTCGGGTTGCGCACGGCAACATCTGCAAAACTAATCAGCTCCGTGCCATCATTTGACAGCATAGCTCAGATATATTATCTTCCATGCAACGAAGGGCCCAGCCTGTGGCTTGTTCCCACTACTGAGGGATGAAATCACATGAAAGCTGGTGGTAGAAACCAGAGCGAAGCAGGTTTCACACTGGAAACCAGTCAAGAAGCTGATTCCCAGAGAAGGAACGTCAGAGGGCGAGTGAAAGAGTTTTGGTATGTTTGTGATGCAAGGCTTGGAAAAAATTATTATTAATTATTATCTGGAAAAAAGCAAAAAGCCCTAATTTAGACCCAAGATTTTACAAAGAGGGCAGATGTCAAAAATAATTGAGTTATTGTGTGGAAAAAGAGAAAAAAGTCTGTGCATGTGACACTGTTCACACTCATCTACGGGTATCGCCGCCTTCATAGCTGTATGCTGACCTACTGACCTCCGACCCCGCTGACCCCCTCAACTCTACCGGCAGTTTATTATAATTAATATAATTAATGTATTTCCCTGATCTCTATCTCTATCTCTATCTCTATCTCTATCTCTCCTCTCCTCTCCTCCTCTCCTCTCCTCTCCTCTCCTCTCCTCTCCTCTCCTCTCCTCTCCTCTCCTCTCCTCTCCTCTCCTCTCCTCTCCTCCCTACCCAGCCGGCCATCAGCAGGAGGGTCCCCCTACATGAGCCTGGTCCTGCACAAGGTTTCTTCCTGTTAAAGGGGAGTTTTTCCTTGCCACTGTTGCTTCTTGGGGGTTAGGCCCTGAGATTCTGGAAAGCGCCTAGAAACAATTTTGATTGTAAAAGACGCTATATAAATAAAGATTGATTGATTGATTGATTGATTAACTGTTGTCAGTTTCTAATTTATTTTATGTTAAATTACATCAGTGCAACCTTTTAGCAGTCATCCCAGTACAAGCATTTGGCTGCCTGTGGGAACCTGTGAGCAGCTTTCGTGCTCGTCACAAGTCTGCTATATCCTGTGTGTGGTGCAAGAGCAGGACTTGACTCTTCACGGGTGTGTGTTCACCAACCCGATGATAATGCTGCACGACATCCCCGAGCCTCCCACGCCTACTGTACCCTGTTCTGCTGGTCACGTGTTCTCACCAACCTGTCCTGTCAACACAGGAACATGCAGACACTTCATGTTTGGCTTCCACGGCATGTCCTGTCCTGCTCTCTGGGACCAAAAACATGGCCACAGGCTAAATTCTGGCACGAAAGACAAAACATGTTTCAGCAACTGTGTTGCAGGGTATGTGGATTAAAAAAGAAGATAAAATTTAAAGGCTCCAATATAAGAAGAAATGTGTACTATGAATGAGGAATGGAGATGTTGGGAGTTGTGGGAAGCCAAAATGTATTGGTTTGAAAGCAAAAAACATCTGGAGCCACTGGCGTCTTTTTCAAGAGCTGACTGGTTGTGTAGTCAACAAAGTCGGGTGTTATGTGGTTGTCTAAGTAGTTTAATTCAATGGGATTAATGAGCGCATACACACATTCTTGTAATGACGTGACCTTAGCGGGTATGGCCGGTCATTGAACTGCTCGGACCAGTCGAACAAGAAAGAAAAATTTTCTTTGTCATTCACCTCATCAAAATAAAATTTCTGCCATAGATTAAAAATAGTTGTAGGTTCTGGGTTCTGACATACATACGCAGTATCTCTTGATATGAACCTTTTCATTTGTCCTTTTTATTTTATTTGTTTGTTTGCGTCCAGACAAACAACAATTCAGCCAGACCTGAATAGTGACATTTAATCATTATTACTTTACGTTTAATTGCCGATCATCACAATCAGGTTTGCACAGATGTGAGCTGAACCCTGATAAAATGGATCATTATTTCCCATAACCAAGAAAGAATAAGGCCGACTGATCTCCAGTTCTTTTTGAATGAGCTTAAATGATCATTTTAAGTCCAAAATTATTCAAAAAATGTCTCACTTCTAACTTTCTAAAGCCACCCAGCAGCTTGTGTTGCGTCTGATCTTGTCTGCCAAACACATGTTCTTTCCTCCATTTACAAGTGCCAGATGTTTGGAACTTGTCTGGTTAAAAGCTTATTCAGGAGCAGCTGTCAGTACCTCTAGTGGTTGGATTCACTATGGCTAACTAAATCCCAGCCTTCAGTGGCTTTAGAAAGGACTCAACATGAGTTTCACACATCAGATGCTACATTTAGACTGGTTATGTGCTGGTTAAAAGCTGGTTGGCAATAACAACACTGATAATAAGCTGCGTGCTGCATTTATGACCCACGATCCAGCTTTTATCATATTTCATACATTTACCTTCTCAAAACACATTACAGAGAGAGCCATGCTGAAAAATCCATTAGCATGATGAGACAACGGAGTCTTAACCAGAACCTTTGGCACGCGTAACACCGTCGGGGACGAGACAGGACAGGAAGTGGGAGACATATGGTGATGAAAGTTCAAGGGGACCTCTGAAAGGAAAGGTCAGGCTGATGGGGGGTGCTGTGTGTGTGTGTGTGTGTGTGTGTGTGTGTGTGTGTGTGTGTGTGGACCTGAAGCTGCAGCACAAACGGTGCATCACAAAGAGGATGAACAGAAGGTCTGAGGGTCAGGGGTGCATCGGGAGGGGTGCGTTTGAAAGAAAAACAGGACTCCAGAGAATTCCAGAGACATCCCGCATTAATAAGAAAACCTGTCTGCCGTTCTCCTGCACGTGTGAGCGTGCACACATAGGTGTGTGTGGGAAGACTAGTGGCGTATATTTGACCCCCGCGTCTCTGTCTCAGCCCAACACTGCTGCAGCACTGAGGCTCAGCTGGGTCCACACCGACTTCAGGAGTGTGTTAGATAGATCCACCAGCTTGTCGGCCATTCTTCCACCAAGAGTCACCAACTCTTTGTCCTTCTGAATTTCTTCCTTTCAGCAGCACACTGCCGGGGGGGGGGGGGGGGGGGGGGACTTCATCATAAGCTCTGCCCAAAATCTGGATAAATGATAAAAGTTCCTGGTGAGAAAAGGGACTAATGTTTTCAAAAGCAGCCTAATATCGCACCAGATTGTGACAAAATGCTACTGGTGTTTGAATGTTTACACTCCGACCGAGTGCAGACACACAGCTGGTGATTGGAAATGTTTTTTTCTCCCTCATGTGCTCATAAATTAGCATGATGGGCTGAAACGAAACCCAAACTGACATGCACCCATTACACTGATGACATCATGATCCGGTTAGAGAGCGCCTGCTCGGTGCGTTTCCCATGAGCCTCTCTGATTGTACTTTTCCTGTGTCTGTTTCTGTTAACTACAGTTTAGGGATTTCCACCAGAAATCAGACAAATTGCTGCACTTTGGGAAACCTTCCTTTGTTTTCTTTGGACTCCTGTCAGCCCCAGTTTATTTAGTCCGTGCAGCACTAAAATAACATGCTAGATAAAACGGATAATCGCTTTCCTGTGCTGTCTTCACATTTTTGATAGATGATTATGGTCCGTTCAGTCACACTTTTTTCCCTCTTCCTCTGGCTGTGATCTGCTCCACCTAAGCTCTGACAGGAGCCGGCTGACGTTCACAGGAACTCACACTCGTTCAGGCAAACAGTCTGATTACACCCAATTATTATCCAGCTGCACTGGAGCCTCGCTGGGGTCTAATCACAGGGGCAAGACGGCTGACCTTCCATTAGTCTAAGCACTTAAGGGAAATGACTATTTTTGGTGGTTTTGTCCTGTTTGACCACACGTAGACTCTTTCTAAAGACTGTTTTTGTGAGTACTATCAACAATCCATCACTCCAATAGATCTTCACGATGTCTGTGCAGAACTTGACTATAAGACTGGAAACCTCCATAGTTATATGCTGGGTGAAGATCGACATTAGCAGATATCCTGAAGGGACTTAAAGAAAGCAGCAATGTGGGAGGAGAGGATGTGTTTTAGTTTAACATTTGTGCTCCAGTGTTTATGTTCATGTCAAATCCACAATTTGTAGTGATAATTGGCCCTGAATTGGTATTTCTGTTGCACATTCATCCAATCTGATAATAGTTGCACGTGTGATCATGTGACCGGGGACAGCGCGTCACCCCCCTCCTGACGCAGTTGTTCTGTAGAGATTTTGTGTGTTTGAGTGCTGCTGAGTTAATGTAGCCCAGCCTTCTAAAACCATCTTACTATGTTGAGATTTCGTGTTTTAAATGTCTACACGACACGTTGTCATGCCGACGCAGTACTGATCAGTCAACCTTGTCCGTTTTTCATTCCTATGTCAAATACTCTTTCCCATCCGCCCCCTCTGTGCTGTTCTCATGGGTCGTATCGGGCCAATCTCCCTCAATCGTTCTCTGCCTTTATCACCTCCAAAAATAGTCTTGCATCCCTCCATCTCTCTTCCCTCTCACACTTTATCTCATCTGTCTCATTCCCTCCCATCTGCCTTCAGATTTTGCCTGCTCTTTGGCCCCCATGATCACTGCATTTGAATTCCCCCTCCTCTCCACGCTTTTCCTCTCTTGCCCCCCCATCATTTCCTCCTGCTAATTGCTGGAGCATATTAGCTATTTTTCGCTCCCCTCTTCCTCTTCTTCCTGTCACAGTTTCGTGAAAAAGAGTTTAAAATGATGAGCTTTTGCTTCTGTTCTGTGCGTGACTGCATGGTGATTGATGCCCAGGAAGAACCAAGGATCAGGAAAAGCCAATGTGTGTCAATGTGACGTGTCTGAGAATCTCTCTAATGGATCCTGCAACTAAAGAGTGACACATCACCACATTTAAATCAGAAGCTTAGCGCTAAGATTAGCCTTCGTTGCCTCAGGCCGCTGCTTTGTGTGGATGGTTTTGTGTTCAGCCCTGATCCAATAAATCCAGGGGTGACACCGTTTTCCAGCCAGGTTTCCTGGATTAAGGTGACACAACATTCACACGTTGACTCAGTAAAAGCGTTGCCGGCTGACTCTGAGTTGAATGAGGTTAAGTCAACAAGTTGGTCTCCGAGTTGGAAGAAGTGAAGAATTGAATCGGACTCTCATGACGATTTATCCTGTGCATGTTTGTCCCTTGTTGGACCTTGAACCCCTCATTTGTGGCTCTTCCTGCGGGTTCTTCCATATTCTTTAGCGTCTGTTACCACTAAGTTGAAAATAACATCTGATATTTTTAGTTAATTTATGACTAACATCAGTAACAAATGCAAAAATGGTTTGAATCCTCTGTGTTGCAATGATTATGGAGTAAACTAGGAGCAAGAAGGCGACGGCCATGTGTGCCAGGGCGGACTGAAAAGTAAGACATTGCAAATCAAAGCAACACTGTTTACTTTCTTCCACTGTTTAATTAGATATACATTTGTCTTAAAGGTCAGTTTTACCTGTTTTTTTTATCAGTTGCTACATGGTCATAAAAATGTGATCAACTTCCAAATTGGAAACACACAGCAGAGGCTGCAAGGCAACCGAACAACCACACTCGCTAATAACATGTCATTTATCAGCATAAATACCTCTGGAAATTTGACTACAATGGAGGATTGTTCATGTGTGTGTGTGTGTGTGTGTGTGTGTGTGTGTGTGTGTGTGTGTGTGTGTGTGTGTGTGTGTGTGTGTGCGTGCGTGCGTGCGTGCGTGTGTGTGTGTCCTCCAGGTGTGTCAAACAAAGGAGGTTTTGTAGTGACAGAGTCAAAGCGGGGGCTGTTGAGAGGGAAAGTGTCGCAGCTCAGGTGCAACTTTTACAAATGTGAAGCCGGAGGAGCTCATCCAAGGAGACAACTTGAAGCACACGATTCCTATCAGCTGATCTGTCACATGCGTTTCTCCCCTGACCAGGGCTGATATTTAATTCCCCCTTTACCTAGTCACTCCTGACTGCTTTATGCTGCTACTGTGTTTTGGTCTATGCTGCTCCGTGCCTCCCACCACCTTCCTGTGGGCTCTGTTTCTTCTATCCCGGTGGGGGAAGGGGGGTCTACTATTCATTCCCTCTTATAGGCAGACTACTATCAGGGGATGAATACAATGATGCAGAGCCTGATGGCAAACCTGCTTCTTTTCTGCTAAATGCATGTTCTGCTAATTTTACAAATCAGCTTAATTCAAATCAAGTCAATTTTTATTTTTTTAAAATCACAAAACGGTGTTTTCCTCAGAGGGCTTTACAATCTGCAAAGTCCATAGAATGTAGCCGTTGTATTTAATTTTAGATGTATCATATTTCAGTCTGTCTCTCCGGCTTTACTGGTACTTATCTGCCGTTCAAATCAAGAGTGGGTTTGTCAATGATGTCTCGACTGTTTGCACCACGAATGCTCATTTTCCACTCTGCTGATGCACAAACCAGACGGATACTGAGCCAATAGGGGGAAAACCAGACACATGACCCTGTAGTCTGAGCAAAACTCTGCGTAGTCCTCACACTTCCACATCTGCACACTCTCACCGTTAGCTGTGGCGCAGGTCGAAGCAGTTGCTATGCTAATAACAATAGTGTTAATACAAATAACACCAATACAAACAGAAAAGAGCCTAAATTGGCAGATAAACAGTGTAAAATAAAGCTTTAGCAGCAGCCCAGTTCAGTGCCACGTCCTTTTTCATGCCAGTTTATTTGCAGCGTTACAATTAAACTGCCCCACAAACGTGATGATCATACTGTGAGAAACATCTTATTCGGGCAGTGAATCATTTCTGTTTTGGGTTACCCGAGTAAACATAAAGTGAACGATTCAGGATTCAAGTGAGAGCAGAACTTCTTGAGTTGGCTGTTGCTGAGCAGATTTCTCGGCTCAGCGCTTTTATCACGCTCATGAATGATTGAACGCCAGAGCCATCGCGTCTCCCAGCAGTTATGAGCAGAAAATTCACACGATCACTCATTTGGAGCGAACGTGGAATACAGCTTCATTACAGCTTCATGAAAGCGTGCTGGACTCAGGAGCACGTGACTTTTCATTGACAACTGGACATTTACACATCAAGCTCCATGTAGGGTGCGCGCGTGTGTGTGTGTGTGGCTGTGTGTGCACATCTGTGAGCTGTCACTGACAATTATGTGCGACGTCGATTGATAGAGACGTGTTGACATCACATTTGAAGGCTTTCCTGGGGAGATCTGCTTATTAGTGGTAATTGTAGAGCTCAGCAGAGATCTGAATCCAGTTGAAATCCACCAGGATTCTGAAGGCCTTTAATAATGAACGTCTTGTGTATTCTCACATGTTGCACCGGTGGAGTTTAGGGAATACGTTATTAAATGCAGGTAGTTTAACTTCAGCAGTTCCTCTCCTTTCATTGGTCCGTATCAAAATAGATGTTGGGTTAATGTTGATCCAGTTGGTTGTAGTGATCTATATTTTGGTGTCTTTGATTGATCTAAATGCTTTATTAGTCCTCATCAGTCACTGTGGTTGAACGTGACTGATCATAGACCTTCCACCTGGAGATTTGAGGACAGGAATATGAGTCCAGACTGGTCTCATCTCTCCCATTCCTCTTGTGGCATCCCATTTTATTTTAATTAAACTCCTGTAGTGACTTGTGTATTAAATTTGGCCATCTCTGTTCACACACGCTGAAAACCTCCACAGTGGTTTGTAAAAGTGATGGTCCTGCATAAAATCTGGTTTTTGGAGGAGCTCTGAGAAGCACCAGTTCACCTGCAGCAGCTGTCTTGTCTCTCCAGCACCAGGACGGTGTAACACGGGCCTCTCTGCCCTCACACAGCTCATGAGCACAATAGCACACATTGTGCTGTGTACCCATGTGCACACAGCAGGTGTGTCTGTTCTTGTACTTGTAATATGCGTTCCACGAGGACATTTTTGGATAGTCAGGACAATTTGGCTGGTCCTCTTAACTTCAAAAGGTGAGGTTTTAAGGTTGAGGTTAGAATTGATTTTAGGTCAGGGTTAGGGGGTCAGTTGAAGAGGTTTGGGTAAAGAGCTGGGGAATGCATTATGTCTATAAAAATCCTCACAAAGATAGGAGTGGGTCTGAGGGTGTGTATTGAGGAGACTGTGCAGCGTTGTCTCATTTGTCTCTTCTGTGAGGCGCTTCTGTTCCAGGTCCAGCAGGGATTGTGCGGCGCTCAGTCCAGCGTGTGGCTGCCAGCGTGTCACTCAGCTCCACTCTATCATTTTCTGGACTCTCTGCACAAAGACAACCTGTAGTTACACGCTGAAAAAGCAGATGATTACCGAAGCCACAAAACACAATGGAGTCTCTGTAAATCACAGATCCAGGCAGGCTTCTGTCTCAACACACCGCTGCTCTCGCTACAGCAACATTTCGCCTTTTTGAGTCTGTAAAAGCTTCTCTGTCCGAGAGAGTTAAGGTCAGGGTTAGAAACCCCTAAAGATCCCACACACATCAAAACACATCACACCTGTCAGTCTTGCAAGCTGGTGAAGCCTCATTTATTCCTTTAATAACCAGTTCTTTCTTGGTTGATGTATTTCCTCACTGGCTAAACCATTATTTCACAGGTAGGTGTGACTACTGTCTTGTTGTTATTGTCTTTGTGCTGTTTGACCTCTAGGTCAAACTTCCCAACAGTGTTTCAGAGTATGTTGCTGTGCTGGCCCATCCACTTTAGGTGAAACCAGGGATTCAATCTAATGTCATTTCAGTGGTTTCTGGTCTTTATGTTTTTGATTTGGACCAACATGCTTAGCTGGACTGATACAGTACCAGTTATTTCCCACTGCGGTTTAAACTTTCCGGACAATTTAGATGAACCAAGTAAAGATTGTAAAGAATAATTTTCTGTCTTTTTTTTTTTTTTTTTACAGTAGTTCTGAGGTTCCGAGGTTTAAATCCATAAATAGCAGGCCTGTGAGTGTAAACATATAGTTATCCTAAAGCTGTGTTTGGTTCTGGAGCAGAATGGATCAAGTCAGGAGATCAGACAGAGACATGAAGGATCCTGTTATCATAGAGAACAAAAGAAAAAGGGTCTAGAATAAATATAACTGGAGTGGGCTGAACTCTCCTCTGAACTGAGGACTAAATACTCTGGGTCTGAGGGTAAACACAGATCGTCTTGTTTGCCTTGAAATCAGTTTCTTTATCAGTTTCAAACCTTGCCATCTCTCCCAGTTTGAGCTAATGTAACACGGTCAGAGCTGCCCACTCCCGCTCTAACCAATACACATCTCACATTTCTGGAAGCAACTGAGCTTAAAAGAGCTCATCTGAAGCGACTGCCCTTGAAATGGAACTTTATCATAAGAAATGGGGATTTTTTTTTTCCTTTGTCAGCTTTTCCGAGAAGTTGCCGGAGCTGCTCAGCTGCTGGGAAAATGCTTTTCTCGTATTTAGTTCTGGATATTTTGTATTTTTCATCATAGAATTGTATCAATTGCCTTGTTTTCTTCACCACAGATGTTCTGAAGCTCTTTCAAGACGGTTTTTTTTTATCACTTTATAGTTCCAAGCTATTTTGGTTATGCAATACACTGATGGTACAGCAGCACTGAGCAGGAACTGTTTTTCAAGTTGGAGAGGTTGTGGTGTCTGATTTTATCTGGCATCTTACAACAAAAACACTCATGACAAAAACACTCCACATTGGCGTTTCCACGCATTTCAGAGGAGTCCTCTGCCCAGTGGCCATTCCACTGAGACTGGATATTGAGAAACAGTTTCCTGTAACCCTGTTAGCAACGTCGCACTGTTTTCTTCCTGAAAGGTCACATGACATTAGCTTGCTTAATCAGAGAAGCCCAAACTGACTGCAATTCCAGCCTGACCAGTGGAGCACTGAGGTCCACTGCCCGCGTTGAGTAGCAGCTCCCTCATTAAACGTCTAACTGCAACAACAACAGAGGACTGAGTCAGAGTGGAGGGTGGGGGCTGAAGGGCAGGAGAGGACAAAAGGTGCCGGGACCTCAGAGTAGACTATGGCACTGGGGTCCTTGCTTTACGACCTGTGGGATTGAGAGTGTGTCCAGCGGACACGTCTGCCACGGCGGAAAAAAGGACGCACAGTTTGTGTCACTTGGTGATGAGGCCAGGGTGTGATTTAGTAGGGTCAGAGGTCACAGAGGATGAACCCAGCCAACGAATCTTTTGTCTGTTTTGTTAGAGGAAATCTCACTAATTAGCTGAACCACAATGTGTCATTTAACGGCAAAACGGCCCCCAAAGAAAACAGGAGCCTTTATCTACATTTACTGATAAAAACCTGAATGTTTTGAGCAGGCACTCTTGGCATGTGCTGGTTTCTTGCAAGGTCAGAGCAGCCTGCAGGTCCGGCGGCAGACGATGAGACATTTGTGCTTCTTTCAGATTAAGGCCTCTAGACAAACTGTCACTGTTCTTTTGAAGAAGAAGAAACGGAGACACAGAAGAATCTAGTGTTATTTTGAGTATTTCTGTGTGTGTCTGTGCATGAGATATCATGGATAAACTAGAGAAATTTATATAGAACACATTTTAAATCTACAACTTCAATTTATTGACCTATAAACGACCTAACCACGCATCCTAACATTCTTTTATATCCATCCGCCTAAATCAAAGGCAACATTTATTACTTCAACACTTGCACAACAGATGTTTGATTAACCCACACCTTCATGAGTAAGTTATAGATCAAAGTCTCAGTAACAGATTGTTATAATTAACCCAGCTTGTTAACACACAGAGACTTTGCCAGGCACGCCATTAAAACACTGAGCGCATTTACATGCACACAAGAAAATGAAATGCATGTGGACGCTGTAGCTTGACTAGAATTGGCCCAGAGTAGTCCAAATATAGGACTATAGGTAGGTTGTTGGTCGACTTACGAGGGCATGTGGGCTATGCGATCTGTGTATGTGTTACATTTGGCTTATATTCCCATGGCTTTGGAAGCAGAAGCTTTACAAACAGCAACCAGTAGTGAGCCAGTATGTCCAAGTATTATTGGTGTGATGTAAAAGGTCAACCGGTGTGGTTTGATTTAGATATGCATGTAGACGCACCTACTCTTCAGAACCGCCCTGGCAAACACTGACATCATCAAGACAGGGAGGCAACAGTAAACTGTATAATCAGGGCGCACGTGCATGTGGACTGGATAGCATTCCATTTGAAATCTGAGATACTGGCACCGGTAACAAGAATTTATTGTATCTTTTGCCTGAGGGAGGGAAAAAACCTTCAGCCTGACCCACAGTACAGGAAATTCAGAAAACAAGGCCTTCAAGTTGATGACAAGTCCTTGACAATATCACATTCAAGACTTTACTGAGAAGAAACCGGATCACATAACAAATCTGAGTGAAAACTTCATTTAAAATAGAGCAAATTTTATTACTGTGTGTGTGTGTGTGTGTGTGTGGGGGGGGGGGGGGGGGGGTGTGTGGTAATGTGTGCAGACATTTAACTACTGTTCTCACATGTCCAGTACTACATGTATTTTTGTGTATGCACGTGTGTGTGCACTTCTGTGCGCTTATTGATTTATGCTTAACATTTCACGTAAACACACTGTAAACACAGATGACTGTAACGTCATCTGCTGTTTGCAAAGTACACACATTACATCAGCTTTTGTTGAAGATAAATAGCACATGGACACACACACACACACACACACACACACACACACACACACACACACACACCACACACACACACACACACACACCACATGTTTACATATCTGTGTGTACCAAACTATAAACTGCTCATTCTAAAACTTGGAAAGTAGAATTTCCTGAGATTCTCCATCCTGTTGTGGGGAATCCAGTCTGGTTCACTAAGTGACCCAGAGCACCACATTGGCACCTGCTTGGAGTCCTGCTGCTGTTCTGGATTCTGACTTATTCATGATTTAATAGTGGTTTTAATGAGACGCAGCTTCTGCACAGGCGGGATCGTACAGGAGGGAGTTGGCTGACACTCATCGTCCCGGACAGCTTCAGGACAATGCAGCTGCAAGGAATTCCACGCCTGTCTGAGCTCTGTGTGGACGTCCACCATATTTATTGTGTTTGTGATCTCCAGTCTGCCTGCACGTGTGTGGAAACATGCCAGACAGAACATTTGAAAGATGTCCACAGATGTCCACGTGAACGTCCAGCTGGGAGTCCTTTTGGCTTTTGCTTCATGTCCATATTCTGTTTGTGATACTTTATGATTGAGAAGTACTGAAGTAAGATTATGCAGATTTGATGTGTGGAATCAGGCACATATCTCCAAAACTCAAACAATCCAGTCAGATGAAGTTTGACCAAGTTTCACTTCCAGATGTGCTCTAATGCGAGTTTTATTATTTTATGGAGAATGTCCACATTTAATCAGCGACAGCACAGAGGTTCTGGGTTTGATTCCATCTCAGGTCTTTACTGTGGAGTTTGCATGTTCGCCTCATGACTCTGGGACTCCCTTGGTTTCTCCAGTATTGGGAGGGCAAAAGACCCCCCCCCCCCCAATTAGGAATAAGCAGTGATAAACAGAAAATGGCTGTTGTTTCTTTGCATCTCGAGAAGTCTTGAACGAAACCTGTTTTTGCATCCCTCGACGTAAATGCAACACAGACGCTCCACACGAACATAAATCCAGACGGAGTATTTCAGGGAGGGATGAAAGGGTCCGAGTTATGCAGACAGAACACCAACTGTGCTGCATTCCCCAAATACCTGAGTCTCTCCCCGCACCTCCTACGGGACGCACGGGCGTGCTCGTCAATAACACTCAGGCTGCCCAGGTCTGCAGGGATGGACTGGGTTCAGGATCCTGACAGCGAGCACTGATGTAAACACACGTGACTCGACAACATCTGTCAGACGGAAGCTGAACATAGTGGCATCAGCGGTGCAGATGTGTATACATCTGTCAGGTATTAGCCAACCTTTGGTGACATTAGCGTGTTAGCTACGCCAGCGATGACTCATCTGTGCATTCAGATGATTTTCAGCTCCTCTTATCACATCTGGGGATAATTTTCATGGAATCTACCAGCTGAATCCTGTCAAAGAGCAAGTTTATTGCCAAACTGTTGCAAGAACATTAGGTTGTTATTGTTGCATATATGTTTGTGGACAGAAGTGAGAGAAATATCAAACATCAAAGAAGGATGCCAAAACACCAATATTTTCCATCAAGAAATTATGTCCATGTGGTATTTTAGGTTTTGTCATGTGTGATATTATGAAAACATGTTCACTATGTCTTCATGCTGTTAGCACAGATGCTATCATGTGCTAAGCCTAAACAATCTTATCTCACTTTTATTAGAAAAACACATTTAAAAATATACTTTTTTAATCCAAATTTTTTTAAATACCCTTAAGCAAGGCACTGAACCCCCAATGAGCTGGCCTCCCATTTAGGGGTGTAGCCTACCTTTGCCCCTGGGATCCTCACCATGGGTAGAGCAGTCAAGAAAAAGAAAGAAGAAATTTGAGTAATCGTTTAAAATGCCTATTAATGTTAACACAAAGTGACGTGTGTGCTGAATAATGTTCACAAATGAACGATCATTCAACAGGATGACATCTACAAATAAGTCAGTTTTTATGTGTATGAAATAATACTGGACTCTGAATGCTCCCCTGCTGCCTCTGACTCAGATTTAGCGGTAGATTAATCATTCTAGTCCAGCTCATCCAAAATCCATAACATTTACAGTATTTGAGTGTGTGTGGGTGTATATGTGTGTGTTGCATCTGAATGACAATTTTTAGAAGACTAGACCTACAGACAAACACACGCGCACACACACACACACACACACACACACACACACACACACACACACACACACACACACACACACAAACTCCCTGTCAAACCCATCGATAAGCAAAACTGTGTAGCGCCTGGAATTGCATTATAAGACCACAGTGTAAATTAGTGTTTAGTAAATAAAAAAATTCCAAATCTGTTTATTTAAAAGTTTAAAAATGTTGACAACAGCTGCTGAACAGAAATGAGGCAGTTCTGGAGTCCACCCATAGTCCAACTCCAGAAAGTTAAGTTCTTCTAGCTTACTTTGTCCTCAAGAAATTCCCAAATTTTTTGTGAACCTGTTGGATTATGTTACATGAGGATAAAAACATCGGTATTCAATCGTCTAAAGCTAAACGCACCACTGATCACAGGTAATTTGAAAGTACAATCCTGTATCGTGACAATCATTAGTGATGTTTGTTAATCATGGCTTTGGATTGGATGGTGGCAGGAAACACATTTCACAACAGTGGTGATTCAAAGGACACGAGTTCTCACAGTACCTCACGTATTTAAAAGTGACTTCAGAAGAAAAACAAATATAGAGGATGATCAACATCAACTGGATATCCTCAAAAGGAATGTGTGAAGTCAGTGTAAGTGGGGTTTGCACGGTCAGCGTATGCAACATCTGGTTGGTGATGCTTCCAAGCCTTCACATCTTAACCCTCCAGCAGCCCCATGCAGACATTGTGAAGAACATCTTAACTGTCCTCTTCTTAGAGGGGAAAATTCTTATTTTTGTCGCACGTTCAAGAGTACAAACAGCATCTCAGTGGTCAGCAGTCCATCCACCAAACAGGACTCAGATGGCTGCAATTGGAACCTGTCTTCCCTCTTAAATTGTTTTTTATTCAACAGCAGGTCTACCCTTTAAAGATAATCCATATTCATCCTTAATATCTAACCATAATCCCACTCCTAATCCTCCAATAGCTGACGATATCACAGCCCTGCTCCTCGTGCATGACGGCTCTCCTGTGGATTGTTGGGTAATCGTAGCATGTCTGTGTGTTCTTCCCAGAGGGCTGGAGGGGAGAAAAGGACAGCGTGATGGAGGGACCGTTTCATCTTTTCCAATGAGCTGATGATGTGTCCATCTCTTACCGACGAGCTGCTGTGACAGAATCTGATATCCAACTATTTACAAAAGACGAACATGAATCAGCAGCTCACCTGCAGGCCAGGCCTGGAGGCTTTTGGCGGCCGGCCTGTTTTCGTCACCTGCGTTCTGCTAAAGTGGGCGTGGAGCTGCAGACGTGCACCAAACAACTGACCTCAGGCCAGCTGCTGACTCAGCGTTCAGTGATTCACTGATTGGACGCAGACGTTGGAGTAAATATGTGGTAGAGGAGAGACCTCAGAGGAGAGCTCTGAGGGCAGCATGAGGTTACAAGACTACGCTTAAATACATTTTTAGACAATACCCACACTGTTTTATATATCACAGTTCATCATTTATATTCTGATGTATTTTTACAGACTTTAAATAGTTTTGAGGGAAAAGGTAAAGCCCCATAGCTACGACCATCATAGTCCTCTGACCTGTTGGTGTGTTGGAAGGTGTTAGTATTAGCGTAACAGTAATAAACACTACACTACACTCCTTAAGGTGAGCCATTATTGGGTGTCTGGTAGCATTTACCCAGATATACCACTATATACAGCGAAAGGCCCTTATTTTGGAACTGGCAGCTACTATTGCTGTCTTTATTGAGCTAATTTTGCATGTCTAACTTGCTTTTTGGGTTCTGGCTATAGCTTGCAGAAAACCATTTAATTCATTTGTGCTCTCTTTAGAAAAGATTTAAATGTATTCTCTATCTTTCTTGATGAATCCAGCCGTGTTCTTCCCCAACAGTGATCTGACCTAGATGGCAACCACAGTAAAACACTTAAGCTAATGACACTGGATGGTTTTCTTTTACTTTAAGAGGAATGCAGTCAGACTGGAAGAGTCTGTCACTACACTACTGCTATTTTATGCAAAGATGTCCAGATACATATAAATGGAATGATTCACAAATGATTTTAAGTTGCTCGTAAATCAAATGACCCATGAATGCGTGACACATGCTGCTACCTGCCTCCCTGAGGGTGTGGGACTGTCTTTTAAACTGAGTCACATAGCTGAAATCCTTTGCATTTTTCTCATAGTGCTGCTCAAACTTTTCTGTATCCAGCCTGTAAACCAGGCAACAAGTCGAATCAGAAGGATAAGAGAGAGGAATTTTTCTGGAGAACAGCAACTTTAGAAGACCCTTTTTTTTAAACAGGATGAAATCCAGTTTGGTATGAAGGAACAGAGAAATACAGAAAGTATCCCAGAAGTTATAGAAGCAAGCTTTAAATCCCCCGACTTATAGGAGCCCAGGGTGGGGAGGGTGTAGGCCAACGTTTGAGCCCCACCCTCTCATCATCACCACTGAGGGCCCTTGAGCAAGGCCCATAATCGCACGGTGGCTCCTAACTAGTCCTTAGGGATGGGTTAAAACCTTAATAGTTCTGGGTTGTGTAATAGGGTTCAAGATGGAGTCATTCTGTGGTTGGCCTGTTTAGGCCACTTCAAGTGAAAGTTAACGGGGAGTTAGCCTGTTTATGTTGTTACGTTTACATCATAATTGCAATGATTGGAGCCAAGTTAACTTCTCCAACCTTTACAAGATAGTAGTTAAAAATTTGACACTCCTGAATAATTCAAGTTCAGTTCCAGCTGTTCGGAGGGATTGTCGAGAAAATCCTACTCGGAAACACAAATTCTCTATTTTTCTCCTCCTCCTGCTCGCTGTGGCCGCCCTCACCGTTGGGCTTAGATATGGAAATGTCACGATGCTCCAGTGGGAAATATAGGTAATTACTTTTCTCTGCAGTACGCTATCAACAAGTCAGCGTGGAAATGGAACCATCAGATCGCCCCATCACGCACAAACTCAAAAGTCACTGCAGATTGCTGTCTGCCCGCGTATCGGGAAGATAACGTGTTTCTGTTGTGATCCTGCTCTGAGGCACTTCATGCTGTTTTCCAGCAAGCTGCCAGTAAATGTGGAGCGTCTTCAGGTCCCCACACAACTGGCCACAGCTGGAGCTTGTTTAATCCAAAGACTGTGGGATATTTTCGGCAGTAGGGTTGGATCAAGGTTACATTATGACCTCATACACAATAAAACACACAGTTTTTGTGTTTGACTGTGACCTCACTGCGAGGTGCTGTGGATCTCTGAATGTTTTGACAGTTCTTATGATCCACCTTGTCCCTCAGGTCACAAATAATTGTATCGAATTGTCCCAAAATATATTTCTAACTCAAACCAGATGTCTTTCTCACCTATGATGGGTTGAATTTCCATGGCAACAGCTATTATCAACAGTTATCTGTTGTTGGATAAGGGCTGGGGTGGGGGGTGGGGGGGTGGGGGGGGTGGGGGGTTAGATACTTGGTCATTCCATCTTTTGTCCAAAAAACTCTGGACAGGGTCACTGTCCGGACAGGTCCCCAGTCCACACACACTCACACTTATAGTCTTCAATATCCTGATAAAACCCACAATGGGCAGAGGGAGACCATGCAAACCCGACATGTGGGGCAAACTTAAATTTAAACCAGAACTTTCTTGCCAACTTCTTTTTCTCAGTGTGTTTAGTATCTACACAACCCTGAGAGTGTGGAGGATAAAAGCCAGATTGCCTCTGATGGTTTGACTCGGCAGCTTGTGGTAAAATCCTTTTGGGTAGTCATCTTTTTTTCCCGGAAGCCACATCTCATTTGAAATGGTTTGTGGATGATGAGTCTTTTCTTCCCCCCCTAACTTTCCAGGCCCAGTGGACCAACAGACCTAAGGATACCCATGAGAAACCACAGAGCATTCTGCAATTACTGCGCTGCTCCTGGAAGAAAATGTAGGAGGGAGCAGGACGAGAAGCAACAAGCCATCCTCTTTATCTGGATATAAAGATAAACAGATTCAGATGCAGCCACATGATGGTTGTGGGGCTTCAAAGACGGGCAAGTAAATTTGTCTGGGGAATAAAGTCGGGCAGAAAGATAAAACAGGACATCTGTTGGGGGTTTGGCTTGATCCTGATCCTGAGGTGAAGCCTGCTGATCTTGCCCAGGGTCACCGAGACGTTTAGCCTCAGATAATGAAACACAGCTTGAAACTCCTGAGAGTTGTAGTTCTACTAAGACTGATCATTATTAACAGTAGCCACTTGCTAAAACACTGAGAAAGAAGTGGAGGGTGGACCATTCCCTTGTGCTGAATCATTAATCCTTCTGCCGATGGCCCGGGGAGCCTCCAATCAACATAAATGGATTGACAGACCAGTGCAGGACAATGGCTGGAGCACTCATCTATAACCATTTAAACCACCAATACATTAATACCTTACATTTGAATTTTCCATTACATCAAGTCTGGATTAAATCCAATGATGCTGTGCTGTAGGTGGGCTGGCTTAGGTGTTCAGACTCACATCTGGCTATTTTCAGACATAATAAACCTTGTCATGAAGTAAAAAGTTACCAGGGTAAAGCCTGAGAAGGTGTGAGAGAAAGGGCGAAGGAGGCAGGCGGCATATGGTTCCTGGTATCAAGTGTACTCGGGAATTAGGATGCAGGTTTTAGTCCATGATGGACACTGATCAGTGGGGGCTGGGCTGTAATCTTAGCCTCGCTACCCAAGAATGCATCAAGGAAGAGGCGTCAAAATCTCCCAACGGTGTTCCACAACCGTTTTGGTGATCTGCTGAAAACACCGTCCTCCCTCTGGAAAGCCGGCCTGTTTTTAATTAAAAACTGAGCTGGCATCAAAAAGCAGTTACAGCTCTTGAACTTGTTACTGGAAGTAGTAAAACAACATTGTAGGTGGCCTCTTGTCTGGAGAGCCGCAAATCGGTATCACAGCGAGGTGAAAGAGGACAAACAAGAGGGGCGAAAGGGGGGTTACCAGCACTTGGTATCAGGGAACGGCCCAGACAAGTTAAATAGGTGTATGTGTGTGTGTGTGTGTGTGTGTGGGGGGGGGGGGGGGGGGGGGGGTTAGGAGGGATTTAACATTCCTGTGAGACTGATCTTTATTGTCTGAATTCCTCAGGCTGCCATTAGTAGTAGGAGTCACAAGAGTTCACAAGTACACAAGTACTTTGATTTTGTAATAAGATTCAAGACCATAACAAGAAAATGAAGTCTGAAAGTCACACCCCAACAGAAAAGGACTCAATTAAACTGGCTACTGGACTCTCAGAGCTCGGCACTCTGACTACACCGCTGTCTCCAAGATAAAACATTTATCCCAACTATGTAATTTAACATCATTCGGGGATCAGATCAGACTATAATAGTGACTCCAGCCTGCTATATCCCGCTGTGGTATCCCGCTGCTATTGATCTCTTTGTGTTGAGTCAGTATTTTTGAAGTCCACCTTCCTCACAGCCACACTTTCATTTCTCTCTGAAACATTCATGAAAGGCCAGAGCTCCTGTTTGATTCTTGGCATTCTGGGCACAACCCAGCATCACCACAAATCCATAATGCTGTGCAACTGCAGGCTAAAAGGCATAAGCAGAATCGCATCACGACCAATCGTGTCCCGAAACCAAACTGCTTTCGGGCTAAACCTGAGCCGCACCGAGACCTAGAGTTGCTTTCAAACTGGAGGGCATGACCAGAAACTGGTTAGTGAGTACTGTATACTGTTATTTGGAAGTGAGATGTAGATGACTGAACTAAAGAGCAGGGAAATGGGCGTGTGGGAGGAATAATGGAATGACCCACTGATGAAGCCGGAGGACGTGAAACCTGAAACTCGTGTGATACCAACACTGAAACAAATATTGCTACACAGCAGGTCTGCTAGTCCGATTTAAGGATCTGTCTGTTTAGGGAACATTCGCGACTCAAAAGCTCTTTACTAAAAACATCACGTAGGACCCAGCACCCCCCCGCTGAACCTCCCCAAAGAATTAACTGAAAAATATGCGGCCTTCTCGAGAAATAACGACAATGTCCTTCGACAATTTAAAACAATAATTTATTCAAACATGTTGACATTTTACAAAAAAAACAAAAACAGCATAAATCAACTTGTTTGAGCTTTGTCTACGCCCAGCCTAGAAAAATAAACGACTTTGGTGGAGACTGGAATAAGTCACATGTCCGCAGTCTCTAAATGATCCAGAAACACTGGGCAATCAGCGTTAGCAGAACTAACTTCAAATAAACACTAAATCTTATCTCGATCAACTAAAGCGGCGCCTCGATATACCCCGGCTCTGGTGAACATGCAATGTAGTGACGGTAACTATGTGACGGCAGAACTTGAGAAAGGTTTACACAAGCCAAATGTACAAAATATCCTTCAATATCAGAGTGACTACAATGAGAGTTCTGCGTTTATTGCACAGGATTTCCCTCCGCTGTTCCCCCGGCAAGCGTCTGCTGTGCTCGCTTTATGGGCCAGATCAGAGGAGGAGGCTCCAGATCAGAAACAATCCTACAGGAAGCCGGTCTGCCAAAACGTCTACAGGGGTAAAGGAAGGTGTAAAATTTGGCACACCCTTCAGAGCCACAGGTTGGTCAAAGACCTCACATCCCGGGCTTCGGGTTTTGCCAACATTAGGTCCAAAAGTGTCTGCAGAGGAGGTCCTCAGACGAGGATCGGTTCCGATAGTCACAATGTGATGACTCCCCTCAGCCTCATCTCTTCTTTTTGCTTTGTCGGTGCATCTTCTTCCTCTTCAGGATCATCTCATACAGCTTCTCCAGGCCTGCCTGCAGGCCCTGGCCGTCCAGAGCTGAGCACCCCTGTGCGTGGTGCATGGTGGAGGAGCTGAGCTCATGAAGATTCAGCACCTTCTCGACCTGAACAGCACAGAAGAAAACAGTCAGTGTCGAGCAGATCATTCAATCACCGCACATGCCGCTGCTGAATTTAGACTGTACATTTAAAAGCTCAACACTTCAATTCAAAACTGTACAATCTTTGACAAAATTAGACTCATTTAAGGAAAAGATGAATCCTTTTAAGGGATTACGACACAAAAAGGTGTGAGCAGAGCAGGGAAATCGTGAGAATAACTGAAAACATTTGCAGTGCAACCTGCTCAGCTCTGCTGTCTGGCCCTTTAAGTATTATTATTTTCATTTCGATTGAGAAATCAAATGAGAAATTTGTGAGAACATACTCTGCTATGACGTGTTGGTGTTGGGGGGGAGAGTTTCATAATTAATTTCTCTCACTTGTTACAGGCAGACACATGCCTGTGTTATAATGGTTTAATACTAGCTTCATTTCCACACAAAACATTTGCATGATTCATGCTCGACTGGTGGGAAAGCTGCTGGTTTAGGTTTCGGGTGGTGTCTGCAGTGAGGAGAGGTGTTTTTATTCACTTTGATCCGGCGGATAACAGGAATGACTTAGTTTTATGTCAAACAGCAAAACGATCCTTTATCAGCAATCACCTCTGCAGCTGACAATGCTCCGTCCAGGTCCTGCTTGTTGGCCAAAACCAGCACGGGCACCCCCTGGTTCTCCGCCAGCCGAGTGATCCGGTGGAGCTCCACCTTGGCCTCTTCCATGCGCTCCGGCTCGGCCGCATCAACCACGAAAACCAGCCCATCGGTTCTTCTCGTGTAAGACTTCCAGAGCGGCCTGAGCTTTTCTTGACCACCAACGTCCCACACCTGGAAGGCGGTGGCATTGGTTTTGGAGTTGCCCATGGACATTTTAATCCGCTCCATATTGAAACCTTTGGTGGGAATCGTCTTGACGAATTCCTGCAGCTTCAGTCTGTAGAGGAGGGAGGTTTTCCCAGCACTGTCCAAACCGATTACCACTATGTGCAACGACTGGAAACCCGGCAGGAAGGGGGTGTTGGGAGCAATTTCTGTTAACTGGTTCCCCATGTTTAAGTCCAGTAAAGGATCCTAAATATTTACAGGACTAAATTATTTCCGTGGCCTCCCTCGTAAACTCCCCCACTGGTACTCCTTTGCCTCGTCTCACAACGACGGCGAAACTGTTTACGTAGAAGCTTCTGGTGGTGTGAGGATGAAGGAGCGGGTCTGGGTCTGAGAGCAGCTCAGGCTCCTGGCCCGACTTCAAAGGCTGGTGGAGGAAGAGCCAGACCAAAGACTGTCGTCAACAAGGACCTGAGGGAGGACGGCGTGGAAGAAAACACCAGTCAGCCATTTAGACAAGCTGTCCGCAAATTACACTGAAGAAAAAAAACCAACCCAGCTCAGATGGGACAAACCAACAAACTACCTGAAAACAAAGAAGATCCAGGAAGTAGAATATAGGACCTTTGAATACAGTAGACATTCTGATTTTGTTTTTAAATGTTTCATTTGTTTCCCACTAAATGTTGATCTAGGAAATTCTAATCTAGGAATTATGTTGGTTAACACTCAGACAAATCCAATATCAAATTCTGAGGAACAATAGTCTTGTTTCCACGTCTCCACCTACAACCAATAAGATAAGATAGTTCTAAGAATGCACTTTAAGACGCTTTTTAGTTCTAGGAATGATAAGATCGTTCTAAGAATGCGTCAATATTATGCACCATAAACCGGTTAAGAATGTATTTACTTGTGGACGAACTACAAACATGTTTTATATAGTAAGTTAAATAGTTCAATAAACAGAAACAGTTTTTGTAGTTGATGCGTTGCTTTTGTCCTTCACACAACCCGCAGTATTGTGCTGCGTGTTTTCAGTTCTATCCCGCAAACAGTCTGAAAGCTGCAGTGACTTCTGGAAGATTAAATACTGCTGAGTGTAATCCGATTACAACAGAACCCCAAACGTGAGCAACGCCTGATAAACCAATTTGTGAACAGGCACATTAACGTATATCTTGCAAAAAAAAAAGTTTGCTTAGGTTGAGTTAGAAGCTGCTTTAAGCGTCTTATTTGTGGCGATAAGGCGTTTGGCGAAGGAAATATCGGACTTTTCCCGCACGTATCTGAAAAAGTCTCACCTGGTTGCGCTTGAACGCTCCTCAAATGTGTCACCATCGTTGCACGGCGACGAATCCGCGAGCAATATCCGAGTTTGAGCCCTAAATGATCCCGGTGGTTGTTGCTCAGCGCCGGTGTTTGGGACAACCCGACTCTCCCGACGGTCCTGGCAACAGTGGCCCGGGCAGCAGGGCAGCAGCGGAGGGAGGAGAAGGGAAGAGCCGGGGAGCGCGTGCCCGGCCCCCGCTGCTGACGTAGGAGGGCAGCGCGAGGCTCCAACAAAATGGATGAAAAGAGGCGACGTGATTGGTGGAGATTCTGTTGAAATGTTGGACAACAATAAGCACTTTAAGTAATATGTAGAGATTTCAACTCTATTGTTGCCACTGACGCGATATTCCCTTATAAAAACGTAGAATTCCCCCACTACTTACACCTGTGTTGGGTTTCTTAGGTTAGGATTCAAAAACATTTGTTGTGGTTCTTGAAATAAACAACTTTCTAGTCAAAAACCAACACAACTGGAAGAAAATGGAACATCGTTGTGTGGTGGCAGCTATGAAACTGAATTTTATAAACTCTCAACAAAAGGAGTGATGAGTCATGCTCTAAAGCGCAGTTTTTTTTCCCATCTTCAGGTGAAAAACATCTTATTTTCATCATCCGCAAAAGTGGAACCAGTCATTTTTACATTCTATTTAAAAGTCTGTAAATATTGTTTTTCAAAAAGTCATTTTTGTAAACAGAAAAGTCCACAAATGCAGCTGTGGCACTTACTAAACATCATGTTGTGTGTTCCAGTCTACACTAATAAAGATGCTAATTACAGGGCCCATGCAAGAAAAGTTTCACAGTTGTTGTAAACAGGGGCTCAACTGAAGGGGAGGCGTGTCAGGGTCTGGATTAGTTCAGACTTGTCTTGTAATAAGAGTTTCACACTGAGAGACACAGAGGCTAGACGGAGGTTTGGTCTTATAACTTCATCTGTTTTATAAAGATAACAGGCCTGGTGAGAAGTTGCATCAATAATGGGACTGGAGATTAAACACAGCCATCATCTCTGATGGAAGTTTGGCTACAGTTTTCCCATCAGTGGCATCCCAGGGCATTTGTAGCAGAATCAATACTTGTTATGATAACAACTCGTGTGTGTGTGTGTGTGTGTGTGTGTGTGTGGGGGGGGGGGTTGTTTAGTTCAAGTGCTCAAGGCTTTCATGAAGAATGTAGCATTATTGAATATATTATAATATAATATATATTAATTAATTAATATATTATTACTATAGAATTTAATTTAATTTAAGACTGATATCCATGAGTGTCAACAGAATTTTACAGATGATATTTCTGCGAGTGCTCATTTGTTGTGATAGTATTGATCCACTCTGGCCACCGTACCTTATTGAACGGTCAGGCGACGCCCTCTGCTGCCTATCGGCGGTACAGCATCCCGATGAATGGTTATCTAGAAAATTAAAAATAAGAGACGTGACAGATCACGTGATTGGGCAGATAAAGTGAACATTTGGGGAAATTTCCTTTCATGACAGTAAAACGCAGGCCTGCTTCAGACTGAGGTCTCTCCCCCTCTCTCTCTCTCTCTCTCTCTCTCTCACACACACACACACACACACGTACGCACACGTACGCACACGCACACACACAGTGAGGTAAGGGCTCGAACCATGTGTTACTCGCTTTGTTTTTGTCTCTCAGAGGGAAAAAAGAACTGCCCTGGAGACCATTAGGTTGCCTGGAAACTCCAGTTAACCAGGTCAGAGACAGCTGAGAGAGACAGAGCAACTGACATTGACATCACCCAGTGGGGCTGCTGAAGCTGCGTTACCTCCAGACTCAGGTGAGCCAATTCCAGAATCCACCAGATTATTATTTTTCAGTGAAGATCGCACTGCATTTTCCACTGAAACTGTGCCAAGTCCAGCTTTATCATTCATAGGGTGCACTCGAAGAATTACATTTGCTTCTCAGGCCACTGTTTTGAACATAAAGCTTTTTGGTGAAGCAATTAAAAATGAGCAAAACAGAAATTTCAGCAAAAGTCAATGAACCAGTGATAAAAAATGATAAATAAGGGGTTCAATTATTAATCAGTCTTACTTTGATTTGCACAGAGAGGCAGAGTGACACCTGATTACTTAAACAGATCTACGTATATACGTAATAGCTACATAACATCCCTGGGCAGACACAGGGAACACCAAAACTAAAAAGAAAAGTATTCCAGAATAACAGCCAAGGTATGTAACAGTCAAAGTATGTATAGTTGATCGTGTGTGGACAGAAGCATGCTAGGTGGAAACTGTGTAACAAATAATGTAACAGATATTTAGAGGGTTCAAAGTCAGAGGTTAACTTTAATCCATAGATCTCTCTCACACACACTATTTAACGTGCATAGTTACAGCAGAGGTTGAAGTTCCAAGTCTTAAAAAATTGCAAACATGAATCCTCACTCATGAACGTATTTATTTTGCCAGCTCCAGATAAAGAACATCTTTTTTATATTGCCCCTCTGTGGCCGACAATGTTTTGATGTACAAAACATTTCATTGAAACAGTTCACATTTCTTGATTTAAAAACCAAAACCAAAAACTAGATCTAACAGAAAGTACTGAGGAGTGACTAAATTGATCTGTTGTATGTTAGGATGGCTGCGATGCACTGGGAGGCCCGACGCCGCCAGAGTCTTCTGGACCGCAGGACGGCGAGAGACAAGCAGCAGGTCGGTAAGATGTTATGCTGATGTCAACATCTGTATTTGGAAGAGTTACGAGGCTGCTGAGCCGACGGCGATCTCGCAAGCTCTACTTTATTATTAAAGAGAAACAGCGAGGCCTGGAAACTGAGCCGACACCGACACCTCAGCATGGGGTCAGGGCTGTTTCCTGCGGGCAGCTCGCAGCTCGTATCCTGTTACAGATTTCCAGGATTTGTTCAAACATAAAAGGTGGTTGAGGTTGGATTTCGTATGTACGGTGGTGTGCTCTTCATGAAATCACCATGTATCTCTAGAGTCACCAGATACACAAAAATAAATGCATGAAAAATGAAACTAAAAATCAGTGCAGTCACACACCAGTGCAGACCAGTTAATGTTACTGGGTCACAGAGAGGCACCTCAGATGTTCAGACTCATGTCTTCGGGGTAGAAAATGTGTTTGGAAACAGGCGTGAATCAAGACGAGATGAGGTGAAACACATCCTGGGTAGTTTGTACCAGAGATTTTTTTTTTTCCTGTTTGAACCTTTTCCGCACTTCTCTCTGCAGCCACTGGAGGCCCCGCGTCCCGAGGTCAGCACGCCTGGAGCAGATACGACTTCAGGTATGAACACGCATCCTGCAGAAGCATGGGTGGCGTGGGCGGCCAGGAACGGCCTCAGATCTGCGTCATAGAAATGACCCTGAATGCACCACATCCAGAGCTGTGTTGGTGAATGCTGCTGCTAAAGCTTCAGTAAGACCATGAGATTTAATCAAAGAAAAGCCAACGACCAGCATGCACTGTGTAGATTTAATTGCCCGGGAATAAAAACACAAATATCTGCTGACATTAGCAAAGAGATGATTACCCACTGGGGAGACTCATACGGTTAACATCAGCACGCATTTGTGGAGAGACAATAAGCAGAATCTCTGGGGTCTTTCCATTTAATTTGGGACTCTCGTTTCCAGCTGGAGGTCAGTGTCCTAACTGTAAATTCAACCTGAAGGCATCTGCCCAGCGCAGTGCCAAGATCCCCAACAGATACTCCGTGAGTGTTGTGCATCACACACCGACAAGGGGCAAACTGGGCAAAAGGGCAAACTGAGTGTTTCCAGAGTGTTAACGTGCTTTTGTGTGACAGTCTCTGCAGTACACACAGCAGTGGTGATGGCCATCTGTGAGGACCTCTCTGGAAGGTTGGCCTCAGAGACAGCCCAGATGAGCAGTCGGAAATCCATAACACCATCCATATTCTGATGTGGTGACTTTTAACAAAGATCCTTTATTGTTTTTATGAGGCCTCCCTCTGTGGATTGTTTTCCAAACCAGGGTGCGACTGAAATCAAATGACTTCTGAGAATTTTATTTTTCTGCATCTTCCATCCACCTTTAACACACAGTATTTTTCATTTGGCATTTGTTTGTGCATCTAAAACAAAACTTGACGTTAACAAGTCTATTCTGGGTGTAAATCATCCATCAGTGAGTCTCATGTTTGTACATGTGAATCTATTCATTTAGGACATTCCAAAACAGATAAAGATTACCAAACTCAAAAGTAAATGTTGTCATGTCCTTATTTCTTTTCTTCCCGGAACATTTTGGGCTTGTCTATTACCGGTAGTGTACTAAAGTAAATATGAATCACTGTCTTAAACCCCCCCCCCCCCCCACACACACACACACACGCATTTTATCACCAAAAAGAGCAATGGATCATGATTGTAGTGACTTTAATTGCAGATTTGATTTTCACATTATAACAATCTTCATAAAGTGCAACACAACAAATCAGCTCAAGCGTCCACAGAACTTCCCACCTCCTTCAATACTTTTCTGATAAATATATATCAAAAAAAGAAGCTCACCATAACATTCCTCAAGGAATACATGCGTGTTAAAGGGCTAGTTCACTGGAATTAAATATCCCTCCCGTCCGCTCTGTGATGATAGTGTGGGTGAAGACTGCCACGACTGAAGTGAACTATCCCTTTAAATCAAAGCAAACTGACACGGAACACAATTTAAGACTCATTACCTTCATTCAGTGTACGGCTCAGAGACAAGTGCTCGGGGCGAGTGATGTACAGCAGGTTCATTTATCATCAGCCTTTTAAAGGGATGAAAACAGGAAACTGAAGGTGAACTTCAAATGGAACCAACCAGTCTGCTTTTCCACGGACTGGAGGCCGGCTGCATCGACTCCACACCAAGCGCCACCTCTTCTCTGTAAGGGCTTTGGTTTGTGATAATCTTGACTTTTTTCACTGCCCAGCAGGAGTAGAAATGTTTGGGCTAATCCACTAGCAGGCGGCTTCGCAGACAACAAAAAAACCCCTGACAACAATGTGATCAATTAGCTTAGCTACCAACATTTCAGTGACAAGTTTAAGATTTTCTTTAAAACCAATCTCCAACTATTAAATAGCATTTAAAGGCCTTCTCTTCTCTGTAAAACCTTATATTTTGCCCAACAACAAAAGCTAGAAGTATTTGGTCATCTACACATTTTTGGAATGAGGTGGCGACTCTTTCAGGTAATAACAGGAAGGTCTCAAAAATAACACAGCTAAATGCGGCTGCTTCCTAAAGAAAGGTGCTACAACAGAGCAACAGTCAACAAAAGAAGCTTAATGGAGAGGTAGAAATAAAAGAGCTCAAAATCAGGTCACCGACAAATAGGAACAGAACAGCCCATCGAGTTCATATACGTCTTTTTACAAACACTTACACACATATAAAAGAACAAATGAAGACTGAAAGTTCCCTGTCCCCTGCTCTAAGTTTATACAAGTCTCACGCATTTTAACACTCAACATGAGGAAGAAAGTCCAGTGCAGCTTTGGAATGACGTCTGATTCGGCCTTAATGTTCTTACAAAGGAAGTAAAGTCCCACAATACAGCAGAGGAAACAAAGAGATCAAAGGGTTTGAAGTGGCGCTTCAACTCAGTGCAATAAAAACCTAAATAAATACAGTCCCTTTATAAGCAGCCGAGTCAAACCGATTTGTTGAGAGGGAAATAAAGACGTTGGAAGGATTCACCCTTAGCTGCTGCTAAACCAATAGCACATTTTGACTTTATGCGCTCAATTAAAATGTGCAACGTCCTGAGGATTTGAGTCTGATGGATGTTAAAGAGACTCCTCACTGTGCCAGCTGAGCATAGGAACAAGGTTGACATCTATATCAGGACCTGTGTGATTCACCTGTAAACCCCTGTTCAAACCTAAGATTCCCAAATAGCTGATGCAGACTTGTGTCTAGTTACACACTTTCATTACCCCAATTTTGTCTAAAGTGTCTGAATAAACTGCAGCTGTTCAAATCAAATCAACCCCTGCATCTGTCTTCTTCCTTGCTGTAAACTGATGTAAACATTTCAGATCCAAAATCCCCAGTAGGACTAGTTTTCTGGGTGACTAGTTTTCTTGAGGTTGTCACGCTAACAAAATGTGGTTAATATAGTGAGAATCAGCAGTCAGTTATAGGTGCAACATCTATATCTTTTGTAAGTTAGCCTGTGCTAGCTGCTTTACTGCATCTTTTCCCTCTAAAAGCTGTCCAGTTACATTCCTATTTATCACCTGTATTTAAATAAACAAAAATGTGGCATCACACATGGAGCATTCGTATCTTGGACCCTTGTTTTGGCTAAATGCTACAGATTAGCATTTCCCTTCGGCCCTTTTCTGGTCAGTGACATAAACTGTCAAAATAAAAGCCTAAAGTAAAACTCCAGATAGTGAGTGACGGCTTCAAACAGCATCTCAGAGGGTTTGATGGAATGTTTACTCATGTGTTCATACAGCAGAATGCTTACGTGGATGAAACAGGCGGGAGATGGGCAGAACGTGGAAGGTAAAAGAGTGGATGGGCAGGAATGACTTCTCTCTTCCTTTCTTGGGTTTCATCCCCTGCTCCTGCTGCCCCCCCCCACCCCCCGTTCAGTAGCGGGTGGAATACCAGTCATTGTCGCTCATCTGAACGAGCTCGTTGACGACGTCCAGCAGGTTGTAGTTGTACTTGTTCAGCAGCCGTTGGTTTAGGGTCCGGTCCCCAAAGCCCATCTCCACCAGCACAGCCATCATGGTGTCCTGTGTGGATGCGTCCACCGGAGGCTGCAGGGAGGACGGTACGGTGAACCCTGAGAAAATCTACAGAGAACAAAGAGGGAGCGGTTGCTGACCTGGGTGGGACCTTGTCCGGTGAACAGGGCTTTGTAGGCAGAAGCAGCCACTGACAGAGCTCCTTTCATCAGGCCGCTGGTGATCCCAGGGTGCCTGAGAAGACCCAATGTTTGCCATATTCATGCAGCACCTTCCAGATGTGATCTTTAAATAAGTGCACGTGTGTTTGTGCTTGCAGACCTGGGGTCCTCGGGGTTACTCTCCTCTGTGGTTTCGGTGTCACCCGCCTGGGTCTGCTCAGTAGAGGCTGCGGGAGGAGAAAGGCGTATGTTACCGCAGGGCCATTCGTGGTCATTGCTAATGATGTCACTCTTCTCACCGTCCTCATTCTGGTACAGATCAGAGCCTTCTGCAGCCTCACCAGGGTCACCACCAGCCTCTCCGCTGCACTCTGGCCTGCGCCACAGCAACAGGAAGTATTAAGCAGCATTGAAACAAACCAAACCTTTCTATTGTGATATGACCCTGTGAATATTTTTTTTTATTTTTTATGAAGAGTTCACCTTTATTACGTTCCCACTGACCTGGGTGTGACGACGGCCGTGGGCGGTGCCACCACCTCGGGTGTGAGCGGCTCATCGTCCAGCGTCTGAGAGGTACACAGCATGTCGTTGGCACTGCTGCTGCCTGACACCCCAGTCTCTGGAAGCACTGCAGCCTCCCCCACCTCCGCTCCTGAGGCAGTGGAGTTGTCAGGAGACGCCGGTTCTGCTTCCTCATCGGTCTTTGCTGGGATATCGCCTGGCTGCGAGAGAGCAGAGCTGGAATGGGAGAGACAATTATTACTTAAGAAAGCCCAGCTTCAGTTCTTTTTGCCTTTAAAGCCACCGCTTGGACTCAACTGCGTTGGGAAGAGTTACCTGTACATGGACTCCCCGAGTGGGCGACTCGTGTCAAAACAGTCAGGGAGGATGATGATGTAATCCTCTGAGGAGGTGGAGGACGAGCGACTCCTCGGCCCATCTCTCTTCTCCTCTTCATTCTTTGCCGTGTCTTCCTGCTCAGTTTTCTCAGTCTCTGTTTGGGACTTTGCACCTTCAGCTGAGATGAGAATGAGAAAACTGTGAATCTGTCTTTTACAACATT
Organism: Takifugu flavidus; assembly: GCF_003711565.1. Classification (NCBI taxonomy): domain Eukaryota; kingdom Metazoa; phylum Chordata; class Actinopteri; order Tetraodontiformes; family Tetraodontidae; genus Takifugu; species Takifugu flavidus. The sequence continues at coordinate 1,523,686 of NC_079537.1, read as the reverse complement.
TAGTCTTAGACTGCACTGTTTAAGGTGGTTGGCATTCTTTATGCCAGCATGTAAATAAGATAAACACCTGTGCTTTTATGCCCCTGCAGTGTAGCGGCACCAGGCGTGGCGTGGAGCGGCCCCGGTGCAGAGCTTGGTCCAGGTCCCAGGGTCAGGGACACAGACAAGGGGGCAGGTAGGGAGGCTTTCAGAGGGGAGGGGAGGGAAGCCTTGAGAGTAGCAGGGTGAATCTGGGCACTTTTCGAGCTGCCGGGGCTGCTGCCCAGGCTCTGCTCAGCTTGTATTGTTTTCTTCTTTACATAAGAGGAGGAGGCGGAGCCACCCTGAGCAGCAGGGCGTACCACTGAGAACATACAGGAAGTCCATGTCTTTCAATGACAGGCTCATGAAACAGGTTTCCTTCATCATTATTTTTATACTTACAATTCTAGTAGGGATGATTTATATCATCAAATCTTCATTTAATCAATCAAGACATTGATTTACATTCCCTTTGCTCTGGTATCATTGGACTGATCATCACCTGTTCCTGGCCGGGGCCCTCTCAAAGGGGTATGGTCAGGAGCCTCTTCCAAAGTCATCGAGCGAATCACAGTCTCACAAACAAATTGGGTCCCACTGATGTCGTCCTCCCCTTCCTCCTGAGCCGGGACTCCTCCCCCATCTGCACCAGACCCTGCAGGACGAGGCATATCTGAAGACCAGAGAGACAAATAAGGAAAAAAAAAAAGTGAATTACCACGTGGAAGCTGTTAAGTGCACCACATTTACTGGGTTCCAGCCAAAGGAGCTGCAGCCTTCCAACCAAGTTAAAATAAAGGTTTTGACCAAAGCTCAATAAATCTTGAGATGTAGTGATCAGGTGACTGTGCTGTTAAGACTTTGAGGGCTGCAGCTGCGTTTATTCAACACTGATGTTTAACATTACTGATTAACTTTGCCTCCACCTAGTGGCCACACTGTAAACTACACGCGTTCAAAACCAAATCCTTTCCGAGTGTTTAAAGTGAACGTTCTCAGCCTTTGTTATTCAATTTCCTGTCCAAAAATAACAATATTAGCATCAATAATATAATTTTCACATTTTTACAAAGGCGTCCTTTATTCATATAGGTGTTAATAAGGCTATCCTTTATTGATACATCTGTAAGTAACTCTCTAACTATAAAGTCTTTATGCATGGGTTTGAGGAAACATTTGTACTGAGAAAAATATTTTTTGTCAACACTTTTACCCATGATGCTATTAATGACTTCAGTTTCTTCCTGGATGAGACCCAATGAGGGGCTCCCTTTGTCCTGCAGGACGCCATCTTGGGGCAATGGGGATATGCAGGGAGTCCTGTCTGTTCAGAAACAAGATGACAGAGGCGTGACATTTAAATAAATACATGTGGTTTTAGGCCATGTTTACCTTACCTAAGCATATGCTAAAGCACGGCTGCTGCAAAACTACAGTAACAACATGCAGAAAACTCTATCTTATGTAAATAGTCTCTATCTTATGTAAATAGCTAAATAGCTCCTGCACTTATAGTCTAAGGCATTTAATGTAAACACCATCTGTAAAATATGTTTATAGCACAACCTGGTAAACGACTGTAAAAATAACCGCACATACTGTATTTATTAAGTTATTATCCTCACTTGCTGCTTCTTTTGCACTTCTGGTTAGATGCTAAACTGCATTTTGTTGCTCTGTACCTGTACATGTGCAATAACAATAAAGTTGAATCTAATCTAATCTAATCTAAAAACTATGCTAAAGCATTTTCTTTTCAATTTAAGATAAATACTAAAGCAATTCATTCAAATAAATACAGAAGTGTATGTGTTAACATGCATAATAAAAAAGGAATTTCAACACTTAAAATACTGCCATAAGTTCATGTGTATGCCATGTGTATATATAACACACTTAACATTATAACAAATAGAGCCTAATTTAAAAAAAAGAAAATAAAAAATAAATACTTTTCAAACAGCAACTGAAAGAACTGCTCTTACCTGCAGGAGTGTTGTTTGGGACATTCTCCAACTCTTGGACGATGTTAATGTCCAACAGTTCAAAGGAGAGGAGATCCTGGGGAATCACACAGCTGACAGATCAGTGCTTGCTGCTGTTTAAAACAAGTATGGGTAAAAGAGAACTTTGGTTGTCCTGAGTATTCAATGATATAAGGAACCTGTGCAGTCAGCAGGTCAACAGATGGGATGTAATACTCCTCTTGGTCCACAGACAACAACCGCTGTTCCCTGGAGGCTGTGCAGGTTTTTCCATACTTTGTCACTGGGTTCTTACCCTGGAGACCAGATCCAATCACTTCAGCACTACAGCTTACTTTTTCTTTTTTTACTTGTTTACTACAACTGGGCTTACCTGTGGCGTCACGCAGGGTGACACTAAAATCCCATCAGCCATCACAGGAGCTGGGGCCAGGGGATCCACTACAATGCTGCACCAAACCCTGGGTCCAAACTGCTCCCCAGCGTGGGCCAGACGCCAGTGGGAGGTGTAGGATCCCTCCACAGAGGGAGCAACCAGTGCTACGTTCACAATGCCGACCTTGAAGAGGAGGAACAGCGTCAGCAGAGCGTTTAAATGTACAGGTTCAGCAACAATCCAGAGCGCCTCTGTGCAGACACCTCACCTGTCCTGGCTGGAGGAAGGGAACTGACACTTCTCTCCAACGATCTCCAGATCCCACTGCCAAGTTTCCCCACATGAACTTCAGCTGCAGGAAAAAAAGGCAAAGGCATGATGCACAGCCAGTGCATGTTTTAACCAAATTCTTTACCTTGTCCCTTCATTAGAATTTTGTTTTTTTAATGTGTATTAAATCACAGTGATTGTTTTTATATTACTTAGGCATGAACTCATAAAGCATCAGATTTTTAACCCTTTTATTACATTCTTACTTGGCTTTGAATCAACTTATGTTTCTGACATGGTTTGGATCTGTGTCCCTACTATTATTGCTGTTAATACTGTATTGAATACTGTATCTTGTGGGCCATCTTTGTTTACCTTTGTGTCAGCATTCCAGCTGACTGTTCCGGTGTTCCTCATCTTCCAGTACTTGATAAACTTTGTACCAGGGCGCAGTCGGGTCCCATCAGGAAGGTTTTCATCCAAAAATGCAGCCATCATAGCTGGGACCACCAGGGGACATGGACGTTTTGGCCGCCTGCACAAAGATTGACAATACACGTTTTTGATTTCTCAATTTTTAACTGCTATTAAAGCCACTTTCTCCTGGGACCTACTCAGGGCTGTTGTGTTGGGTGGCACGAGGTTGCAGGAGCACGGGGGAGGAGCTTCCCTCTCTGTGGGAGGAGCTCCACTGTATGCCCCGCCTCTCCATCCTCAGCTGCTTCCGGATTTCTTTGACTTCGGCCTTCAGCAAGCGTTTTTCTGCTTTCAGCCGCTGCTTCTCAGCTTTTCGGAAACTGCGGTCCCCTCGCCGGTAGAACCTAAAGGAGGCAGCAGAGAAAACCTCATAAAATATAAACCTTAAACTTACAATGAGCAAAATCAAAATTAAAATGTAGGTAGTGATTTATTTTATACAAGTGTGCAGAGAGTAGAGGATGTAATGGTGTAGCCTGCTTATATTAATTAAAATTCATAAGAACAGACACAGATATCTAATGCGGGAAAGTAAAATACCTGCTGTGGTCTGGGGCCGGTGATCCGTGTTCTGGGATGGATAAAGGAGTCCTGGCTCTCACCAGGTTGTGACTGGGGTCATGGGAGAAGCTGCAGGGCTCACACAGAGTACAGGAGGTACAGACACTGAGAAGAATCAGGGGAAAGGAAAATGAAAGCCGAGCAATTGGAGTGAGGAACGTCATAGAAACAGAAACTGACAGATTGGTTTTAGATTTTAGACAGCACAGCATCCCTCACTGTGTGGATTTAGAGTAACACGTTTCTTGGAGCAATGGGCTGAATATTGATACTTGTATCATTACTTACCCATCCCTAATCAGAAACAGGAATAATGCCACCACATACCTGCACTGGTAGCCTCCTCCAGTAGTCTGCCCCCTGCAGGAGGAGCAGGGAGGAGTGGAGGACGATGGAGCTCCAGGCAGCGTGGACGAGGACACCTCAGGGACCTGCTGAGCTTCAGCTCCTCCCACTGCTTCACCTCTTCCCGTCCCTCCTGCTCCTCCTCCAGATCCTCCTCCCAGAGGCTTGTGAATGCAGCACTGTCCAGAGAATTCCCGGCAGATCTTCTCCACCGCCTCGCGCACCACTTGGTCTTTGAACTAGGTAAATGTTGACAGAGATAGATTAGCGTGCCATCAAAGACTCGCGTCAGCTCTAACGGCTTATTCTTACCTTCTCCATGTAGGAGGTGAACCAGGCTGGAGGAGTCTTGTCCTCATCTTTGCCCCCCTTCATTTCCTTCATGATCACCTAATCAAAAACATATAAATAATTAACAGGATAAACATGGAAATGGGGTTGTTTATCAGATAAATATCACCATGCTGTGTTCAATTCTTACCATGCCCTGCTCTGGCACTGCAGCCTGGACCTTACGGCTGACCACCTGGGCTAAAGCGGGGCAGTGCTGAGGGGGTCTGAAGCCCCTCTTGGGCTCCGTTGCACTAGTCTTGTTGGTTGGGACCCTGGCTGGCTGGCCCCTTGTCTCGTACACGTTCATGTGCAGCCGGTTGCCCTGCCTCGCAGCACTCTGGCAAAAAAGTAAATAGCTGACTCGTAAGTACATTTGCTACTTTTGGCTTCACAAATAGAGAAGCTTTATTTCAGTCTAAAATTACCCAGATGCTGCAACACATCAGTGTTCAATACACTGATTCACACAGGGCTGTACAAAGGACACAATGGTCTACAGACATTTGAGATCATCAATTTGTCTGAATGAAACTCTCCTGCTACACAGTGACATTTAAGTTATTTGCTGCTCTGATATTGTGATACTGAAATAAATAACAAGTTTTTCATTGCTAAAATTCAAGCTCCACATACGAGTTACAAATCACATGATAATACCTTCCACTGTGGGACCATTCCAAACCAATACTCCTTTTCCTACGGGCCAAAACTCTTAACCTACTCTTAACCTACTAATACCTGCTCCGGCTTTTTTAGTTGGTGGGACTGAGCATAGTCACTCCCAGGTCAAATGACCCTGCAACAGACCCAGATTTTAATGGGATCTGGCTCCTTTGGGTGGGACGCTACAACCGGAATGACATGGCAATTTGCAAACCTTTGATGATGGATGACGTAAACACCATCATGTCACCTTAATCGACCATCTCAGCCAAAACCCCCAACTCAGCGCGAAACGCATGAATATCATTGACTCTGCGGCTGCGCTTAGTTTGTAAGCTTTGAAAGATAGACTGGAAAATCAATTCTAGAATGACAATGCTACTGCCAGCACCCATGTTGATTTCCAACATTTACTAAAGTGTTTTCTGTTGCAGGGCTACTGGCTGGGGAAATTTACTGAGTCGTCTTTTATTACCAGGTTTACCCATGTTCAAAACAGGCCATGAGCGTGACACTTTTGTTGTAAAAGGGGCGTTAGTTTAAGGTGTCTGCTTCTTTGAAAAATTAAAACATTCAACTAAATCACTAAAACTAATACTTTTAAATTGGCATTCTAAATTAAAAAATCTTAATCTCAATTCCCTCTCCAAGAATACAGAATGTTTGAACATCAGCTTGTTTTATTTAGAGCACTTCTGCTTCCTATGCAACTAGAAAAAAGTGTCAACTTACCCTCAATGCTTCCTCATATTCAACTGCAACATAAACCAAACCATTCATGTTAACATGTTAGAACCAAAAATTAAATCTGGGTTGTTCTGAATCCTCATAATTACCCACCTTGACTGTTGATGGACACCTAGAAAAGAAAGATCAACATTTACTGTATATTCCTACATGGTTAGTAATATTGTGAGAATGTATTCCTGATGTACCCTGATAATGGACCCTTAGACCACAAAACATTAAACAAAGGTTATTCTGGAACTCCATTAGCTTTACATAGGATATAGTACAGTGGGACCTCTACTTATAAATTTAATTCGTTCCAGAAGTTGTTTCGCAACCTGAAAATTACGTAAGTAGAGACGTGTTTTCCATGTAAATGCCCTAATCCGTTCCAAGCCCCCAAAAATTCGGACATATTTTTTTTATAAATCATAAAAATGCATCAAAACATGTAACAAATAAATGTTACAATTAGATTACCGCACAATAAATGTAGGAATTCAGTGCAAGGCTTCTCCAGGAACAAAATGAACTTTATTACAGGCTAATCTTACATTAGCATCATTACTAGCAATGAACGTTAACACTTGTGGTAACACCGCCATCTAATGGACAAACATACGAACACCCACAATAAATAAAAGTGAAACGAAGGCGAAGCTGGGATACAAACTTGTACATTATGGACGTCCCTCCTAGCCAATGGGATGACAGGAAAATGCTAGGCGATAGCCAATGGCAGAGCAGCTACAAGCAAGTTTGTGTTCGCTAAACCCCGCGAGCTGCGAGTAGCAGTGGTAGCATATTTTTGACCTTTGTATCCTGAAATTTCCTTCGTAACAAGAGGAAATATTTTCCTGTTGAGACGCTTCGTAACCTGAAAATTTCGCATGTAGAGATGTTCATAAGTAGAGGTCCCACTGTATATGTGATTAGAAAAACAAGACTATCACCTCTTCATTTTCTTCATCAAAATATGTCAGCTGAAGACTGCACAAGCCAAAGGAACGCTTCACCTGTAACACAGAAAACACCATAATTAAGACATGGGAAAAAGGTCCGAACAGACTTTGTCATGACCTTTGTGACTCCTCTCTGCTCTGTGACTGTGTTATAACAACCTCTGGGAGTTGGCTGGAATGTCCAGCGTGCCCTGTATTGTCAGTGGTGACTCATCGGTCCCATGATGGATGTGAATGGAAGCCGTTGTTACAGCAGTAGATTGGGTTTGTCAGCTATGTACATTTATTAATTGCCAACTCTCCTGTTTCTAAAGGTGGATTGTTTAGAACTTCCACATGTAGTTGTGAGAGCAACGTCCCACCATATATTCTCAACAAAATTATAGGAGCAAAACTGCTCAACAGAATGTTGAATTTTTCAATAATTTTAACTGTAGGAACTAAAAACTCTCTTGTGACCTGTTTGTGTCTTCTGGTACTTTTAGTTATCGCCTCTTTTCTGAGGGTTAATGATAAAGCAAAGTTTATATTTAAAAGCCAAAATATTTGAATCCCCATTATTTAAAGTTCATTTTAGATTGAAATGATAGCTGTTCCATTCATATCAGAATGACTTGTGGCCTCAACTATGCAAAACATTTTAATCAAAATGCTCGACATTAATTTGTGTGTAAAACCTGTGCACACTGCATATGTAATCATGGATGATTATCATCCATCAAGATATAAGTTTCACACTCCACAATGGCCTGCTAGAATACACATCAGGGGCCCCCAGCCTCAAATATGAATAAGTAGTGGTCAGAAGAATATAAAGATAAGCCTATACACGACAGTACAAGAAAATCAAAATTCAGGCCTAAGGCCTTTTTATTCCAGCATATAAACAACTGGGTTACACAAGAAAAAGGGAAAAAAAACAATAAAGAGATAATATATGGTGATAAATGAAGCAGGGCACATATAAATAGAGATAAAACCTAGTATATTTCATAGAGACCTCAGTCACTGGCCTGTTATTTAAGAAACAGGATACTTGAATAAACTATTTTATGAATCTGACAGTAAATACACATTAAATATATATAATTATAATTATATATAATTATGTACAAGAGTAATATACAAGAAATCAGCGATGTAAATTTGGAAAACATTCAATACATAAACAAACTAGCCAAACTGAATATGCAGTTTAATAACATTCCATCACTGCATAGATGACTAAGTAAATACTTTAGCAATCGCTACATATTAAAGCCTGTAGTCTTTAATATGTATCTAAACCACACGTCAAACGTTTTTATTGATATATCTCAATAGCATTTTGATTTATTTAATTCATATAATCAATTTATTAACTAATAAATTGATGTACTATCATAACTTGTTTCAGATTAGAGTGGTAGTTTAGGGTGTGGTCACTAATTGCCTTCATTTAAATAAGTAGCTTCTAGCTAACCAGCAGCGAGATGATCACGTGTTGGTAACAGACTTGGGCAACGCGCACGTCAAATGGTGGATATGTGACTCAGACCCCTCCAACCAGTAATATTGAGCTGGTAAACATCGTTTCCATGACGACGCACAATGAGACTAATCCCATACGGACTATAGACAATCCGCCTGTCCATTCAGACACTGTTCTGTCAACCTGACGAGGAGTATGAGCCATTCTAACGTTTCAACCCCCGAGATGCTCAACGGGCAAGTTGTAAATATGTTGTAATCACGCGGTCACGAAGGCGTCGAAGGCGTTTAAAAGCCTAACCTCGGTTTTACGTCGTCCAAACACAAAACACACCTGTGTCATTCTGGTAAATCGGTGTGTGATAGTGTGACCGCTGCTGTTTGACAGCGGGCCTCTTACCATGGCTTCCATCGACTCCCAGCTCTTGGTCTCAGATCCCGACAGGAGGAAATTTTTGGAATTTCCCCTGAAATTCACCCTCAGGTTGATGTAGAAGTCCATAGCGTCACACTTCCGTACATTAGCACATGTTACACTCGGTGGGACACTGGCTGTTTACCCCGGACAGAGAGGCGATTTGGGTCAATCGTACCCGTCTGTTCTGCAGTGTTGTGACTTAGCCTCCTGGACACGCCCACCACGCACCATGTGTCCGGAAATGATGTCAAACTTCCGCTAGAAAAAAAATACACGTTTGAATTCAACTAATGTAAAAGCGTCATTAAAATAAAGCATACAGGCAAAACTAAAAATAAAAGAAAAACGAGATGCAATGAGACCCTGGCCGCTTTCTCAATCAAACCAGGCTCCAAAAAAGAACATCCAAAGACCAATAATAATAATGAGAATGCTAATCATATTTCTACTAATACTACTCATATTAATAATACTAATAATCACCCTTATGGGCCAAACTAACCTGTATGATTGCTTATACTTGATTACTTATATTCTACTAAATGTTTAAATAAAATAAGTATTAAAACGCTAAAAGTGTGAAAAGTTGAAAATAAGAAGAAGGATGTATGAATGTGTCACAGACCTCACTAGGCAACAAACTAAATATTTAAATGAACCCTGTCTGATTTTGCTCACCAATTGTACCTCAAGAATTCTCTCTCTCTGTGTGTCTCTGTCTCTCTCTCAGTTGCTCTCTCCTTTTAAATTAGTGATAGAGACATACTGTACATTTTCTTTTTCAAACCTAGTATACAATAGCAGTGGGGTAGTGATAGCTCAGTCTGTTTGGAGTTGGGCTGAGAAGCTCCCTGGTTCAACTCTGAGGGCAGACAAAACATAGAAGGTGTAGGGGTGTAGTGTTGCCCAGGTAACCTTGAGCAAAGTACCAAACCAACAAATGCAGAACAAGACAAGTATAAAATAGCTGGAACAGGTTTAGGTTCTAACTGTCAACTATTTTGACTATAGCATGGCCTCAATAGACCCTATCATGCTGTCAGAATTAATTGCACTATTTTGGAAAAGGAATCTGTTGTCATGACGGTGGAGCTTCTTTTGAATGACAATAAGAAATAGACTCTAGCAGCTGATATATGTTACCAAGTTGCAACACTTCTTTTGACTTTTTATTCAAGGCAAAATTAAATGCTCATGCTTTATGACCCTCTCATATCTCCTGACAGCTAACAGAGAACTATGCCAAAATTATATAATTGCCTCCAAGGTAATTTTCTGTGTCAACTGGACTGTTTTTCTTTTCTTTTGAAGATGTTTCACCTTCTATCCAGGTGCCTTTAAGCATTTTTTATGTCACAGTATATCATTCGTTGAATCACCAGTCAATTATACTACCTGCTCAAACAGCACTAAAGGTTTGAGCACAAACATGAGTATCCCCTAAGAATGTATTGCAACTTAAAATACACTTATTTTACTTATGCAAATGTTTTATGGTACCAAAATAATGGAATTACATTGTAAAACATTTGCTTCTGAAAGAGTAGAATTAACCCAGCTAAAAAGCATGTTTTACCAACCAAAAACAGCCTGCATTTATTTGAAGATTATAAGATATTACATCTCAGAGCTGCAGAGACCAAGAATTTCTTTTGTGGGGAACCAGTCAGCGTTTGGCATCTGACGCGATGGTGGTTGGTGGTGGTAGCGGGGATCTCTCCCGCTTAATGCTGAGACTTGGTGTTAAGGTGAGGACCAGGTCTCTGTACACCGTGGACATGGGTCATTAAATCAGGGTGTCTGTAGCTCATTTAGATCGCTTTTACAGTTTTAAACACAATTTTAATATGGTTAAATCATGTAATATTGTCCTTGTGTTTTACTGATCATGTTTAGGTTATATGTGCTGTTTTTATTAGCAACATTTTAGCCTCTTATGTGAGTGTTAGATCCATTATGTTAAAGTTATCTCTTATTTGCTTTTGCCTTGTTATATTCCTTATTCTTGCCATAGTGTCTCTCATTACTTAATGTTTCTTATTATTTGCTAATGCTTAATGTTCATGATGCTTGGTATGTCACCTCGAACTTCTCTGGTCAAGGGCGACAGAAATGCGGCGGCGGCTGTTGGAGAAGTGGCATTGACTGGAGACAGAGCTGCAGAGCATGACACAGGAGATGTTCTCTTAATCTGTCTGATATAGAAGAATGTGCTGTTTGCGAGATAAGCTAATCAAATCAGTGAAGGACTTCTGTAGCTAGGGACCTTCTCATTTCAATAAAAGAAGGATGGCGGGAGGTGTGCGGCAGAACGTGTTGGAGATCTGTAACTGAGCACATCTCTCCGTTCTCCTTGCAAGTAAATTCCAAACTGTTGTCTTTGCCTCATTTGTTTTTCTCGTGTTTCAGGTTGTTTGAACCTAACAGTGAGTTTTTAAGACGCTCTTAGTTTTTTGGGGGGGCTGGTTTTAGGCAGGGGAAGGGTGAGTTTAGCAGCCTAAAGCAGTGGTGGGACTATGGGAAGACAGAGATCAGAATGTTGCGTCAGCAGCACATGCTCAATGTCACTCTGCACATTGGCGGATCTATCAGAGATCTGGAGGATGAGATAGTGGAGCTCAAGCATTTGAATGAATAAACAAGAAATTGAGGATCCTTATTTACCTTTTCCTGTGGTATGGCAGAGGAACAATGAAGCCCGATCCCACATACACCTTCCCAGACCTCCAGCTGAGCCCTGGGTCTGAGGAGTTCAGCGACCCTCTCCTGAACACCTGGGCCTTCATGGAGCAGACAAAAATACTTTTTATTTGAATATTGTAAAGACAACTAATGTTCTGGGGCTACTCAGCAGAGCTGCCTCTGTGTAGACGGACAGACTGGGGGACAGAGCCCACCGTGGAGGACTCTGTACCAGCCTCCCATCAAAAAAAGACTGGAGACTGTTAGAGTTGAAACAGAGCAACTCAGCAAAACCCTGCTTGAATAAAAAAAAAGTCACAGACACTGAATGAACTGCTGCTCATTCTCCCTGGGTGACCTTGCCAGGTAGAATGAGCAGCAGGTCACTCTGGAACACTGTTAGGTTCAAACAACCTGAAACACGAGAAACACAAATGAGGCAAAGACAACAGTTTGAATTTTACTTGCAAGGAGAACGGGGAGATGTGCTCAGTTACAGATCTCCAACACGTCCTGACGCACACCTCCCGCCATCCTTGTTTTATTGAGATTAGGAGGTCCCTAGTTACAGAAGTCAAATGTGTCTAAGGGAGGGGGAAAACACAAGATAGCAGGTCTCAAACAGAGCAAGAGACTGTAAATCATAATGGTGAGATTATACGTAGGCCTTCACTGATTTGATTAGCTTAGCTCACAAACAGCACATTCTTCTATATCAGACAGATTAAAAGAACAGCTCCTGTGTCATGCTCTGCAGCTCTGTCTCCAGTCAATGCCACTTCTCCAACAGCCGCTGCATTTCTGTCGCCCTTGACCAGAGAAGTTCGAGTTGACATATCAAGCATCATGAACATTAAGCATTAGCAAATAATAGGAAACATTAAGTAATGAGAAACAATATAACGAGAATAAAGAATATAACAAGGTAAAAGCAAATAAGAGATAACTTTAATATAATGGATCTAACAAACACCCTCCGTCGCTCTGCTGCTCCACTGCAAACCTCCGTTTATTCACATCAGCTTGTTATCACTTTGTGATATTTCACCCCCTCACTTGACGCTCTCAAGGTTTCAGTTAAGCGGTCTCACAATAAATCTGGTGCTCTGAACAATTGTATTAAATCAAAAGAAAAGTGAAAACACTCTGTTACTTCTTTGTCTGCTTAGGTGCTAAACATACAGATGCATCTAAGCGATAATAAGAGAATAATTATTCTCACAGGACCTCAGTGGAGGATCCTGCATGGTGCCACCGCCACCGATGCTTTTAAATTATAAACCGCAGTGTTGCCAAAAAATATCTGTTCTGTGGTCTGTCCGAGTTTTCCATGTTTTTACAGAATGCAGCAGACTCACAGGGGGTTTAGTGTTTCAACAGATTTTTAATCCTTTTAACACTGTGTTCTCTGTCTGATCTGGCTTTTATTGATAGAATATATATATATATATCTACAGCAAAGACATCGGGATGTCATTCGGACTAAATAAATTGGGCGGATGATATCTAGAAGGGGAAAGGTGATCGCAACTGACTGGGTTGAACTACCTGAAGGGAACATTACAGATGTGCAGGACAGCTACAAATACCTGGGGATCCCGCAGGCAAATGGTAACCATGAGGAGGCAGCTAGGAGGTCAGCCACAGCCAAATACCTGCAGAGGTTAAGACAGGTCCTGAAAAGTCAGCTGAATGGTAAGCACAAGATCCAGACCATAAACACCTACGCCCTGCCAGTAATCAGATACCCTGCTGGCATAATACCCTGGCCACTGGAAGAGATACAAGCCACTGACATCGAGACAAGGAAGCTCCTCACCAGTCCAGTGTCCTGAGGCTATACACACAAAGTGAAAGGAAGGGGGCCGAGGACTAATAAGTGTCCGAACTACTGTCCAGGAGGAAACAACAAGCCTCCAAGAGTACATCAAGAAGATGGCCCCCACTGACCCACTGCTGAGTGAATGCCTCAGGCAACAAAAGCCCACCAAGGAGGAGGAACCTGAGGGGCTACCATGGAAGGACAAGCCCATGCATGGAATGTACCACCGACAAATTGAGGAAGTGGCTGATATCGAGAAAACATACCAGTGGCTGACAAAGGCCGGACTGAAAGACAGCACAGAGGCACTACTCATGGCCGCACAAGAACAGGCCCTGAGCACCAGAGCAATAGAGGCCAGGGTCTACCATACCAGACAAGACCCCAGGTGCAGACTGTGTGGAGATGCCCCTGAGACAGTCCAGCACATCACAGCAGGGTACAAGATGCTGGCAGGCAAGGCATACATGGAACGGCATAACCAGGTGGCTGGCATAGTATACAGGAACATCTGCACTGAGTATGGACTGGAGGTCCCAGGGTCCAGGTGGGAGACACCCCCAAAAGTGCTGGAGAACAAGCAGGCCAAGATCCTGTGGGACCTCCAGATCCAGACTGTCAAGATGGTGGTGGCCAATGAGCCTGACATAGTGGTGGTGGATAAACACCAGAAGACAGTGGTGGTGATAGATGTAGCAATCCCGAGTGATAGCAACATAAGAAAGAAGGAACACGAGAAGCTGGAGAAGTACCAAGGGCTGAAGGAGGAGATGGAGAGAATGTGGGGCATGAAGGCAACAGTGGTCCCAACCTGAGTTGATGGCTCCAACAGATACCAGGAACCACACCAGAGATCTCTGTCCAGAAGAGTGCAGTCCTAGGAACAGCCAAGGTCCTGCACAGAACCCTCAGACTCCCAGGCCTCTGGTAGAGGACCCGAGTCTGAAGGAAGGAGGCACCGCCCAGGAGGGCGAAGAAGAGAGGTTTTTTTTTTATTTGATTTTATTTTTTAGCAAAAACTCTCAAACTACTTCCTTTAACAATGATTGAGTGATTATTCAATATATATTTTATTCTATTTATTATTGTAAAAAATGTGGTGTTAAAAGTAAAAAACTCTCTGTCTTCCTTGTGGTAAAGAAAGGGTAAAGAAACAGTCTCAATAACAGAAAATAGAAAACATGCACAAAACTATTAATTCATTACAAATAGAATAATATGTAGCAGTGCCAAATGACTTGATAGGAAAATAGCATGATGCAACAAGAACCAATTGTTAAAATTTGAGGAAGGTTCTAGAAAGACATTATAGACAATTATGGAAGAAAAACACAAGTCCTTTTGGTTTAGATAATATGTAATATGATTATTATTATTATTATATTACATCTATATGAAAATCTTTTGGAAACAAAAGCAACCACATATGGGGTTTACTGTTGTCACAGGCTTGTATTTTCTGCTTTCCTTGTTTTGTTTTTCCTCTAGTGGGAGTGGATGATCTGTTTTTTGGCTCGTACTGGCCACCTCCACACCTGCGGCTAAAGCAGCCAGCACCTGCCGATCTGCGTCAGAGCGTTTCGACCTTGCCGTTGATAACCGAGCGCTCACAGACTTCACAAAGTCGGCACGTTTGGGTTACAATGGTACTGTTGTGAATTTTGGAAATACATTTTTTCACGTTGGGATTTTTGCCTCGTGTCTGCATCTTGGGTTCTGTCTTTGTGTACTAAGTTGTCTGTAACAAATGTATTGTAACTATTGTATTGTATGTAACTAATATTATTGTATTGTAACTATATATATATTCTTCTGCGATTAGCAGGTGCTATTTCTCATCAGTTGTGCTTAAAAGGTCCATCATTTTTCAGGATGGGGGGGCTGAGAGATGTTGCAGCTCTGTTTCCTTTGCAGTGTGTTCTGTATTAGGGTTGTTTCCATCAGCAGGATACCACAGGACCATCAGACGCTGAGGACAGAGGGGACCGGAAAAGAAAATTAGCCAAAGATTCAACAGTTTGTTCTAGTTTGGAGATTTGGTAGTTGATGTGTTGATTTTCCTACCTGTCTGAGGGTCCCCTTAGTCAGGCAGAGCTTCCCGATGGCATATATAGGTATTGTAACTATCGAGGACAAGGCCATAGCCCAGCCGAGAGAATAGGCCCATGCTGGGTACTCATAACCATTACTGGATATCAGAGGTTGATAGTTTATGAATGAGCAAATGAAGCAAACCTTGAAGGAAAAACACATCATTCAAACATGTGCTGACTGTGGCTCTCACACCAATTTACCATCGTCTTCTTTTGGTGATTTGGTACTTACTGTGCAGATCAGTGGGGTAAAGTAGCGCCAGCACAGTTTGTAAAAAGCCCAGGGTCTATGTCCTGTAATATCTTCAAGCACATCGCAAATCTTATCAGCTCCTGCACAGAAATTTAGTGGTAATGATTAGAAAGTCAGGGATCACCATCACATGATGTACATACAGTCATTGACCTTTGAACTTTAACATTTTTTCACCTGAACAGTTTATGGCAACTCGGCCAAAGAAGATTGTATCACTTACCAAATGCCCAGCCAACAGCCACACAGTGGATGATGGATCCAAACATGATACATGTTCCATTAGCTGCATAGTAATCAACCAGCTGGAACAGGTACACTCCCCCCTGTGAATCACAAAACAGTGCCATTGGGATGCCTGTTGAGCTGCTATTTATTCATCCTGCCTTTGAGGCTGATGTAGGTATAGTTGTTTGGCATACCCACAATTTAAATGTCAAATCAGATTTAAAATTCCAAACAACACTAAGAACTGCTCAGCCTAACATTGGATTATGTCCACTTAAGCCAAATACCTCAGTGATGAACAAGATCTGTACAAGGAACAACATGGAGCAGAAGATGACAAGAAAGATTTCTCTACGCCAGGGTCTGCGCATCTGTCCTGGGAAAAGGTCTATAACTGCTGATGTTATAGTCTCCAGACCTGAAAACTGACACATTAGCCCATGTTAGCAGGGGATCAACTTATGAGCAATACATTTTCCTTCACCAACACCAAAAATTACTAAAGGTTAAAAATGAAAGAGTCAACAGCAACAAAATTAGTGATTCAGATTCAGATTCCTTTATTTGTCCCACAACGGGCAGCGCAACAGTGGCAAAAACATGCAAAAAGAAAAAAAAGGGGATTATTGTTTTGACATTTCCTTCAATTGGATTGCACTTAAGGTAGGAACCTGCAAAACAAGTTTAAGTGTAGAGTACAAACAATCCACCCACCTCTAATTTATATCCTCCCATTATTTTGGAATGCCAAAATAACTAACAAAACACAAAAATATCTCTTCCTCCACAAACAATATATTCAACTCACCGTTGTGTCCAACCCCAAAAACATGAGCATAAGGAAGAAGCACACAGCCCAGAACTGAGGGAGGGGCATCATGGTGACTGCCTGAGGAAAAGCAATGAATGCCAATCCTGGACCTGGGAAATCAACCAGGAACATTTAACGATGCATGAAGATCTGGCACCTAACAAACATAAAACTGAGCTTTCATATACCAACCTGAGTCAACCACCATGCCAATGGGAACGTCCTGTTTTTGGGCCATGAAGCCCAGAACTGTGAAGACTGTGAATCCAGCAACAAAACTGGTGCAGCTGTTCAGCAAACACAACCACACAGTGTCCCTGAACACACACATAATCATTTATACCAATGGGAGGTCTTCATAAAAACCTAAGCAAGAATTCTGTGTAATTTTATAGGTAGAAATGACATAGCTTCCAACTCCACCAACAACAACATGAGAGGATGTCTTCATACAGGAACCTGGTCCACAAGATCACCACCTATTCATGTTGTGCTAACTGTCATGCTATGCTTTTCCCTACTGCTATGATGTAGCTTGAGTGATATAGCTAAGAATATTCTGTTTTATGGTCTCTTGCCTGCAACAGTTGTTTTTTAATTGGTTGTAGCTCCCAAATGTGATTAGAGTTCCTGACGAAACACCATAGGAGAAGAGCACCTGAGAACAAGCGTCCAGCCACACCTAGAAATTAGACAGATAAATAAATAGTAGGAAACAAAATCATAAACCATTGTTGTCCAAGATAACTTACCTGAAGGTCTGCCAGTCGAGACACATCTGGATACAGGTAGAAAACCACACCTTGCATGGCTCCAGGCAGACTCAGCCCCCAGATCAGAAGGATGACCAGCATTACATAAGGAAATATGGCTGTGAAGTACACTACCTGAAAATTCAAATGCTTATTGATTTCATGCCTTTCAGGTAAATATTCACACACACACACACACACACACACACACACACACACACACACACACACACACACACCTTTCCGGTGGATCGAACCCCTTTCCAGATGCAGAAGTAACAGCCCATCCAGCAGGAAAGCAGACACAGCAGCAACTCCCACTTTACTTTGCCCAACTCCTCTATTCCCCCTGACATGGACAGCAATCCTCTCCTACATGACAAGATTCCACAGTCACTTTAGACACATAATCATGTCCCGTCAGATCCATGTGCTGATGTAGACTCACTCCCAGAACTCAATGGTTGCAGACTTGGTTAGATTTCCAGATGTGACGTTTACTGTCAGGTTTTCCCTCTGCAGAGTAGTCAGATTTACGGAGGACAGGTCGACACATCTGTCTGTGGGAAGGCGAATATAAAGTAGCCATTTACAACTTTGTGATTTCATTTGTAAAAACACACATTTAACGTGCTACAAATCCTTCACCCTGACCTGTGTTCCAAGGACTGCTGCAGGTGGCCCAAGGGAGAGGGTCTCTGAAACAGTAGATGATGTACAGCAGGGCCCAGGCCAGGACAACAGTATACACTCTAGAGTAAAGCTGGATTATTAAGATAAAATAGCCGGTACCTTGAGGAAAACAAAGCAGAAACTGAGTTTAAGCTCTGAGTTGATTCTTGCAAACTGAATCTTAGATTTCACTTGAAATCAAAGTTACAAGTGGACCTGAACAAAACAAGTTATTTACATACACCCATTTGTGATTGCTAAATTTACTTAAAGCCTTGGAACATTTATTCTATGACTGATATCCCTTTGTCCGAGATTATGAGATGAGATTTTAGTACTGGTATGCTTGTGTTTACGAGGCAACCAGTTGCAGCAGAGTGCTGTCACCTCATGGCAAGAAGTTTCTGGGTGAGAATTCCCTGGGGGCCAGGAGCGTTACAGTGTGGGGGTTGCATATTTCCCCTCCCTCCCCTTATTAGTGTTGGGTATGATCTGGTTAGTCTGGCTTCCTCCCACAGTGCAAAGGAATGTTGTCAGGAACCAGATAAGAACCCAAATGCGACACACGAGTCTGGCTGAACACCGCTTTATTGTCGGACACAGACAACAGAGAGGATTCACCGGGGAGCGAGCAGAACAGAATAGTCGGGGACAAGCAAGGTCGAGATCGGGCAGAAGGCAGACAGAGTTTACCGGGGAGCAGACTAAACAGAATGGTCAGGAACAGGCAAGATCAGAACCGGGCAGGCAGGCAAACAGGAATACGCGGGAAAGTCATCAGGGACAAATAACGATCTGGCAGGGAGCAGGTGTGCCTCCGGGATTAAGAAGAGTGCTCATTAGAGTCCTGATGCACAACAGGTGTGCGGGGCGAGGCGGCTCACAGGCATGATTGCCCGCAGCTGTGACAGAATGTAGTTGATCATCAGGTGTGAATGACAGTGAGACAGATGGTGGGTCTTTTTATGTCAGCCCTGTTAGGAGATGGGGACTGGTCCAGGAAATACCCTGGATGGATGGATGGTGGATGGATGGATGGATGGATGGATGGATGGATGGATGGAGCAATTTGTGTGAGCAGTTGCATTAAAAAATGTTTTCTCAAGGTTTTTGAACCTGAGGCAGGATCTCAACACCTTCAGAATACAATTCGGTCATTGTATCATGTATTCACATGCATTATTCACACCCTATCTGTTTCTGCATGATTATAACTGAAGGGGGAGATATTACCTTCTGAAAGTGGGCAAATCTTAGTCCAACAGGTGACAGCCCCCTCTTGTGTGTACTGACCAATCACAGTTTCCAGCAAGAAGAGCGGCACACCGCAGAGCACAGCAAAGAAACAGTATGGCAACAGGAATACACCTGGACACGCAAGAAACCAGAAACTTCAGTGGGACAGAGAATGAGACCACTTTACGGGGTACACATCCATGGTCAAATTTATCAGTTCATTTGTTAATCTAATTAAAAAAAGGAAGATTTTTCAGATGAATTTTTAAATGTTTACTAGGTCAGATTTCAAATCAAATAATACTAATATCAGAACATGGAGTAAAACATTCGCATGATATTCAGCAGTGCGACTACATTTGATTGTGGCTGAAAATTTTTAGCTATAACTGTGGAATCAAAGATAAACTACCTCTGTTCACTTTTGTTTAGTGTATATTCTTTGTACCACAACACTTTTCAGGTTTGGCCACCAAAACTAGTTCAGCCAGCCAGCCAACCACAATGTATATTAGTTATTTGTACATATCTATCAATAACTAATTCTCATTGCAGGCAAAAGATTACCTTAAGTGATTAATTTTTAAACTTTGCTCACCTCCTCCATTTTTGTAGCACAGGTAAGGGAATCTCCAGACATTACCCAGGCCGACTATGTGGCCTGCTGATGCCAGGATGTATTCCCTTTTCCTCGTCCACTGCTCCCTCTTTGCTTTGCTCTGCATGATGGTGTTATCGTGTCAGCTCTAGATTGCAACTGCGCAACCGTTCTTAGACCAGGGCAGCCAAGTGTAGGTGAAATGTAATAAAAACAAGGAGGAGCCATTCATTGGCTGAAGATTTGTTAAGGTTTTCGTGTGACACGCTCTAATTATCTGTCCCAATGAAGAATGAAACAGATCTATCTGATAAAATAGGTTCGCTTCTACGGGATCTCATAATGCTATTGGTCCTCACAGGCAATTTAGATCAAAATGCACACTGCAGTTTAGTAAATGAGATCAAACAGTTAATCAACTTCCCCAACATCCCGTAGGCAATGACATGGTGGTTGTCACTGTCACAGTATGGTAATCAGCAACTACAGGATCAACCTGAAGTTGCTGAATGTGAAGCATGTTTTGCAGAGGAGCTGAACTACACTTGTGCCTG
This sequence comes from Takifugu flavidus, assembly GCF_003711565.1. Lineage (NCBI taxonomy): Eukaryota > Metazoa > Chordata > Actinopteri > Tetraodontiformes > Tetraodontidae > Takifugu > Takifugu flavidus. The sequence continues at coordinate 1,503,375 of NC_079537.1, read as the reverse complement.
CAGAAAATGAAATGAAGCTGCCTGAGGCCGACTTACCTTTCGTAAACACGAGGTCTACTTTTCACCTGCTCTTCCACCACAAACTGCTGTTCAGAGTGACATGCATGAGACATTCCATGTGTGGACATTTAAAGAGCAGGTAGAGCATGTGATGTTGTGGTGCAGAGAAAACATCTTGCTTCTTAACACTCCTAAAAATAAAGATCTCACAGTGGACATTTATCAGAATCAGCATCAAGGAAAGAGTGGCAGAGGGTGGAAAAATAGTAGGAACTGTTCTGTTTGTTGAGATTTTGATGGCTTACCTGCAACAATTGTTGTTGAGCTTGTTGTAGCTCCCAAAGGTGATTAGTGTTCCTGCTGAAACGCCATAAGGAAAAAGGACCTGAGAGCAGGCATCCATCCATACCTAGTAAAAAAAACATTGTGTATCTTTGTAATTAATACTTGTGACATCCTTTAAGGAATGCTATGTTGCTACAACAAATTCTTGCACTGTTTTACCTGAAGGTCTGCCAGGCGGGAAACATCTGGATATAGGTAGTAAACCAAACCCTGCAGAGCTCCAGGAAGCGTCAACCCCCTGATCAGTAGGATGGCCATCATTACATAAGGAAATATAGCTGTGAGGTACACTACCTGAAAACTGAGGGGAACAAAATTCGAAGTGGTCACGGTGTGAACAAATATAGTCTGGGTTACTGATCGTAGGTCAAAATGTTTGTTTCTCATGGCAGTGCTAGAGACTATCAATGCATCCACTTTCTTTAACAACTATTTTATGTACACCATTGTGTTAATTTAGAGTTTTTAACTGAAAGATCATATTTTTGATCAGTGGGAAGAAACTGAAAAGTCTGAAGAAAATTGACACACATATCCAGACTGTCTTAGACCTGCAGCTTGGTCAACTATGGATTTCATCTTTCCAGTAGACTGCACCCCTTTCCAGATGCAGAAGTAACAGGCTATCCAGCAGGCAAGCAGACACAGCAGCAGCTCCCACCTCACTGTACCCAACTCCTATATTCCAGATGAAATGGACAGCACACGTCTTCTGTTATGGGAAAAGAAACCAATTCTATCTTTGTAAATGGCAACAGTTTGCTTATATGACACAGAAATGGGCTCTGCTTTTGTCAGTACTTCGGCCCTTATTATTAATATGGTGTAACATGTACTCCCAGAACTCAGAGACCGAAGACTTGTTCAGATTTGTACTGTTGATTGTTGACGACTCTTAGTTTTCTGAATGGAAGTCGATATGTTTAAGTCTTATGTTTTAGTTATATTGGATTTTTGTTGTATTTTTTGATTGTGAATTTTGAACATTTTTCAACCATCAATTGGATCGTGGCCTTCGTCTCCAATCAGTGAGAAATGTTTTGGAGCAGCTAAGTTCATTCTTCTATTAGAGAACATGGATGAATGATGTATTTCACTGCATTCACTTATGTTGAAATATATGTTGAATAGGTTTCACCTCTGTTACATACTCACCTGTGTTCCAGGGGTTGTTGCAGGTGGCCCAGGGCAGAGTTCCACGAAAAGAGTTGATCAGGTAGAAAACAACCCAGGCCAGGACAACGGTGTAAACTCTGAAATATATCTGTTTAATTATGGTAAAATATCCAGTCCTTGTAAGAAGGAAATAAAGAAATGCTATGTTAAGAGTTACACACGGCATGGTGCCTCTCTCATTTCTAGTAATTTGGCTAATTTTATTAGACTCAAAGTGACCTGACAATCCAGGGTCCAGACCAGGATGCAGAGTTGTAGTCTTACACACCTCTCTGCTGCTTCCTTAGAACCCTCATCCACCAACAATAATATATTTAACACTATAGAGGTAGTCTCTGTTCCATGGTTAAAAGTTCACCAAGCACAGAGCAAGGGAGCGGTCAATCACCATAATCTTATTAAAATTAATACCAAAGCACAAGTTGGAGAAACTAATATCACAATTAAGTGTGGACTGTTAAATATTAGATCTCTTTTGTGTAAATCCCTGTTAGTGGATGAACTGATAGCGGATCATCACATTGATTTATTTTCTCTTACTGAGACCTGGCTTCAGGAGGAGGAGTATGTTAGCTTAAATGAATCTACTCCACTTATCATATTCCTCGTGTTACTGGTCGAGGAGGGGGAGTGGCAGCAATCTATCACTCCAAGTTATTAATTAATCCTAGACCAAAACATGCTTCCAGTTAATTTGAAAGCCTGACTCTGAACTGGAAGGCAGAAAAGCCACTTCTGTTTGTAGTTGTATATCAGCCCCCTGCTGGGCCACATTCAGAGTTCCTGTCTGAGTTCTCTGATTTCTTATCTGACTTGGTCCTCAGAACAGACAAAGTCATTATTATTGGAGACTTTAATATACATGTAGACGTTGTAAATGACAGCTTTAGAAATGGTTTCATTTTATTACTTGAGTCAGTTGGTTTCGTCCAGCTGATAAACCAGCCAACTCATAACTTCAGCCACACCCTTGATCTAGTTCTGACTTATGGTGTTGAGGTAGAACATGTGTTAGTGTTCCCTCAGAACCCACTCCTGTCACACCATTCTTTGATCACTTTTACATTTATGATTAAGGATTCTTCTATGCTCAGAGCACAGTCTTACTATAGCAGATGTCTTTCAGATAATGCTGTAGCTAAGTTTAAGGAAGGGATTAACCAAGAGTCACAGTGTTTTAGATCCACGCATCCCTTCTTCCCTTAGTGGTGAAGACTTCATGAGCTTCTTCACTGATAAAGTTCTATCAGAGAAAAAGCTAACCAGGCCATCCCAACAACTGGACCATCACCAGATGGGCTGACTGTGGAAACATACAGGTTCTCCAACGAGCCTTAAACTCCTTCAGCCCTATATATTTTTCTGAGGCGTCATCGCTAATTCAGAAATCCAAGTCCACCACGTGTCTTTTAGATCCCATCCCAACACACCTGTTGAAGGATGTTTTACCATTGATAGGCAGTTCTATCCTGGACCAGATCAATTGTTCTTTAGTGACAGGTTATGTACCCCGGTCCCACAAGGTGGTAGTGATTAAGCCGTTGCTTAAAAAACCATCACTAGATCCTGATGTCTTAGCAAATTAAAGGCCGATATCCAACCTTCCCTTTATCTCTAAAGTTCTTGAGAAGGTGGTGGTGACTCAGTTACTGGAGCACCTGCAGAGGAACAGCCTGTTTGAGGTGTTTCAGTCAGGCTTTAGAGCTCATCACAGCACAGAAACAACACTTCTTAAAGTTACTAATGATCTTCTTATAGCTTCAGATCATGGACTGGTCTTTATGCTGGTTCTGCTGAATCTCAGTGCTGCTTTTGATACAGTTGATTACAGCATCCTGTTACATAGACTGGAACATATGATTGGGATTAAAGGGACAGCACTACACTGGTTTAGATCATATTTATCTGATAGATACCAGTTTGATCATGTCCATGGTGTTCCCCCCTCATACAGTAGGGTTAGCCATGGAGTTCCACAAGGTTCTGTACTTGGACCAATCCTTTTCACCTTGTACATGCTTCCCTTAGGGAACATTGGGCCAGATTCACCAATATGTTCTTAAGAATCTTCTTAGATTCTTTCTTAAGTTGTGTTTAAGAAGTTTTTTAAGAAAACCCTACGTCGGATTCATCAACGCGTTCGTAAGCCCCAGAATTGTTCGCAGCTGTGTTCTTAGATTGATGAATGCCATCTGTTCCTAAGTTGAAAGCGCGTGCCAGGTGAGTCTAATTAACATACGATTAGCATAAGTCACCGCCCACTAATGCCCATAAAAGGAACTGCAGCAGGACCCTGTAGACAGAGCAGAAAGCAGCCAAATGCCCAAAGCTTGCCTCTCCACGCCTGATTTCTGACGCCGTGTTGAACAATCAAGAAAGGATGGCTAACACGCTTGATAAAATTGCCTCAACCCTGATGACTATAGCCAACACGCTTAAAGAAATCAACGAGAATGTAAAAAAATAAGAATGTAAAAAAAAATAAACGTGTAAAACCTGTGCTCGGATTGTGACAATAATGCATTTTATTCACAAACGGGCAATTAATCGCGCTCGAACGTGAACCGCGTGCCTGCAGTCTGGCCCCATCATTGAGTCAGGACGCACATCCTCACGGGGTTGTGGCTCTGTGTCCAAACACATCCAGCGCCCCTTTAACATGCCGATGGTGCGTTCAATGGTGGAGCGACTGCGCGCATGCATCTGATTGAATAAAACTCCTGTGGAGTCTGAGGGTTGGTCAGTGGTGTCAACAACCAGGGAGCCAGGGCATATCCTCGATCCCCTAATAAAATAAATCAAGATAAAATCAAATAAAAAGACAGTTTTGGCATGGTTTCCAATTTGGTTGATTAATGTTAAGTCATTGGCACATTTACGTAATTTTAAAATTCTCCGTAAATCACCAAAAATAGGAAATAAACAAATAAATAAATAAATATGACAGAATTATCATTGTAATATTGAATTTTATTGAACTGCACAAGAGAAGAAAACACAACCATGCCAACATGTCGGCACTGAAATGTGCGCAAGAGTACTCCTGAGTGTTCGTAGGATTTGTTCTTACCTACGAATAAATCCAGGATAAGAAGAAATTGGTGAATGCCACAATCTTCGTAAACTGTTCGTAAGTGGGACTTAAGAACAAATTTGTTCGTAAGAACGCTTCGTGAATCTGGCCCATTGTTTTTGTATGTGTGAAGTGTTTTTAACCCATTTAATCCCACCGGTCACAATAGTGACCGTAAAAAAATGTTTCATTTCTAAGGTTATAAAAATGTTACTAAATGATCTATCAATGCATTTCCAGCAGATATTGAAATAATAAAGGGTCTCAATGAAATATGTGCAGTGTCGCACATTTACTGTAAATTGTCACATGACCAGAGCTGTTCACTTCGTGTTTGCGCCAAGAGAAGAGGATGGCGGCAAGAAAGCTCCCACAGAAAAGGTTATTAAAATATGTTAACATAAAGATAGGACATAGATTTTTGGTACACATCACATTAAGGTGTCTAGTATTGATATATGCATTTGCAATTACTCAACTTTGTTTAATGTGGTCATAGAACTCACAAACATGTCACTGGCAACAATAGTGACCGGTGGGATAACCCATTGTATCTACATGCTAATACACATAGGCTAACTGTTCTAGCTTACTTTCTGCTGCTACCTAACTTTGTACCTAATTGTACACACAGACACACACACACATGACTAGCTAGCTAACTAATTCTACCTAACTTTCCACACATGCATGCACACACACAATTACAGGTAGGCACACACACGCACACCACACACACACGGACCCCAGGAAGACTAGCTAGCTAACTACCAAACTTTCTGCTGTGTTTTCTTTTAGATTTACTTTGAGTCAAGTTCTTGATTTGTTGGATCAAGATGAGTTCCCAGACAAGGCATGCAGCATTGCAATCATCCCTCAAAATGAAAAAGATGCTGTACTCAGTGATTGTGACAGTGATGGTTCTGACATGGACTATGAGGGGGAAACCGGTCATTTGCCAGCAATGCTGTTGAATGCATATGCAGAGGTTATGCAAACAGAACATGATTGGAATGATGGCCTCCCCTTCACCACACCCCCTTCCCCCTTCCCTTGTTCCAGCTCCACCTCCTCCTGCCATAACAATGAAGGCCAGCTAGAAGACCCAAGGGCCTCTAAGCACCAGAGGGGCCAGCCAGAAGACGCAAGGGCCTCTAAGCGCCAAAGGGTTCAGCCAAGTCAGCCAGAAGAACCAAAGGCAAAACTGCAAGTGGTCAAAAATAAAGATAGAGTATTTAAGCGATCCAAGAGGCCTTCCACTGCTGTTATTCCAGAATACACAGTATACAGACCAAATGCTGCAGAATGTGTAAAACAAAGCTGCTCCAACCCAGTGGATGTTTTCTTACTGATGTATCCACCCACCCTGAGAGAGATCACAGTTGAAATGTCCAACCTCTATTCCACCCAGACCAAGGGAAAGCAACTGAATCTAAGTATGGATGAGCTCCTAACCTTCTATGGGATCCTAATTGCAAGTGGATACAGCTCTGTCCCAAGAAGACACATGTACTGGTCAGTCGACAATGATGTACACAATGAGAGCATTTCAGGTGCAATGCGGAGAAACCGCTTTGATGATATAATGGCCTCAGTTCATGTGGTTGACAACACCAAGATCACTGATGACCCATTTTTTAAGGTTAGACCCATCTTCTCTGAGCTCAATCACTCATACAAAATCATGCCATTTCATGAATGGCTGTCAGTGGATGAGAGCATGATCCCATACTATGGCCAACATGGATGTAAACAGTTCATCAAAGGCAAACCAATTCGCTTTGGTTACAAGGTATGGAGCCTCGCCTCATCCAGTGGATACATGTACCACATGGAGCCATATTGTGGATCACACACTGTCCTCCCAGAGACAGGGTTGGGTCAGGGACCCAGTGTTATCATAGGTTTGGCAGAGCAAGCTCAGGTGCCTCAAGGTTGCAAGTTCGTCCATGACAACCTCTTTACCACTCTTTCACTCATGGATGAGATGACAAAAAGAGGATATGGGAGCTCTGGAACCATGAGGCAGAAACGCCTGTTTGATGTCCCATTCACACCACGGAATGCCTTCATGAAGTTACCCAGGGGAACCTCTGAGGTTCTGTGCCAAGGAGAGAAGCTGCTGGTCCGTTGGAAAGACAACAACATTGTCACAGTGGCAACAAACATGGAGGAAAAATACACTGAGACCTCTGTCAAGAGATGGAACAGGCATCGACGTGCCTTTGACAACGTCCAACAACCAAAATGCATCAGCCGATACAATGAGCACATGGGTGGTGTAGACCTTCACGACCTACAGGTTTCACGATACCATATCGCAATCAGGTCAAAGAAGTGGTGGTGGCCCATCTTTGCATGGTCTATCAACAGTGCTCTTGTAAATGGCCATCTCTTTTACAGAGATGTTATTGGAGGGACCATCGACCTGCTCACCTTCTCAAGGATAGTCTCACAGTCTCTTCTGCAAAGGTTTGGAACGAAACCACTGAGCCATGGAAGGAGATCTCTTTTGAGTGCTACCGTTGAAAATCAGGCAAGATACGACAAAGCCTCCCACTGGCTTAACACGATGCACCGGTTCCAGAGATGTCGCCATTGTGAGAAACGCACAACCTATGCATGTGAGAAATGCAAAGTACCACTGCACCTTGAGTGCTTCAAGCTGTACCATGGAGTGTAGAAGAAAAACAGGAAAGACAGGAGAATGCAGTTGGACATAGAGTTCACAAGCATGCACACACACACACACACACACACACACACACACACACACACACACACACACACACACACACGCAAGTGGTTGCATACAGTTACAAACAAACAGTACTTTGGAGTCTAGGAAGAAAAGCTGAAAAAAAATACCCATCAAAATGTCATAAATGTTCCAGGAAAAGATGTTATTTTTTAGTCATTCAAGGTGTTGCTTTGCTCTTTGTTCTACAACCTATTTTATTTTGTTGTTCAGTCAGTCAGTGTAGGCCTATACTTGAAAGCATGTTCAGCCGGCTACCTCTATCCTAAATGTTTACCTCCATGTTCAGTGTGTTCAATGTATACTGCACTAAAAATGAATGTGTTCAAATGAATTTTGCACTAAAAATGAACGTTTTCAAATGAATGTTGCACTAAATTGTAACATTGTAACTTTAGTGCAACTTACTAAAGTAAGTTGCACTAAAGTTACAATGTTGAAGTACATTGATGATTGTTGTTGTTTTTTGTCTTAACCTCAATATTCATAACGGTGCTCCAAATATTCATATTGCTAGCCGATAGTATAAGGCTTTTAAAAGTGATAATAACTAGCCTTTGATATAAGGATTTTATACACTCGCGCTCGCACACACGCACGTGCGCACACACGCGCATGCTTAAACACACACACAAACACAAACACACACACAAACACACTGCACAGGTCAAATAGACCTATATTCAGTCTGTCCATTGGTTGATACAACACAGTATCCCACCGGTCACAATTGTGACCGATCATAAAACACACTTTTTCACACACTTTTCCATGAAAATTTCTAAAAATTATGATTGATTGTTTCAAAGGGATGCTAATGACACATGATTTGGATATTTTTGTGTCTGGGAAAAATTTGGGATTAAATGGGTTAAGGAAAGCCTTTAAAGATAATGGTTTATCATTTGGGGACTTGCATGTTTGATTTGGAATGATTATTCACAGAAGCAGACAAGTTATTTCCTCTTCACAGTTTTTTCTATTGAGAAATATAATTTTTTCTACTGTTGCAGGCTTTAGTCTGCTCCTCTTCTGGCTGACCAGCTTCCCCAGCTTTGGGAAAATATCCTTTCACAGGGAACAGATGATGCTGGAATGCACAGCTACTTGCATGCAAGTTTCCACGGCGTAGGCTATACGCCGTCTTTCAAGCAACCCAGTACTTCAAGGGATCCTCAGCTCTTGTCAGAATTTGTTCTTTCAAATATCTATGACACAGAGAGCAAGACAATGAATGACTGAATAAAAAAAAAAGATGTTTCAACACATCTACAATAAGGATGGGCGATACCACACTTTTGGGATTCGATACGATACCGATACTTTTTCTTGTATTTTCATCGATATCGATCCCGATACCGTTCATTTCTTACTGGCAATTTTTGTCAGTCAAAATATTATTACATTTAAGACAAATACAGACCATTTATATACAATTTATTATGGTCAATTGATTAGTAGGATTTCCTTATCCTTTAAACCTGCATAAGACAGTTGTTCCATAAAAAAATAATTAGAACAATGTCTGACACCATCACACCTTTAGTGCACTTGAGGTATGTTATCACACTTTACTGAAGTCTCAGATTGCTTTTCAGAAATCGTATCATATTCACATTTTCTGCTTTAACACGATTGCGTCTCTGGCTGATTATTTCCTCCGGCTCTGCCTTTTGCTGACTGTGTCGGCTCGGCGCAGGCTATGTTGCAGGTTGATGCTCATTCCCTATCTCCTGTCACGTGACATGGGCCAGCTCAGTACGCCGCCAGGTATAGGGGTGTCTTGGCACATATTAATTTAAGTAACTAATCTAAAACGGCGGAAAGTGATGCATACACCCCCAATTTTTTTTTTTTTAGTTAGTATCGATATTTATAAAAGAACATCGATACCAAATGAGTAGCTTGTGAGTATCGATATATCGATACCACGGGATCGATCTGCCCATCCTTAATCTACAATAGACTCATACATATATACGTATATATTTAGCTTACTGTCAGGATTTCCAGTGTTGACACGGTCATGATTGTCGTCATGCCGAGCACGCAAGTGTCTCAGCATAGATGATGTGTTGTTGCTGTAAGACAACTCTTGTGTGCATTGCAAACACCACACCTACAAGCAATTGTAATTTTGAGACCCATTTAAAAATTAAAAATACAATTATCTATCTATCTATACAATCTACTATTTCAATTATCAACAAAATAAGACAAACAACATCACCATTTCTCCCTCTGAATAAAGACACAGCCTGTCACCTTGCTAAAATTTAAATTAGCATGTGCTTTGCACATGTTTACATGTACTACATAAACTACAACTTACCAGATATCCCTACAATTTCCAACACCTTCTTCTAGACATTTGATTTACTTTTTGTGGTGCCGTCACTCCTCGTGTTATGATCCTCTGTCTGTTCTGTGTTTTTGGGGTTGTTTGTGTTCTGTTTGTCCGCTAGGGGGCATGGGGGACTCATCTGTTGTGCTGGCTGCCTCCACACCAGCAGTTAATCTGGTCATTTGGCAGGCCTCTTAAGCAGCTGGCACCAGCTGCCTTTTGTCAGATCGTTTTATCTGTACTCGTGGTAAACAGAGTTTCTTTGATTGACGATTGACCGTGTTATTTCTTTTGTTTTAGGTCACCACTGTTCCGACGAGCAGTTCCTTGGGTTTGGCTGGGCACTTCGTTCACTGACGTGACCATTTATAGGACGCGCACTCTGTAAATATTTTGTAATTAAGTAGTAGCTCACCGAAGTGGTCTTTTTGTGTGTCTTCTGGGTCCCTCCTCGAGTTTTTGTCAGAACCTGACACCACATTTGCATAAACTTGAGCTTTCAGCTTCAACTCATTGCTCACTGTTGCCACCACTGGCTGTCACCTATCTACATGAGAGACCATTGAAAACGAGTTGCAGCTGGTTGCTGTGGTCGCTGAAGTCTTTCTGGTGTGAATGCAGCATAAGTCTACAGGGAGCCTTGGCTGCCTTCCAAACATACAATAAATTCATAAGGCGCAAACCCTTTGACTGTGTTTTGTACGACTGTACGCATGAACCAGAGGCTTAAAGAATCTTTGGTGGGGCACATCTCTATTATTTAAGGTGAATGAACATCTGTAAAAGTGTTATATTGATTGGTTGCTCTATGGATGATATGGGTCATCATTCCACATACCTCCATGATAATGCAAAATCAGGGTCCTAATCAATATGGAGCCTCTCGGGGAACCTGTAATTGCTACCTTTTTCATGTGGTTTGTTTTGCAAGGTCATATTTAGTAAAATGGTTATTACTAATATGTCCTTGGTGTTACTTAGATCATTTTTTTACATCCAGAAAGTCCAAGCAAACCAGCTCCAATGGTTGACCGGTCTCTCTGGTGATGTATTTCGTCTCATAAAGTGATTCTGTGTCTTAACCTTTTCTTCAACAACTAAGAATGCTTTAGGCCCCCCAAAATATAGCTCTCATTAGATCAAGGGTGCATTCAACACCAAAATGACCTCTATCACTGTGCAGAATTTCAACAATCATATCGCTCTATTCTCTTGTTGGCACATGTTGATGAGTGACTCCTGTCACTCCCTGCCCCTTACCGTACAAGACTCCATTTTGAGCTCTAGTCTGTTCTCTCAATAATAAAGCATACTAAAGCTGGTGTTTTCCCTCTGGAAATAGAGGTGATTGACTACTTTGCAACTGAATAATCATTTATCTGATACTTGTATCTGTTTGTTGCTTTTCAGAAATTCAGAAAGTGAAAGGGCAGGGATAACTGGCAAACCACAAATTTCATACCCTTTGCGGCAAGGGGGCAGAGTTTCAGGAGTCAGTGGAGTGGACTCCACTAATATGACCAAGTGATCAGAGGATTTTCACCAGAACAGATATCATGCCTATCAAAGATAACAATCACCTCTGGTGAAATGACTTTTGAGGCATGAAAGGTGGTTGGCGGTGGACTTCGATAGATCCTTTACTTTTCTTTTTCTGAGGCATTAAAAGCCACCAGTTTAGCATATGGTCTCCTTGATGGTGTCCATGTCTTCATTCTGCTTTCCAATGCTATACTACATCATGAAGGAGTAGGTGGAAAGAGCAGAGCTATCTATAACCAGTTGCATCAGGTTTGGCTGAGGTTAGGATGTACACTATATTGCCAAAAGTATTTGACCACCCATCCAAATGAACAGAATCAGGTGTACTAATCACTTGGCCCGGCCACAGGTGTATAAAATCAAGCACTTAGGCATGGAGACTGTTTCTACAAACATTTGTGAAAGAATGAGCCGCTCTCAGGAGCTCAGTGATTTCCAGCGTGGAACTGTCATTTCCACCTGTGCAACAAATCCAGCCGTGAAATTTCCTTGCTCTAAAATATTCCAAAGTCAACTGTAGGCTTTCTTATAAGAAAATGGAGGAGTTTGGGAACAACAGCAACTCAGCCACGAAGTGGTAGGCCACGTAAACTGACAGAGGGGTCAGCGGATGCTGAAGCGCATATTGCAAAGAGGTTGCCGACTTTCTGCACAGCGCCTGTAAAGCTAGACTCTAGAGCAGTGGAGACGTGTTCTCTGGAGTGATGAATCATGCTTTTCCATCTGGCAATCTGATTGATGAGTCTGGGTTTGGAGATTGCCAGGAGAACAGTACATTTCAGACTGCATTGTGCCGAGTGTGAAATTTGGTGGAGGAGGAATTATGGTGTGGGGTTGTTTTTCAGGAGTTGGGCTTGGCCCCTTAGTTCCAGTGAAAGGAACTTTGAATGCTCCAGGATACAAAAACATTTTGAACAATTCCATGCTCCCAACCTTGTGGGAACAGTTTGAATTAGAGCGGAGACTGAGAGCCAGGCCTTCTCGACCAACATCAGTGTGTGACCTCACCAATGCGCTTTTGGAAGAATGGTCGAAAATTCCTATAAACACACTCCGCAACCTTGTGGACAGCCTTCCCAGAACAGTTGAAGCTGTAATAGCTGCAAAAGGTGGGCCAACATCATATTGAACCCTATGGGTTAGGAATGGAATAACACTTAAGTTCATATGTGAGTCAAGGAAGGTGGCCTTATTAAGACTGAATTTCATCCAAAACCATAGAGGACAACTTCATGCATTGTAGAAGCTCACCTTTAGAACCAGTTGCCACAGTATGGATGATGTTCTGATGTCCTGCACAATATTAATGACTTATTGCCAATGCTACTCAAATGCCGCTCTGTTTGGTTTACATTTAGACATTTAGAAGAGCTATCTATAACCAGGTGCATCAGGTTTGGCTGAGTTTAGGATGTATGTAGGGAGGGTTACTATTGGTGATAGTAAAACTGGCAGTAAAACATACTCAGTAATTTTTCTGTGACAGCCCATGTAAGGGCCACGGACTTCAACTTATGTGCCGAATATGCAGCTTTACTCCTAGACAAACCTCAACTTTCAGACGCAATCACTGTGCTCACCAACTTGCTGTTGGTATAAAGCTGGACCTAACCCTATTGTACTGGCATCCATGTGGAGCAGGTTAAGTTTAGGATTAGCACAACCCAGAATAGGTGGCAAAGTTTGCTTCTACATTATTCTGTCAAAAGTCAGCTCACAGGAGTCAATCTAATGCTCAAAAAATGGTTCCTTGGGGTTGCAAGTTTGGAGATTGTCTTTTCTACATTTTGCTTTGCTATTTGGAGGATATCCAGCTGTTACCGCATTTAGTGGCTTCACATTTTTGGAGAAATCTGCCATAGTAACTGCTGAATTCAAGAAAGACCTCAACTTCTTCAAGGTTCAATGCAGCACTCCATGTACCTCTAGAAGGGGCTAGGTGTATTTGTGACCCCATCCTTTTAAATTCAGGTCTAGTTTTACAGCAATGGGGAAAAAAACCACTTATGCCGATCCATTGTCCACAGGTCCATGCACTGAGATGCAATTAGAATGCATGAGAAGTAAATTGTGTCAGTCAACCTGTAATAATAAGCTGATTCAAAACAAACTCCAAGGTACTGTGATGTAAACAAAACTGTTTACTTATTCACAGTCTTAGAGGAAGCAGAGTGTTCCCTACAGTCTTAGAACAACCACCTTTGACATACACAAACCTATTCAATTGAATTGAATGAGTGAATTAGTAATTAACAATATAATTAGCAATTAATAAAGAAATATAAGAGCGTAAGGGGGTGGCATAAAACAATTGTCTTAATTTGTGGTTATGTGCAGCAACACAGTTTTTTCATCAGTTGTTGAAGGTCTTGAAGGTTTTTGCTTGGCCATATGTTGAGAATTGCAGTAGTCCAGCCTGGAAGACAAAAGACAGTGCCTATAGTTCTCTGCATAAACTTTTCTTGTCTGAAGATACTCGTCTTGTCTCTCAGGTTCATGGGGAACCCCTGGGTGAGTCTCCAGTTCATCACAGGGCCCTATAGGAGCATTTATGGGTTCGGTACCTTGCTCAAGGATACCACGGTAGTGCACTGAAGATGTTCCAGCAACTTACCCTACTACCAGAAACCTTCCATGTTTTGTCCACACTGGTGCTTGAACCCTGAACCCTCCTCTTCTCAGCCCAGCTCCCTACAGATTGAGCTGCCACCACCATTAGTATCTAATGATACTGTGCAAATATTAATGCTTTGTGCCCTGTAGCTCTGAAAACATTTGAAATGGGTGTCTGGCCCGGTATTTCTCCAAGTATTTGATGCTTTTTTCCACCCAGTCTAGACTATCTTCCAGATACTTTTTGTGGTTTTTAAAACCCCGAGTTTCTAAGATCAGTGGGAGACAACAGTACTCATAGTTCAGCCTGCTCCACAATTTCTTCAGGCCTTCCAAAGCAGCTTGTTGCTCCTCCAATTTTTCTCTCACAATAGTTTCCTTTATCTCTTTCTCGGCCCTAATAGCGACCTCTTGAGCTTTCTTTTCTTTTTCATTGTGCTTCTGCAGGTACTGAGGCATAAGTCCATAGTCCTTTCGCAATATATAAGTGGGGTATCCCAGATTCTTGACAACAACCTTGTCTCCATGTTGGTTGACTGCGCATTTAGGTGTTGGCTGTATTGTTTTATACTCCTGAAATATAGCAGTCTGGACATAGTCGGGAGGTGGTCTTAAAGGTAGCTTGGCTGTCATGGGTGGAATTGGGGGCTTATTATCATGGGGGGCGTGACGCTCGACATCTAACTTTGGTAGAAATCTGAGCTCTCCCACATGTTTTGTGAGATAGTTGTGTGGATCTGGCAACTTTTCATTTGGAGGGCCCATTGACTTCTTTGCCTGCTTGTTTGCCTTTGCCTCAAGAAGAACAGTTGGTCTGAACTTGGAAACATAACTTGGAGTGCAGGTATGTGCTTTTCCATATGGCTTTACAAGTACTGACACGTTTTCCATTGTGCAAATAAATCAGACTAATGACTGTTACATTTAACAGATAAGTATTTTAATAAAATAGCGAATACCCCAAATTATAACTATACTGGGTTCGTTTGGACTAGTTTTAGTCTTTAATCTCCAATTTGTCTTTAAACCAAAGTAAAAACCTCAGCACACAGGTATTAATGACATTAAAGTTGTATTTGTTTGTTTGATGGTGATAAAAAACAAAACAACCCAAAACACCAAAGAGGGTAGCAAAATATGAACAGAGTGTATCTGGGCACACACCATTTCCTAAAGGCTATCAGAATTATCAAGGCTGAATTTCATCCCATATCTCAAAACCATAGAGGACAACTTCATGCATGGTAGAAGCTCACCTTTAGAACCAGTCGCCACACTATGGATGATGTTCTGATGTCCTGCACAATATTAATGACTTATTGACAATGCTACTCAAATGCCGCTTCGTTTGGTTTCCATTTAGACATGGTGAAATTTCTGTAAAAAAAAAAAAAAACTCTAAAAAACATTTTTTAAAAATTAAATTATATACTATATATAGACGGTATTAATACTTCAAAGTTACATAACATAGTAGGCCACTTCATGATCAAAGCCCCTTGATATTAGTATAACATTTGGGTTATATTGCTTACAAATACCCGCTGCTACAAACTCCCTGGAAGCCAGTGAAGGGATGCTAAAAACCAGAGAAATTGTGGACTGAACTTCCTTGCCTCTCATAGCACTCCCACCATAGGGGAGCGCCAAGTGGTTGTCTTATTGCCTATACTTTGGACTCCGATGGACAATAGCAGGTTGTTCACCATGACCAGCTGATGCCAAACACACTGTCTCTGCATCCCTGTTCATTCAGCAGCCCCTCCCCTCTTCCGGACTGGTCGGTAGGCTTATACATGAGGAATGAGTGGCTAAGGACCTCCTCAACACCAGCTGTGAAGGAACCATATCTATCCTCTACCTGTCCTCCCCCCTTCTCCTCCCTCTCTACCCAGCTAGCCATCAGCAGGAGGGTCCCTCTATATGAGCCTGGTCCTGCTCAAGGTTTCTTCCTGTTAAAGGGGAGTTTTACCCTGCCACTGTTGCTTGTTAGGGGTCAGGCCCTGGGATTTTGGAAAGCACCTAGAAACAATTTTGATTGGAACAGACGCTATTTAAATAAAGATTGATTGACTGATTGATATCATGCTAATTAGTTACTTATCAGTGACTGTAGTGCTTTTGTTATATGCAAGCTGTATCAGTTGATTTGGTGTCAGTTTTGTGTTGTGTATGTTCACTGTCACATTTGCTACTTTCCAGGCTACTTGGTTATCAGTATGTGCAGTTTAGATAACGGCTGTGAGATTCTACAGCATGTTCATTGTTTTAATTGAGTATTGGAAGGCTGACAACTATTGCAGTTTATGCAAACATTTCTGTTTGGAGGAGTTATCCTATTTTTGTTATGGCCGCACTCAGTAGAACAGGAACAGTTATTTACAAGGGATGTGTGGAGCTTTGAAAGAGCAGAAAGGTTGTTGTTGACTGGTGGAACTTGATTATAGTCAAAGCGAAGAGAAATAAAAAGCCTCCTGCTGGAGTTGATCAGTCGCACCCTTTGCTACTTTATTATTAACCCAGTGCAGCTGCCGTTACCCTGGTCTTAATGCATGTGCATCAGCAGGTAATGACTAAACAGATTCCACTTTTAAAGTGGACTTTTTAGCATAAACAAATGCCTCATGATTCACGAAGAATCAATGAGGTTTTCGTATGCATTTGGCTTTAAAATGCAATAGTCCTACCGAATACAGACACACACATACACACATATGTATATTTTAAATATTCTTGAGAAAAAATATAGCGTTTTAAAAAAAAATAATATGTCGTTCTAGGTTTAGCACCAATTAACGGCCACAGACGATTTACTACTATCTGCCGTTGATAAATGTAATTGCAATCTACACAAATGTTAGTTATTATTTTCCGTTGTGAAAGTTGTACATTTTTGTTTGTTTTTGTGGTTCAAATTTTAAAAAAAATTCTCCCTATTGATCCACACCCAACATCCCAAAGCAGAGTCACCGTTTTCACTAATCATTTGGTCCTGTGCATCACCTTGCATGATAACTGTGTCATCATCATCAAATTACAATTTTCTGAGTTTGGATTTCCATCCAGTATATGGTTCCTGATATCTCCGGCGAGCATGATGGGGATCTCGTGACCATAAGCGCAGACGCAACAAACTCAGACATCTCAAGACAGCAGAAAATTGTGATATTTTATTAAACTCCCTGTATTTGTATCATTACCAATGAGTCTTACCTCCACACACATCACAAAGGACAACAGATATGATTTCTACCTGGTTTTACACTGGAGTGAGGCAGTAGTGCTGTGTGTGGACAGTGATGCAGATTTGGATGATGCTTCTTTTTCTTTTTCTTTTTACCGTTTCCTCCTTGTGAATATATTCTGATGTCAGAACTACTGCATACATTGATATAAACCATAATCAAAGACATCAAAGCAGTAATTGCCCTCTTGGATGCTTTTCATGCTCAACATATTCTAGAAAAAGAATGCAAGAAAAGATGAAGTTGACTTTAATCAAACAGTAACTAAAGTATATAATATATATGGTGGTGCACATATTCGTGTCTCCTTCAAATCGGAGGGGTAATTACCATCTTGCACATTGCATAAATGGCCAGTCATGTGATTGTTATATTACCGTGTGTTTGCCTGGGGGTGCCATCACAATCTAAACGGTCCAGAAAAAGTTAGGAATAGTTGACTGATGCAAAAGCACTCATCTGGATATATTTGTTCATGTTACAAAGGTCATCACAGTTACGTGATGATGTCGGATGAATATCTACATCAGCTCCTGAAATCCAGCTCGAAGAAGGTGAATGTGGATGCAGCGATGGTGTCTATTATTTGATGTTAGCAAGGACAAAACATCCAAGAGGGTGACTGCTCTGATGCTCTAGTTATTAAAATACTGCCAGCGCCTGGTCTTGCTAGCATTTCCCTCTCCTGGGGGGGAAGTTTTCTGCTTTGGTGGAGGTTTTTGTTCAGAGTTCCTCAATTTTAACTTTGGTTGAAAGCATCCGGCAGCCGGCCGACCGCTTTATATATGTAAAATAAGATTCAAAAAGTCGCAATCTTTGTGGTGTAATTATAGTCACGTGTGTCTTCAGAAGCTAAATTTGAAAAACAAATCATTTATATTGAAGAATTTATTGTTCACATTTCTTATTCCAGCTAAGGAAAATGTAACACCATTTTACCTAATGTGTCTGAGATCCAAAGTGGACATTTTGCGTGCTTGCGCACGTGCATGTGTGTGGTTGGTAAGAGAATACAGCTACGGTGCATATACGTGTATTTTTAGGAAAATATCTTCTTGTATCCTTCTGTTTGACTACATCGTTCTTCTTTTTATATACAGTATGTTACAGTCATAGAGTAAGCTGTACACTTTTCATACAGGACAAACATTTCTTCTGAAGTCTGTCCATCAACAGGAATCACACTTTTATACACAAAACCCTACAGTGTAACTGTCATCCCATCCTTCCTGCTGCAGTAGTACTGAGATGGTTTGCCCCTGGTTTCATTTTCAGATGGAGTTTATGTGTGAAGGGTTTTCTGGGAAACATACAAAAGGAGTGCAGGAGTTCAGTGGGAGGGGGAGAGGGCCGAGGGGCTGCCCAACGCGGGGCTTATGCTCGGAGAGGGGATGGATTTTGGAGATGGACTTGGACGACGGCTTCCTTGCTGCATTTGCTCCTCCTTCCTAGCTTTTCCTCCCCCCGCTCCGTGCCCCTCCACACCGTCCGAGTTCTCCAGCATCTCCTGAATGAGCGGAGGCATGGAACCGGGAATTTCCATCTTCAGTGTGATCACTCGCTCTGCTCCTGGGGAATGGTGACAAGAAATACTGGATCAGTTAGGTTTCCTTTGTGATCACGTCCTTGTGCCATTTCCAGGGTTTTAAAGTTGAACACTTGGTGTGCATAAACCCATTAGTAGATAAAGTAGATCGTATAAAATGGGTGTCCCCTCCCCTGGGGAAAAACTTTAAAGTGTTGCACATGTGCATGTGTGTGTGTGTGTGTTAATGTACCCTTTACACTGATGCTCCTGAGGTCTGTAATCTTCATCAGTATTTTTGGGAACATACAAGGTTTTTCAGGCCTCCTCCTCCTCACATACATCTTCACCAACAGGCAGATATGGAGAGACATTTGTATTAGTTTAGTATTAGTATTTAGTGTTATACAATTCATTCTCTATGAATGGAAAATGTGAAGCATTTAGGGGACATAAATGTAAAGTTATCATATTAATGTGCAAGAGTAATGATTGGTATACTGGGATGCACGTACTGGTCTAACCTCAGTGCTTCCCCTCACACGTCTGTTTTTGAGCCATTCTGCTTCATTTACAGTCAGCAAACTCAAGATCAATGGATGGTCCTGGCTCATTACACCTTCAAGGACCAAGACAGCATAGCGCTTCTCAATGCCACAAGCTCTCTGTGCAGTCTTGTGTTGCTGATATATGATTATCTCACTCCCAATTTTGGTAGCAAATCCCTTCCAGCACTAACATCAGTCCACCAATCACCATGGACAGACAAACCAAACTGGCTTTATAAACGCTCTGCACAACTACCACTAGGTGGCGGTAGGATACAACTTATGAAAGTGCGATCAGCCCTGACATCAGAGCGTACTATTTTTGTCCCCTATAAAGCTGTTGATGACCCGAGATAAGCCTCTGTTCACAACTTTTCTATGTAGCATATCATAGCATAGTAGAGAGTAGTATTTCAAACCTTCAAAGCTTCCACGATTGGTTCCTGAAGAATGTCCACCTTGTCTGACTCTTGAAGATCCTGACGATCTGCACACATAAAACAGGATGCAAAACTCAGTGCAGCAAGATCTGGTACACTTATATAATTATGTCCAGACACTTTCTTTCATTGCAGATGTAGATAACCAGCTACTTTACCTCCACAAAGCAGGCAGATGGCGCTAAGCAACCCCGTCTCTGCATCGTCCATTTCCAGCGGAAGCAACTGGCTGGCAAAGGAGAAGACCAGGTCTGTAAGGGGTCCGAACCCAGCATTGTGCATTTGTGTGCGGTTCAGAGTCAAACCATCAGAGAAGGTCATGGTGTCCTGGTCGGGTGTGTAGCGGGTGCAGATTCTAAGAATCTACAGGGACAGTGGGAGACCAAATACTCAGCATTTCTCATGACTCTCATGTGGTTTTTGTCTACACTGAGGAAGGGTAAGAACTCACAAGGATGTCGAGGCAGGCGGCTTTGAGCAGGGTGATCTGGTCGGCGATGGTCAACGTGGTGAAACCAGGGAGTTGCTTGGCGAACTCAACTGTCTTGATAATGCATTTGGTGGACAACTCGCTGAACTTGTCCCAAAGACTGACGTCCAGTGAGACGCGATGCTCCGAGCTGTTGCTCTGCAGGGTGAAGACAACACTGAGTAAAGACAGCTGCTTTTGTGATATGGATTAAGCGACTGAAGAGCAGATTTTCATTAATATACATGATTTACATAAAGATGCCACGTATCTTTGTAAAGTTTCAGTATTCCTTGTTTTTAAATTGATAATTCCCACAAAACATAGGTCAATGATTACTAGTCAGGGCAGAAGATTCTGGTGATATAGTCTGGATTTTAACAGACATGTCTTCAAAGACCTGAGTGTAGGAAGCTTAGAAATGTTTGTAATGGTTTATAAGAGCCTTTAAGATGAGTGTATCTGTGTGTGTGTGTGTGTATGAGAGAGAGAGAGTGTGAGAGAGTGTTACCGTGGTGTATTTTCCCAGCTGACAAAGGGAAGGAAACGTGTCCTGATGGGCCCGGCGGACTCGTTCAATCATCTGCTCGGTGTCGGCTGATAAAACGTAGGTCTCCACCTCCGCTGGCTTCTTCTCGTCCTTTTTCTTCTTCATTCGGTCATTTCGCACCACTGCAGGAGAAGAGATGGAATTTACCACCACAGTTTCACCACTGAAAACATGTTCAGTCAAGGACGGAGACAGAGATCTTCAATTGAAGATGCAACATAATTAGAAATGAGTGGATGCTTGGGGGAAAACTCAACCAAATTTGATTTGCTACGCGATGATTTAGCAGTCGTGTATAAAACCCCTGCAAAAGTAACGTGAAGACATTTTTTTAGTTTTTCTGAATAGAAACATCAGTCAAAATTCTAATCAAATTATAACCGTATAGATAATAGTTATTGGCGTTGTACTATTCCTATAAAGGAAAAGACACAGACACCTGGGTATATCAGGAATAGGTGCATGAAGTGACCCTTTCTAACAGTCTTGTCTCTGAAAATGGGACAACGCTGACACTATACCACCCGTGTGTTAGCAGAGCCTCTAATGACAGGTGGTCTGAATAAAGACAGCCATGATGTACTTCTCTTTCTTCATTTATTCCCAAAATAGAAATGAAGTGTACTCACACTCCCTAGACATTCCAACGTCGAGGCATTTCTGCAGTCGACAGGACTGACAGCGATTTCTGGTCACCTTGTTTATGACGCAAACTTTGTCTCTGTGACACGTGTACACCATGTTCTTCTGAATGCTCCTCCGAAAGAAACCCTGTCAGGGACAAACAGAAGCACAACCACGGTGTTGGTGCAATACTGGTTCCATCAAGACTGAGTCCTTATATTACTAATATTTTTAGCATAACATAGGTGACAAATACACAAAATAAGACACACTTGCGCAACTGGTGTGCAACATGTCTTCAGTTACAACACCATGAGCAGTAAGTTAGATTAGAAGACAGTCTTTACAGTCAAAGCTAGAAATAGCCCGATTAGGTTGAATTTACCTGGAAGAATGCGTAATTCTCATGACTGTGAATAACAGCGCGTCAAACTGATAATCATGAAAATACTCCCTAACAACAACATGCAAAAAAGTGATCTGAATTTAGAATTATAGAAATATATTCTGCACCCAAAATGGATACAGTATGCGATCGCTTTTAAGTCTGCGTGAGTGTGTACGAGCGTGTGCACGTGTGGGATGAGATGAAGTAAAGCGGATTAACAGATCCCCGGAGGTGCAAAGGTCAGAATTTTGTTGCCAGCCTATTATGCAAATACTCGGCAGAGTCACGTTACTATTTTTGAAACTGCAAAGAGTGTTTGTCCAAAAGTAATCTGTTGGTCTAACTTTAGGTCCCAGTTCTGGTTAGCCGCCTACCTTGCAGCCTTCGCAGGCACTGACTCCATAGTGGTATCCTGAGGATTTGTCCTGACACACAAAGCAGGGTTTGTAGACACGGGGTGGTGGAGGAGGTGAAGGCGGGCTGGGAAGGAGGAGGTCTTCGCCTGAACTCGTGCTTTCCGTCTCTATGGCTGCAACAGACAGAGGAGGCATAATTACGTTGAGTAAAACATAATAAAAATCGTTCTGTTGCATTTCAGTGACAGCTTTTTTTTTAACATTTGACATTATTTTGGACTGAAAATGTCAAGTTGGGTTAAAGATTACAAGGAATATAAGGCAGCAGGACAACACTGACTGCCAAAGAAAAAGTTGTTTTGATGAGTTGTGAGAAATGATATGTTCCTCAGGTCTGTATTACAAATATGAGAACCGACACACACGTGACCATTATGACAACCGACACGCACTAAATCTGTCCGCAAGCATCCTCAACCAAGTCATTAACATCATTTCTTGCCGATACATGTACCAGTATCAATGATTCCATAAGATTTCCAAGTTTGGGAGATACTGTAATCCCAATTAGGCAGCATTCCTGGTATTTCCTGAGCCAAATACAGTGCAGCTCTCCTCAGGGTTAATTCAAGTATTTCTGGTACTGAGATCTGATTCAGATTCACTCACACACACATGCACGCACGCACACACGCACGCACGCAGCGCGCACACACACACCACACACACACACACACACACACACACACACACACACACACACACACACACCACACACACACACACACACACACCACACACACCACACACACACACACACACAGGTCTTATACAGGACGTAGACCTAGTATTATAAAGCATGAAAGAAAAAGAAAGAACATGAGAGAAACAGACAGGGTTTAGAAGAGGTCAGTAAATGTTTCGGGGAAGTCGACAAACAGGAGAAAAGAAATGAATGAAGGGATGGTTGAATGAGGAGGACATCTCTTCATGTGAGCCCTGACTTCTCTACAAGGCAATGTCTGTTATGCTACAAACTAAGCAGAGGGCTTTGCATTTGTAAGCGTGCGTGTGTGTGTGTGTGTGCATGTTGAGGGAGCGGTCCTGGTGTAAGACACTTTCTTATAAACTAAAATAAAGGTTTGCAGCTGTTTGGTAGTCTCACCTCCTGGAGGAGCCTGAGCAGGTGGCTGAAGTCCAAAAATTCTCATACAACAAAACAACCACTTTACAGAAAAAAGTATATTGCGACAGAAATTCTTCCCTTCGTGTGACAGATTATCTTGTGAATAAGGGGCTGTTGAGAATTTTCCCTCATGTGTGGTCCAATTCGCCCACCTCCCTACGCAGACGGGCCCTGTACTCAGTAAAGCTCAAAAATCATCTGCTGGTACTTCTAAGAGCTTAATCCAGGAAATAACTGCAGGAAAAGGCAATATCTCCATTTAAAATGTATTTCATTCCAAGAGGCTTTCAGCAGGTCTGCGTCACCTCGTGCCAACTTGTTTCCTTTGCTGTTGTCTCTTGTTGCGCTGAGTGTAATAATAATGTTAATAATACTAAAAGGATGAATAAAAAGATCTGGTTTTAATCCAAGACATTTTGTGATGCATGCCCAGTGCACCTGCACTATTCACCTCTGCTCTACTTCATCTACAGCTTTCAACTATCAGACGTAATGTGCCATCACAACCCCGAGTGGGTCTGTGGCCCAGAAAACATTCACATTATACAACATGCTGACCAGTGGTTCCTGATCCCCTATCTGTGTGGTTCTCAAGACACAATGGGCTTATTTACATGGCCATGAAAACCTGATCATTGTCCGATAACTGGAGTTATTAGCTTATTCTCGCAATCGTGTAAACAGCATAATGCAATAAGCTTTATCAGATAATCTGATGAAGCAGTTATCTGATTACGTGAAACCAGATTAACACACCAAGATTTCTTCCCAATACGCTGATGTCGTGGTGCATGTTCTTTATATCTAATTTATTTTGTGCTGACACGGTTATATACCAAAAAAACGTACAAAATGGAAGTGATAGTCACAACACGGGCAGAAGTCAGAAGACAACAAACGTGGACCGAGAGCGGGGGCGGCCGATGCTGATGCCGGAGGCGTCGCTGCGTTCGACAGGACGAGATCGGATGTTTGGAAAATAACAGGGTTTGAGTGTCACAAAACGTGTACATACTCCCAAAGACTGATGGACTGAAACATGTAGACTTGTAGATATGTCTACATGTAAAATCTGTAGGCTTTATTGGATCATTTCTGAAGGGTATCTAAATGTGTCAGATCCTACAGCTGATTAGGACCAGTTATGTTCATGTAAATAGGCTCACTGAGGAGAACTTTAGGCTAGTTCTCACCCCGTTATTGAGACAAACCAAGTGTTCTGAATGAATTCTGCCAAATGTAAATATAAAGCTGCTTCACAAGAACACTACTACTGTCAATTGCTCACGCAACATAATTCCGAGGCCAGATCGGGGGTCAATCTGAGCCGCTGCAGCTTCGGCCGCCCCACCAATGTTTATTAACTTGACCTATATGCTGTTGATGGTGAGGGAAACCGGAGCCCCCCCCCCTCCCGGACACCCACACGCAAAGTGAGAGCATACTAACCCAGAAAGGTCTGTTGTAACTGGGAATTGAATCCACCGCCAGTAGCCTTTAATCCTTTGGTCACGGCTATTCACCCATCAGTCAAGTGCTGCAGAGGTTACGATACTGGGTTGAAAACCACAGTATCCACAGCATAATTCATCTTTATGCTGTTCTTTTCATGAAGAGCGTGGGTTTGCATCAGTGAGGATCAAATTGTTTTAAACTTCTGGGCCATAGACGCTTAGTAACTAAATAGTAATGAAAGTATAGTTACGATTCAGTCAGTGTTTCTGTAGTTATTGTTGAGTACTTTACATTAAAAATCTGCAGTCACACCCCAGTCACACACCAAATATGCAGCTTTGGATCATACTAAGGTTGAGTTGTCTTGCTTACGGACACTTTTCCATGTAGACTTCAGGACCTAGGATCAAACCTGTGACCTTCTTATCGCTAAAGCAACAATGCCACAATTGAGACACCTAACTGCACAGATCACATGTGTGTGACATTATATGATGTCATTATGCTTGCTGATATTAAGCATTAAGCACAAGGCAGTGCTCTACAACCCAGCATGCTCTCTGCCTTATGTTTGCTGCCTCAGAACAGCCAAGGCCTGCTGGATTACTCTGCTGGAGCACCTCCTCTGCTCCTCTTATCAGTCAGAATTTCCTCTTTAGGCGTTATCACAGTTAAGTGGAAGTCACCATTTGTCACGACAAAGCACAAAAATCGGAAAGAAGATGAAATTCGGTGAAATTAAATCCTTGTACAACACTGCTGACTTACACTGTTCCAGCAAAAGGGAGAACGGCTGGAGTGGCTGATGTAAACACTGAAGGTCTTATAAATAAAAACATATTTCTATATTACTGCTGCCAACTTTTCTATAGGGAGGGGTCATATCAATAAATTATGATCACAATGACATACACCATATAAAGTATGGTAAATCACATTGCCTTTGTGGATATTACAAATCAGTGGGTTTGTGTTTAATCAAACCAAGTCATTGCAATGATAAACCAATTATGTAAATTCAATCCTTCCAAAGAGCAGCAGTTCACGCTGTCCTTGTGTGACCATGGACATTAACGGTCTTGGCGCATCTTACTGGGATACCAACCCGTTAATCATGTTCGCCAAAAAACTGTTTCTTTTCTCAGACTTGCAAACAGTGAAGAATAAAGGAAATGGTGTTGTAATGATGAACTTGTGTTTAAAGTAACTTAACAACTACTTAGAAAGGTGAACATGGCCACACACACATAACCACACTGTGAGATGGGTATGAGAGAGTTTGATGTATGTTGACTGTGAATTGATAATGCAGGCTGAATTGCAGGTCTCATCTCCATTGCCGGGATGCAAAATGCTTTTATTGCTTAGACCAAGCAGCACATTGATCTACGCATCATTTTGTGTTGCATTTCTATTGGTTGGCGGTTGACATAGTGGCAGTCACAACGTGCGGTGATGCTGAGCATGAACCCAAGCGAATCACATACCGTGCGAGCTCGTATCTAGCGTGTAATTCACACGACAGCGTCGACTAAAACAAATGTCAATCTTCAAAGAAATTTGGTGTTTGGGGTTAGGGTTAGGGTTAACCCTAACTCGCACAGCCAGAAGTTCCTTGATTTTTTTTAAAATTATTATTCCAATTGTCTTCCATGTCTCTCCAAACTGTTCCCATTCTGGTGGGATGTGCTGCTTTTCTTTGTCCGTGGCAACTCAAAAACTTGTTTTCTATTTGCTAAATGTTGAAATTTGTAATGAGCACCAAATCCCAGGAGATCTGTTATGTTATACTATACATGCAACCTCAACCTGCTTTTGCTGTAATACTTTTATAATCATATCCATTTTTCTGCAATTAATAGTTCAGTAACATCCTGTTTGAGATGAATTTAAGTCAACATAAGTGAAACATGTATGCTGGTATTGACCAATGGGATATCTGAGTTAATCAGACAGGGTTGTAGGGGAACTTTTAAAAGGTTGCACAAAATTGTGCTGATAACACTGCAGTCAAAGTCGATATTCTAGAACCTGACACAAAACAAGGCAAAATTCCTCTGCAGTCACATTCAGGCAGCATCATGCCATTTCAGAGAACTGTGTCCAAGCAATGAATTAATAACCAGCCGTCCACTGGCACCTTTACAGCACGGATCTAATGGATGTGCGATTGCACTCGCAGTCTCACACAGACAGCCACCTCCTCTCCCTTTCACAAATTCTCACTTAGGTCAAACTTGGGCAGTATACAATCACATTCTCAAACAAACTGTGACTGAATGACAGTTCATGTGCGTCACTCTGGACCCACTCTCTCTCTCCCAGGGTGTCTCCAATGGACAGAAAAGAGAGGTCATTCGGTGCAGTGAAGTGATGACTGGGCAGCTGACACAGGAAAGAAAGAGGCAGATAGAGGGAGAAATAAAGAGAGGGAGAGATGTAGGTCACTTCCCAATTGTCAGTGAGTCACTACTGTGGAAGAAACAAGCAGATACAGCACGCACAGACACACACACATCCCCTCACATGTTACTGGATCTGCAAGCTGCATGCGTGTGAGTCTATATACGGCCTTTAACCTTTGTTTCTTTATCCTTGTCTATGTGTGTGCATGCGTGTGTATTGGGTGGGGCATGCGCAGCTCTAACCGCTTGAATTTCTGAACACTCTAGACCTGCGGTGAGCCACAGAGAGATGCACAGCGTCCACTAGCACTCCCTTTATGACTTACCCGATTGTGCAAGAGTCGTGTCACAGTGACATCACCACATTATCGACCTCGGGTAGCTGCCCGACTTTTTAGCTGCCTGCGTTTGGTCGAGCCGGGCTATCAAGTCACAGGAAACATGGCCTGTGCTTAAGAAGCTCAGTTCAAAGCATTTTGATCGCAAGTCTTCACATTTTTTTTGTACTCTATTAGTCTGGCCTTCCAGTCAATTGAACTGATTTCCATGTTTCCACTAATTGCGAGGGCCAAGCAGGGGTCGTGCTGCTATTAACAACTACTGTACAACATTGCTGATGCAGTGGGCAAAAAATAGGATGCTAAAACATTACGTGTGCCTCATGAGCACCATCACTAACTGGCCCAACTTATTTATGGCCTTCGAGGCCAGAGTGATGCGTGCTTAGGATGGTTTCATCCATTGTAGTATCTAAAAGGTTTTCAGGTGTAATTCTTGTGCCAATGCATGATGGGAATTTGATGATATCCTGACAATCCATGGAATAACTCCAGAATCGAACAAAGTAAACTCTGGGTTTAAATACCACAGATCTACAAACAATTATGATTCCTTTCCACAAGTCCACTACATCTAAGGACAGCAGTGTTGAAAGCAGCAGTTGAAAGCAATATTCCTAATGTTAGATAAACACAATTTAATTTAACAGTAAAAAAAAACGCCGTATGTTACAATCAGATGTCCAACACATCCACCATTCATTTGTTATGCTCAGTGAATGAATGAATCCGGTGTACAATATTCAGATACATTTGTAAAAGCAGGACTATTCTGACCAGAGGTAAACACCGAAAGGTCCCACTAGTGAAGAAGTTCACTAAAGGGCTGCACGCTGCCACTGACCTACTGAGGTCATCGGTCACTGTTAAAAAAAGACAACCTTTGAGCCCCAAACCGATAACCCACCGACAGCAAAGACGCACGGCCGTAGCACCAATCTGTGAAAGGGTCACCTGTTTGAAGCCCAGGTCAAAACCAGCAGCTTTGACAGTCAGTGTGTCCTGAGACATGCAAAACTGGGCCACAATATATAAAAACCTGCAAAATATGTGATGCTGAAAAAATAACAGGAGACAGCAAGTCTAATAAACAACCAACGATCTAAGATGATGGAATATTGACTATTCATCTCATCCCCACCTGATCTGAAGGTTAAACGTGTGTTTTCATATGTAAAGTTACATAAATTGTTAGGTTGACCCAGTCATCCCTGTCTTTCTTCAGATTAACTCATCTCTACTGACTAAACCTGTCGTGTCCTGCAGATACTTTTGGCTTCATTGTGATTTTTATTCCCACAGTAACTCACAGTGGCTGGATCCACTCCAGTGTCTGCTGTTCACCAGTGATCCCCCAAACGGACGCTGAAATCCTGCTGCGGTGGACAGGGGTCCCTTCTCCGTTCCTAGCCCCGGGGGTCTGTGGTAATAGTCCATGCTGAGAAAAGAGCCAGCACTTGGGCTGCTGGGGCTGGGGCTAAAACCCACAACATCAACGCTTTCGTACATCCCGGAGGGCGGGTGGGGAGGCAGCCGCGTTTGATGTCTCAGTCGCAGGAGGGGGGAGAGATCAAGAGAGCGGAGAGAGAGAAAGGGTGAGGAATGAAGAGAGAGAAGAGTTCACATCTTCATAGCAGACCGCAGGACGTGGAGGAGGAGGAGGAGGAGGAGGAGAAAGGGGTGGGGGTATGTCCGGCCCCGGTGACCTTTCAGCCCTCGGAGGAGCGCGTTGTTCAGGGAGAGAGAGAGAAAAGATCGTCCTATGCCCAGAGATTAAACGGTGCCTCCGACGCTACAAGTGCCACCGTCTAACTGCTGGCTGAGTTGCAGCACACGCCGATTTATGAACGATCAAAAAGTACGTAGCACGCATTTCAGTGCCAGTCGCCGGAACCGCTACACAACTGTCCAACCGCGCGTTTATCCGGGTAAACAGCAGGCCAGCAGACGGTCTCGCTGCCCGGCTCGCTGCGTACTGTCACTGCCCGGTACCGTTTGTCCTCAAACCCGATGAATGGCCGAATCCGAAAAGTGACCGTACGTGTCACGCTGTCAAACGCGACCTACTCAGAGTAGAGAGCTCGGAATTTCCCGCTGCCTGAAAGCAGCGTGAAAAAAAACAAGCTAAAACTGTCGGTGGTGTTCCAGCGCGGATATCCAGGACAGTCACGGTTTAGCCACTTCTTGTCGCGGGTAGCAGAGGTCCTACAGTGTCCTATCGTAACCTCAGGGCTGCAGGCAGAGAGACAGCTTTGGCAAACGAACAACAGAAACTAGGATTAGAACTCGCAATACTAAATTTGAGCCAGACTGTTACCACTTGAGATTTCAGAACAATTTGCCTCTGAATGATGAATGAAATGGTCTTGTAATGCTGATGGGAGGTATATAGGAAACCAAGGTGACTGCTCCGCCCAGCCTGGATGTAAACCATTGCACATAAGGGGACAGACAAGATGCAGGGCAGAAAAAGAGAGAGAAAGACACTCCTTGAACACCCATCAAGCCTGTGGGGCAGCACTGACCTGGGGTTGCTGCACTTGGTCAGGTCCAGGTTCAGCAATATTATGTGTGTATTAAGAGTGAGGTCAGTCAATTACTACAGGCAATCCAACACTCCCTCATCAATATGAGGTCTGAGTAAGAAAATGAATGCAACACTGGATGGAAATAACTCTTCTGACATTGCAGAAGCTTATTGAAACAATGCCAGAGTGAATGTATACTGTCAAAGCTGAAGGCTGCCCAATGACATATTAGTGTTACTATTTTGATGTAGAAAAATTGTCAGGGGTCAATTTTTCGAAACTTCAATTTATAAAGATTGATTTGTTGAGTAATTAGAAAACTACAAATTTACAAGAGATTTAAGGACTCCAGTCTTTAACTTTTCTTGCAGGAAAGGCGATGAAACTAGAGATTGCGTCAATATTTTGAAGGAAAAATTTCAGGTAATTATCAAAAATCTGTAACATTAGGAGGGGATTTGTCGTGGTTCAGTTTCTGGATGGCATCCGGGGGCAGGCCGATCTCTGAAGAGCGCTGAGCCTCCAGCTCACCTGCAGCTGGTTACGTCCTAATCAGCGCTTACTTAACCTCTCCCCTCTTTGCCTCCGGTGCCAGATTGTTGCTTTGGTTCGCGCATCTAGCTCCAGCTCCAGCTCCAGCTCCCCGAGATCGCCTGTCCTTCGCCTCATTGTTCTCTAGTTTTGTGAATTTTTTCCTGTGCCTTGTCACCTTTCTCAGTTGGTTTTTTCCTGTCGGTTTTTTCCCATTTTGAATGGTCATTTTTCATTCGCTCTTTCAGTTGATACTTTTCCTGAGTTTTGTTGTTACTTTGTTTGATCTTCTTGGATATTGTGCCAATAAAGAACCTTTTGTTTGCACTCTGCGTCTGGGTCCTGGCTTGTCAAACCGTTCCGTAACAGAACAATCAGGCCAACATGGACCCAGCAGAGTCGGACCTTTTGAAGCAGATGCTTTCTGCGCAAGCGGCGCGAG
This sequence comes from Takifugu flavidus, assembly GCF_003711565.1. Lineage (NCBI taxonomy): Eukaryota > Metazoa > Chordata > Actinopteri > Tetraodontiformes > Tetraodontidae > Takifugu > Takifugu flavidus. The sequence goes on along the minus strand of NC_079537.1, from coordinate 1,472,494 downwards.
TGAAGCAGGTGGAGTCGGCCCTGCACCAACTATCGGAGCACATGCAGCGAATCACGGCCGGCGTCTCCCAACTCAGCGGACAGCTGGTGGCTCTGGACGAACGACTTCCCCATGCCCCAAACACCGCCGAGTCTCCTCCAGCCGGCGGCCCGCCGATCAACCCAGCTCCACAGCCACGAGAGCCCTATATCTCCATACCAGGCAGGTACTTGGGAGATTTAGGGACATGCTCCCAGTTTCTGCACCAGTGCCAGTTAGTATTCGCTCAGCAGCCTCTCACGTATTCCACCCCTCAAGCTAAAATAGCCTTCGTTATGAGTTTACTCACCAGACAGACCGCCGCCTGGTCCGTAGCTATCTCCACTCAACATCAGGAGCTAATGAACGACTACCCCAGTTTCATAGAGGAGATGAAAAGGGTTTTTGATCACCCGGTAAAGGGAAGGCAGTCTGTAAACCAGCTGCTAGACCTACGACAAGGTAAGTCCTCTGCTGCCGATTACGCCGTAAATTTTCGCATTTTAGCAGCGGAGAGTGGGTGGGGAGGATTCAGCTTTGCAGGCCATATTTCTCAAAGGGTTGGCCGGGGAGCTAAACGATGAATTGACGGTTCGTGATGAGTGCAATTCTCTCAACTCCCTCATCGATTTGACCATTTGCATAGATAATATGATCAGGGAGAGGGCTAGGGAGCGGCAGGGGCTGCAGAGGGGGCGGCTCCGAACCAGCACCAGCTTTACTCACCTGACTCCACCCCGGGATCCCCTGAAGCCGTCCACTACGCCGAGGAGCAACGACCGCTGCCACCAGCAGACGAACCCATGCAGTTAGGGAGGACACGCCTCACTCCATCGGAGAGACATAGCCGCATGCGGGACCAGCTGTGTCTCTACTGTGCGCAGTGGGGACACTATGTTTCCCACTGTCCCGAGGTACCCAAAAGGCGGGGTTCACCAGCTTTTGGAAGTACTAAGTTGAGCCGTATCTCTTCCTCCTCCGCTTTGAGGGTCCAAGTCCAAGGTACAGTCTATTCCCAGGAATGCTCAGTCCCTATTGAAGTGCTAGTTGATTCCGGTGCTGATGAAAACTTCATTGACTCAGACCTTGTTAACTCACATGGCATCCCCACCTATGAACTGTCAACCCCAAAAGAGGTTCACTCAGTGGATGGCAAGCTGCTAGTGCTAGTAACGCTAAAACCGGAACCCCTGAGATTAACCCTCTCCAGCAACCACCATGGACACCTAGAGCTGTATGTCATCACCACTCCCCTGAACCCCGTCATTCTGGGAATCCCATGGCTCAAGTTCCACAATCCGCACATAGATTGGTCCACAGCCACCATCCGCAACTGGAGTAACCATTGCCACGCCCACTGCCTTAAGTCAGCTCAGCCAGCCAGATCCACAGTCCCGTCTCCAGCACCCGAGGAAATAAATTTAACTAACGTTCCTCCAGACTACCATGACCTGCAGCAGGTTTTCAGTAAAGCCTCCGCCTCCTCGCTACCTCCCCACAGACCTTACGACTGCGCCATAGACTTGCTCCCCGGTGCCACTCTCCCCACCAAGAGACTTTTTCACCTGGCCAAGCCAAAGCGGGAGGCCATGGAAAAATACATCACAGAGTCAGTGGCAGCCGGTCTCATTCGCCCCTCCTCATCTCCCATAGGGGCAGGATTCTTCTTTGTGGAAAAGAAAGACAAATCCTTACGCCCATGTATCAACTAAACAGGATTGAACGACATCACCGTGAAAAACAAGTACCCTCTCCCTCTGATTGACTCAGCCTTCAGCCCCCTACACTCAGCCACGGTGTTCACAAAATTGGACCTAAGGAATGCCTACCACCTCATCAGAATCAGGGAATCAGAATCGTTAGTTTTCTGGGCTTCGTGGTCGAAAAAGGACAGCTTCGCGCAGATCCCTCTAAGGTGGCAGCAGTTAAGGACTGGCCCCTTCCCACTACTCGAAAGCAGCTTCAGCAGTTTCAAGGTTTCGCCAACTTCTATCGGAGATTCATACGAAGCTACAGCCGCCTGGCAGCCCCACTCACGCGTCTCACATCCTCCAAGCTCCCTTTCGTCTGGTCTCCGGTGGAACAACAGGCTTTCGAGAGACTAAAAAACATGTTTGTCAATGCCCCAGTCCTTACGCACCCAGATCCTGAGCGGCAGTTCGTGGTCGAGGTCAATGCCTCGGACTCCAGAGTAGGGGCCGTCCTCTCCCAGCGCCATCCCTGAAAACTCGCCCCCAGGTATATTGGGCCTTATTCCGTGGACAAAATCATTAACCCCAGTGCAGTTCGTCTCCGTCTCCCAGCCTCCCTGATCGTCCACCCAGTGTTCCACGTCTCCCTCCTCAAACCGGTTACGGAAAGCCCCCACCAGCCTCCTGCACCACCACCGCCCCCCCACGTCTCATCGAAGGCCATCCTGCCTACTTGGTCAACAGGATTCTGGACGTACGCAGGCGGGGGAGGGGGTTCCAATACTTGGTTGACTGGGAGGGGTACGGCCCGGAGGAGCGCTCCTGGAATGGGTGCTCCCTCATCCTGGACGCGCAACGGCTGCGGGACTTTTATCGAAGGTTCCCGAATAAGCCAGGTAGGACGGCAGGAGGCGTCCATTGGGGGGGTGGGGGGGTACTGTCATGGTTCGGTTTCTGGACGGCATCTGGGGGCAGGCCGATCTCCGAAGAGCGCTGAGCCTCCAGCGCACCTGCAGCTGGTTACATCCTAATCAGTGCTGCGTCTGGGTCCTGGCCTGCCAAACCGTTCCGTAACAGGATTATGTGTATCTCAGAGCAGGCAGCTTCATTAATAACACATAGGGCTGCTGTAAGTCACCCAAAGGAGCAAATTGCTTATTTTCCACCTGAATTCCTCTCCTAAATAAGCCTCGCCCAATTGAGGGATAGGAGATAATTCAATGCATTTCTATTATTTTAACTGTTAATATCAACAGAGGTTGTGGAATTGCTGGCTGAAGAATAGCTTTCTTAGTGCTCAATCCAGCCTAGTTTTATTTATATAACATCAATTACCAAAGTGGGGGCGGTGGTAGCTCAGTCTGTTGGGAACTAGGCTGAGAAGAGGAGGGTTCTCTATTGGGGTTCCCCAGTGCAGACAAAACACAGAGGGTCTTCTGGTAGTAGGGAAGCTGCACAGAACACCTTCAGAGCACTACTGAGGTACCCTTTAGCCAGGTACCGAACCCATAAATGCTCAAATAGGGCCTTGCAATGAATTGGCGACTTGCCAATTGTATACCCTCCCCATGACCCCGAGATGAGAAGACAATTACAAAGTAGAATGTCTCTGCTTTCAAAAAACCAAGAGTCTGACTCGGAAGCAAGGCTGCCCAGCCAGGGGGTGCAAGTAAACACTCCCTTTTAACAGGAAGAAACCTTGAACATACATGCCATTACTGACTGATTATGTTGAGGCAAATAGGAGTAAAGTTGTTTTGCTGAAGACATTGATCAAAACAGTGGGGAGGTCAGTGTAGCCAGAGGTTATGTGAACAGGGAGGAGAGGAGAGGAGTAGGTATGCAGCCGAGGAAGTGAAAAGGAAATTGTTAAGTGGATTGTTTCTGTGTCCCCTGCTAACTTGGGCCTGTAGCTCTTGAGACAATGCAGAGGGTTTGAAAGTCTTGCGCCACCTATGACCATTGACATAGCTACGATAATTACTGGACCTTATTGCAGAGGTTGGCACAGATGGGTCCACAGGAGTCATGTGGTCTACGACCTCATTAAGGGCTGCCGACATTTTTAGAGCTGACATAACTTGTGAGTTATCCAATAAATGTTGGGAATGCCTGATTGATTTTCCCTCTCACAGTGAGAATTTTTACTATGAAGAATCTGATCAAGTCCTCTCTACTCATTGGATGGATACACAGCGCCATGGGAATCCTGGCTATACTGCTGAAAAGATTCTATTTATTACCCTGTCACACTGTTAAATGTAGCTACCGCATCTCTTGCATTGTCCCTGAACCCAGTGCATCGTCAGCCTAGGTGCACCCCTCTGAATCGAAGCATAAACATTGCATCACGACACTCCGTCCTTCCTCCATGGTATCGATTGCCTGCCATGGTAAAATATGAGCAGAGAAAGGAGAAACGTCAAACTCACTGTGGCCTGTTAATCAACACCTGGCTTTAAATCTGGAAAGCCCAGAGTCAGAGGAATGGTGAAAATGAGTCAGCAGAAGAAGAGCTAGGGGGAAATGGAATCAGACATTATAAATGTGGGAAGTAGGAGAAGAATGCAACTAAAATGATAATTAATAAATTAATAAACTTAAACTTAAGAAATCCCTAAAACCAAAAAGAGGTGTTTACCTTTTACCTGCCTATTTATGGCAAATGTGAATTATCAATATTTGGGACTAGAAAGTTGATTTTGGGTCTTCATTTTTAAAAATCTATAGTGTGTTGTGTTTGTGGATAATGGTAAAAGTGTAAAGAAGGGAAGGAGAGGTTATGTAAAGGCCAGGTTTTCACACTGAAGGTGTCAGTGCAGGCAGTGTAAATGGACACTTTGGCAGTGTGACATACCCACCCTGGAGCATCTGGGGGTTGCTGCTAACACAAATGTATTAAAGAATCGTTGAATTTGAGCAGAAAAGAAAAAACTTTTGGCTGATGAAGTGAGAGCTTTGTACATTTCCAAAATTAAAACTCAAAAGAATTCCTTATGAATTGGAGAGAACAGGTATTTCTTTTGTTTGAGAATTCTATTTTCTTCCAAGTCTTTGTTCAAGAACTCATCAGCACAGTCATTGGCAGCTCTGAGAATGTTCCGAGTTCAATTCCAGTTCGAGCCTTTCTGTGCAGAGTTGACCTCTCTGTCTGGATACTCCGGTTTCCTCCCGCAGTCCAAAAATATGCACAATAAGTTGACTGGAGACTCTAAATTATGTGAGTGTGTGCTACTCAATGACTGTTGGGATGGACTCCAGTGACCCTCATTAGAAATGAGCAATGGCTAACTGGAAGGTTTTGATATGATTTAGAATTTGAAACAAATTCATCTTTGGCATTGTTGTTGATGAGTATTTCTTTTTTTCTTATGCGAACATGGAGACTGGTTTTGATCTTCCTTGAACACACAAAAGTAAAGACGGAACAGAGAGGAACCACTTCCCCATTTCAAAGACCAATAGCATGTTCAGTGAATGCTAATTGAATACATGTTCGCTATTCTACAGATTTTATTATGTCATTTCTTTTCTAAAAAAGGACTAAAATGCACAGTAACAGACAAAAAAAATAAAAGGAGGTAAGGGGAAACTTGGGAGAACAGTTTAAACGGGCGGGAGTAATAGAAGAGATCAAAGTGGATCCTCCTGAAGATGATGATAGTAACTCTCTCTCTTCCATTATTCATCAGACAGCTGCGCTGTAACTAGGTTACACTTTACAGAGGAAAGCCGAAGATGAGTAAAATGAAGTGCCAATAAAAGATGGAACTAAGGAGAGGAAAAAGGCATACCCAAAAAAGGAGAGCATGTGAAGACAGAAGAAATATATAGTATAAAGCATAGAAAAAGCTAGCAATTATAGCAACGCTCTAATACTGTGAGCGCGGGGGTAAAAATCTATCTATCTGTCTGTCTCTCTATCTGTCTGTCTCTCTGTCTGTCTGTCTGTCCGTCCGTCCGTTTGATGATCCTACGTGTTTTCTGACCAGTTAGTTACAGAAAAATCTCATTCAGTTCCATCAAGGCCGTTGAGAGTTCTTGATTTGAAGCTCGACAAGCAATTTTAACATGAACCATTCAAACTACAAAAAAGCAATACATCCAAATCTTCTTTTCATTGCCATCTACTACTGCATTTATGAACCTTTTTTTTAATCATACATGGATTTGCATTAGGGTAATTAATAATTTACATATAGAAGAATCATTTTCATGTTCACAAGATTAAAATATTGCTTCTGTTATCTCACAGTTCCTGTTCCTGTTAGCACATTTCAATACCAACCTATAATACCAAGATTGCAAATCTTTTTAGTACTTTTATAAATGCTAATCCTCTTAGATTCATGATACATGAACAAATGAAATTGGATTGATTTCTATTTAAAGTTTGGATATTGTGCACTTTAGCCTGTCTCTACATAAAGCACGGATTTCACAGGATAGTGAACAACAACACAGGGCCTCAGTTCAGGTCATTGCGTGATGTGAGACATGCATGTCACATACAACCATGTCACATCCCATAACTATGTGCATTTGCATGCTGATGCTTGACCCTTTGTAGCTATAGGAATAGAAACCTCAGAGAACAGTTATAAACATTTACAACACGTTGTCCATCATGCACGTCATAGCAGTGGAATGGTATGGATTTGTGTGTCAGTTTGTCCCTTGTTTATATATAACACACGATGGTGCCTGCTTTTGGTGTGCGTGTGTCTACGTTACACCCTGCTGGTGGACATCCTTGTTCTCATTATCTACGGGTCAGTGAGAAGCAAAACTCGCATGCATGAATTGTAGCCTAAATCAGGCCATCCCAGAGCTTTAAAATTTAATCGATGTGAATGTACAGGCAGACAGACACACAAACACACGCACTTCTGTTTCGGTGTTACATGTGTTTCTTTACATATTCAAATTTTCACCCACAAAACAGATTTTAATTGGAAAAATAGCTACAACACGGAACAGAAAGTGCACGGGTCTTGAGAACGTTAGTAATGCATGGCGCTGGTGTGAATTTTGAAATTGGATTGAGTGCTCAGCCAAAAATAGCTGTATAAAATACCAAATAAGTTAATAAGTTGTTTCAAGACACATTTGTTTACAGCCTGATGGGTTCAGAGATGATTTTTCAGGGCGGAGTGTCTGATCACGCAAGAGGAATGAAGCAGCAACTCGCACGGGACAACAGCTTAGACATCAATAATGGAGATAAATAAATGTGCCACACAATCTTTTAAGAACGTCCACATTTGTCAGCGGTGCTGGTTTCTCCTTTAAATGGTTTCTATTTTCAATGGACAAACAAGTTCACACATCATCCACAACAAAAGGGCAATAAATGATTATATATTCTTGCGCTTCGCTTTTTATACGCCAGTCACGCACACATCGGACAACGGCGCTACAAGTCACTGCAATCAATTTTTGACACATTTTTATTATTTTTAGAATGTCATAATCCTCACAGCAAACATAAAATTGTATTATTTATGTAAAAAGCCATATTGTATCTCATGCTCGCCATAGATCTGAGGCAACTTGTGAGCTGTGTGGAGGTCAGAAGCTCAAAAATTTGGCTCTAATTTGTGTTAAAAACAAAAACATTTAAACGAGCATATTTTGAAACGAGACACAACTAGATAAAATAAAGGGGCACAATGCTCAGCATACGAGGCTACATAAGGAGAGTTTATATAAAAGGAGACAAGCAGTGAACAGAGTTCTACATGACCCCATTACAAGAGGGTGTGTGTGTGTGTGGGGGGGGGGGGGGGGGGGGGGGATTCCCATTATTTTATGCCCAAACTTCTAATAATATGAACCATAATGTATATTTATATATTTAATGGACACTTTAAGGTAAAGGGTAAGATAGTTCTTCAGGCAATGAACACTGTCCCCACAACACATCTACTCATAAATATGTCCTCCAGATCTGTCCAAAAAAACTGATAAAAAAAAGAAAATCAAGCCAGTTCTGTTACTGAGTTTATTGCAGTGATTTGAAGACATCCTTAACAATACACTCTCTGTGTGAGGACAAACACTGCGTCCCCTGGTTCTCCTTCCTGCACATGACAAGCAGTCTGTGTCCACATTCATTTAGTCACTGTATGATCTCTGGACAAACAGACAGGGAATGTAGGGGAATCCCACACTGTCAAAGATCCTCTATTGTTTTATTCCCCATTTGCTTCAAGCGGTGAGTTTCCCGTCTGCCAGGCTCCATCGTATGCTTCACACTCATAGCTGCAACTTCCTGCTCAGCTTGCATCAGAAGGTCTTTTCATAGTCATAATCTAGAAATACCGATCTATAAAAAGCAACATTGACAAGGGACAGTGAAATTTAGACACTAAATCTCAACATTGTTTTGTTAAGCATGATCAAGTTTTTACCCTAAACCTCAGCGAAGAAGCTGATCTTAATCAGGACAAAAAGAGGAGAACACAGAGAAATCCTGGAGGACAATCTGATCCAATCTGCAAGAGAACTTAACCATTAGAGTTGATTTGTTTTCTGTAAAAGTAATACACAGAAAAAAGCACCTAGAATTCTTTTAATGGTAACAAGGTCAATGTTTTGGAGCAGCAGAGTTAAAGATGGGCCATCACTCTTACAGGGATGTGTGGCTAGACTGGAAAAGGGCACATTCTTCTGAAAGCTGGCAGAGTTCAATCAATTCTAAAAACTGGACTTGAGGAAAATTAGAGCCTCTACACGTGACTTGATAGCGGCAAAGCTGGAGAATTTACAGGGCTGGAACATCAATTGTTTAGCCGCTACCTGCAACTCCATAACTAAGAGTGTGATTCAAGCCTTTCGTATAACTTCAGATAATGTCAAGCTGATTTTTGTCCCTCGGGAGCATCTGAAATGCACTTCCTCTTACTCAGCCTAACGCCTACAGGAGGATATCCTGTGGCACATGCTCGCATGCTTCGACGAAGTCTTCTGCGTGAGCTGTACGGGTGTAGATGTTGGAGATTTGACAGCACCATCCGCTTGTGAATCTTACGACTCGTTGAACACTGTTCCTCAAAAGCGGTGTTGGCGATGCCGCGTTCAGGCCCCCAAAAATGGAGAGAGCCAGCTTGCTAAAAGCTCACTGAAGCAATTGTCCAGAGTAAAAGCACCCCAATGACAAATAAACTGCACTGACAAATGTGCAGGCAGGCCTTTACACCCAGCGGAAATGGACCTGATGGTGAGGCGCAGCAGAAGGCTGCATCTCACACAGTTAACCTGGAGACGTCTGAGCAAAGTCTGCGTTTATGTCCCAACATCTTTTAAATTTACCTGCATTTATTTCCCAGAACGTATGAAATTAAAGCAACAGTCAAAGGTCAAAAGAAGTCAAAAGGAGAACAAAAACCTGAGATTTCAGTCAGACTTCATTATGGGCTCTTTCACCGCTGGAACCTTTGATTAATTATTGAGAGTAGAAGGCGCATGACTTCTCTCTCCTTTCCATTCTCCTTCTGACCTACTTAGTCAACCACCTGATCTGGGATTCAAAGTGAACCCACTGAAACTGAGGTTGCTGAGAGAAGAAGAGAGAAAGAGAGATTCCCACTCTGAGTCAACCTGCAAATGAGAGGGCCAAGAGGGACACGGAAGAAAAACACAGAGATGATAACTAATGAAGTCAGCCACCCCTGCAGCTACTGTGTGTGTGTGTGTGTGTTGTGTGTGCGTGTGTGTGTCTATAAGCGAGTGCCCACCAGCTAATGTACATTCATGTGAGGCATTAAGGGGCCCTAAAGTATTCAGGGATAGAAGAGAACATTGGGTCAAAGGCTAAACTCACACTTATTTTTAAATACTCGCTCTCGTGAATCTCCACACAAGCAGAATCCTGAGAGCTGTTTTGTGTTTTCAAATAAATAGTCATTGAAATCGTTCACATTAGTTCCTTTTTTTAAAAAAATTTCTTCAGCGACAAAATCTCGATATGTCTTTGGAACATCCCATGGACGTAGCTCAGCTCATCTGGTATGTGTAAATCTATTTATGTCTCATTCTTGGGACAGTTCTGTTTCTGGAGCTGACCTTCACCCCTTCAGTCGAGGTCTGCCTCATGTTCTAAACCACCTTTCTACGCAGCACACCAACACGTCCAACAACGGAGTAACGAGGACTGATTCAGAAATTTCCCCAGACGAAAAACATTTTTAAAAAAACTAATTTTCCTCAAAATGAACTGAAGCAGGACTGTGTGCAGGCCTCTGCTGATGGTGGCGAGAACAGGTGGGAGGAGACGGACCTTCTGAAAGAGAAGAATCAAGAGATCCATAGAGTCCAAAAGCATCACGGTCCTGATGGTCCAGGTGCTTCTCTCCTGTGTCTCATACTCAGCTACCTGTGTCAATAAAAGATTCCTGTAGTAGTAATACTCCCTAAAGTGTGGTGTGTTTGTGTATCTATCATCCTACCGTATCTTACACAACGAACACCACCACCTGACCCTATGAAGCACACCCACCTGTTGGTAAATGACATTTTCTATTAATTTAAATTAGTAGACCACCTGACAGATCTGAAAATACAGACCTTTTTGGGGAGGGGGGGGGGGGGGTTTGCCCCAACAGAAGATTTCATGTCATATTATTCAAGTAATCTACAGATGGTTGTAAAATCTGAATATATGGCAGTTCTGCAGTGTGTTGTTAAGTGACTTTAACCTTGATATTACTGGAAAAATATAATCTCTGCTATATGCAAATCAAAGTATTCATGGCAAAGACGGTAGGGCAGCTGAATACATGGAGTGAAGACTATTTACGTGTTCCACCATATTTTCTTGGTTCGATCTTGCCTTCTTTTGCAGGTGTTTCTTTCTCAGTCCATACAAAACACGAGCCCACGTTTGATTTACACACTGGGAGAGGAAGGAGAACAAAGTGTCCCCGGTCTTCATTTGCCTGCTTTCTTGCACCCACTGTCCTTGAATCATTCCGAATTTCCGTTTTCTTAGGCACCTCTGCCCCCTCTTTCCTCCCTCTATCTCTGTGTAATGAGTCTTTGTGAGGGACGGTAGCCTTTTAGCAGGGAGAGACCTTAATGGCTTTGCTGATGGCTGCAGCTAATGTCTTTGGGCTAATGGCCTTGGCCACAGCTGATGATAACCATGAACTAATAGCATGAATGACAGATCGTCCGCCGCCTTCAAACTCACAATATGTATCAAGGATAGATGGTCTCATGGGGACAACAAGGAAGTCCCATGCCACTGAAGACACCAGAGCTGCCTTTCTGAACGTGGGATGTAAAAATGGGGGTGATGTAATCAGGCATTAAATAAAGAAATGGGAAAGATCACTCACGTATTCCAACATCCACGTAGTCACACTGGATAAACTGATTTCATTTAGCCATCAAAGCTTGAGATGATGAGCTTTTTCTTTTTATATGCACAAAATTAACATTCCTTCCTCATTATTGCTGGCCATTTTCCAACACACAAATCATTTTTACGGCTGATTTCCTCCCAGGCAGCTTGGTGCTGGATTAAATGAAAATTAGGTCAGAGGGAATGAAAAGTTGCACCTCCTTATCACGGGGAGGTTGCAATACTTTCGTTTTTTCTGCTTTCTGTGTGTTTCTTTTGAAAGTGAGGTATCTTTGTTGGCCAAAATGTTATTACAATGCTATCTGTTTCTTTTGTTTCCCTCTGCCTCCTACCCTATTTTGGGATTTAACACGCAGTCCCCAAAATTTTCAAAGCCCCACGCTCGGCGGAGCTTCCCTCAGCAGGCTCAGAACGAGCCCCAGTTCCATTCGCACCAATTATGTAACTTCAGCAGAAAAAGAGCGGGTTACCTCTCTCCGGCATGTTTGAGGTGTTTTGCAACTGACAGGCGGTTCAATTAGGAACTGAGAGGATAGAAAGTGACAAAGCATCAAGATGTTGTTTTTTTTTTTAAAGAAATGATCATTCTCCATGTGGTCAGATCTATCTAATCATCCAATACACACTAAACCATGTCAGTGCTGAACAAGTCCAGTGTAGATAATCAAGACCTCATCCACAGGTTACCAGTTAAACATGATGGAAATGATTAAGAGGTCCTGGAGATGGACACCGTACCTTTCAGAGGACTTCATATCATCTGAACAATGTGAAGAGACCAAAGCTACTTGACTGGCAAAGTGGTGGTTAAACCCACTTCTTATTAAGCAATGTTGAAACACTGTCTGACTTTGATTTTGAAATATTGAAACCTTCCTTTCCACAGAAAAAAATATCTTTAGGGGAAGTAGATTATTTTCTTTTCCCTAAAATGAAAGCAACATTTCAAAGCTTTGAACTATTCTATGTTATGAGATCTGTGATTATGCTTGAGCAAACGCCCACGCAGCTGTACTGTTAGACTGAGCTAATACATGAAATGTGATGGATAGCCTAATGTAAACAGTGCATTAGCATCTTGTATGCTAGTAATTGGTTCAAAACGCCAACCAGCTTTAGAGTTTATTATTTTTGGGTCATGGCCACTATGTTGGTTACATCAGACAGTACCATGAAAACCAAGCCAGAGGTACTAGATTCCTCACATCGACACTCAGAGGATGTCTTAAACAAACAGCTTTTGACAGATCACAGAGGCAGATTTACTGGAATTTTTACGGCGAGTTTTTATATTAATATTATCGAGTGCTGTGTCTTTACCCTTGATTTCTGCCTGTGGCTTTAGTTGCCAAGTGCAAAAATGAAATGATTTAGTGCAGAATGAAAGACAGGCAACTGATAACGTCACAGCAAAAATGTGGCCGACAAGTGGAAGCCAGGAAGTGTATGTCAGAGGGGTTAAAACTTCAGCGATAAATCATCTGTCCATTAAGTGTTGGGGGATTTGTTCATTTTTCTCCTGTTGTAATAATAAATCTACTCAGTTAATGTTGAGTTAGATGTGCCTGGTCTCATTGACCTTCACTGTTGCTCCGCTGAAGGAAAATCAAATATTAAATGTGTTCGTACTTTAAGCAAATTGCACGGCTCTATTCCTCTCTGCTAATGCAACAATGGATGTAATATTTCTCTTCTTCCTGTGAGTTCATGATAAAAAATGAAAACAAGAATTAAAAAAAAACATCAAGTGCGCAAGTGCTTTCAAAACAAAGATAGTTTGACAGGAGAGCATTTTAATTCTGACCTGTTACTCACACCTTTGCTAATGCAACGTTACAAAAATATCGAGACAGAATATTTCAGATGGCGATTGGAAATAACACGTCTTCAGTTCAGAGCTGGTTTGGTGGCACGAGAACATCAGGCAGGTCCATCAGGTGTCTATACTGTACTTTAACGGCCCCCCAGACATTTTGTTGATTAATATCCTAAAAGAATTTCTACACTGTATGTGAAACACCAGGGCTATTAGAGCTAATTGTTCCAAAGTGGCAATCAGAATCTTCATTTCGTTGAAACATTCTGAAAGACACCATCACGCTGAAGTACCTTTCAAGCAGAAGCAAAGGGAAGCATAACTGTGATGTAGTGAAGAAGCAGAAACCTCTCTCAGCAATGACTTTCACATCTTAAGCTCCAGCCAGAAGGTCATCCAGCATGGGAGCGAAGGCGATTGGAGGCCAGGAGGAGCAATGAAGAGCTAAGTGTCCCACAGAGGCGCGGCCACTTGATACAGACAAACCATTAGAGTGACATACTGCCATTAGCCAGCTCAGCTCTTTGCCAATATGTGCCGCAGCAGTTAGCATTCAGCTTGTGTTAATAAGGTAATTCCCATTCAGCAGGGATAGCTGCCGCATGAGCGATGTGTCACATCTATAGTCAGCCAGTGTGGCAGACATGCAATAATTTCTGCTGTCCTCCATTAAATGACACTCAGTCTTTGCCCAGAACATGCTGCCATTCTTCCATTTGCTTCTGGCACACTAAATCACACCTCACTGTGGCCATCAACGCCATTCTGAAATCATTTTCTACTGCATACTGCTCTATTCCACATGGTCTTGGAGTTTTTCCTCATGCATTTGAAATATTTTAGTATCTCTCTCCCTCTCTATCTCTTGCTTTCAGTGGCATATTGTAACGGATGGCAATTTGGCAGTCACAGCATTCCTAAAATGGTCGATTTTGTGACACTGACATAGCACCAGCTCATACTGAAGGTCTGCTATAGATCAAACATGCAGTATCAAATAATGCGGAACTGGTTTTGTGTTTATATTTATTCTAAATATCAAATCATTAAGAAGATTCAAAAATGGTGCATTAAAACCACATCATAATGTTGCTTTTTTTAAATGAATACACTGACTCATTGATAGAAAGCAAGATGGCGACACCACCAACTGTTCTCTCAAAATGGTAGTGGAAATGGGCTTCCTCTGCTCCTCATATACTGTTTTTGGCCTCCACCAGTCTTTCTGTGCATCCCTCTGTTCTCTGTCTCTTGGCCCACACTCACCCCAGTCCTCCACATTCTAACAGCCCCCTTTCAGCAATGCAACCTCCTCCTCTTAATGTTTTAGGTTTTCAGCTTCTGTGGACAGAAAGCCCATTTAGTGTGTGTGTGTGTGTGTGTGTGTGTAAAATGGTACTTCTGCATCCATTTTGGGAAGTGAGGTGCGTCAGAGCGTGAAGGCTAGCTGTCAGTCTGAATTACATTCAGTTGTTGGGCACTCAGTGTGCATGTGTGTGTGTGTGTGTGCGTGTGTGTGTGTGTGTGTGTGTGTGTGTGTGTGTGTGTGTGTGTGTGTGTGTGTTTGCGTCCACATATGTGGGATTCTAATTCAGGTATTTAGTTTACGCTGTGGGGTCTGACCCTCGTTGTGGGGCAGAAATATTGGGCCCCACAAGATCATCATAGTTTCTGGTTGAAGAATTACATTTAAGGGTAATAAAGGAAATAAATAATTTTGTGTGTGTGTGTGTTACCTCAGTTCCGATGTTTTTTTAGGTTGCTTCAAAACATCACCCACACACGCGCACACACCACCTCCCTCTGTGTTTGACGCTTTGATCGGCACTGTTGCACAAGATGCCTGCGTAACCCCTGTAGCCTCATGCCTCACCCAACCGAACACACATGTTCTCGTGAGACACACTCCGCTGCCATCCTTGCACCTCACTTTTCTTCCTGTTTTTCAGTTCTCTTCAAACACGACCTCTGGTAAACCTTCTGGGCAGCCTGCTAATGAATGGAAATCTTTTTGTTGAGAAAGATCATGAACACATGGGTGAAAACTTTGACATTTCCCGCAGTCTTAACGCATAAAAAAGGTGTCACCGTGCGTCTGTGTGTCAGCCAGGAGCAGCTAAAGATATTGGTCAGCGAGCCTCACACTGTCTCACTCCACTAGTGCAGTTCCCGCTCATGCGTGATGATCTCCAAGATGAATTATGTGCCCAAATAAATAGGAAATCTGTAAATATTTGTACATTTTAGAGAAATAAGGCATCAGCTATAGAAACAACCAATCAATCTCCTTTAGTCTGTTTCTGTGTTGTAAGATTTGTCCCCATGAACGTCCGGGACACAAATAACCTTCTACATGATCGTCGGACGAAGCAGATGTTACAGCATATCAGATATTAGACCTGACCATAGCCTGAGCGACGTCACGTGTTTGGGTTCACTCTCATCAGGAAGATGAATTCATTTGCAAATTGTTTTTAAATTAAAATTCTGACATGAAGCCCCATGTTTTTCTTCTTTTTTTTAAACTTCTGATGTGTTTTAAACTTAAACAGTCAGTTATGTGGCACAGAGATCGCTCATGTTGACTCTAAGAAACCGTGACTAAGTTGGCTGTCAGTTTCAAGTTTCTTTGAAGTGACTCGTTTCTTAATAGTAGAGAATGGTGTAGGTACCATGGCAGCCTATCCAGGGGGTCCCCCTATACTCAAGTACCGTCTTTTTACATTTGAGTAATTTCACGCTGTATGAATGTCGTTAGCAATTCAAACATGTAGAATCTACAATACGACTGGCACCTTTTCTTTGTTTGTCTGCAGACTGTAGAGAGGCGAAGCTGAAGGCTGAGGGCAGGTTGAAAATTCAGAGCCCGTGAGGGTGAAGTGAGACGACCACAGACTTCAGTCTCAGCCACCACAGGACTGTGGTGGCAGCATTCTCACCCCAGTTACTTCCTCAGCCTTCGCACGCTATGAGGCTCACTGAGCTGTCAGTATCGCTTAGTGTGCATGTACAGCGCAATTGATGAAAGCATCACTTACATTGATTGCTGCAAAGGCTTTTAGTTTTTATTCCCTACACATTAGCATTGAGGTAAAAAAAAAAAAAAAGAAAAACCTTTTTTTTGCAGTTCCACCACTGTTGGAAAATAGATAAATAAATAAGAAAAGCAAGATATTAAAAAACATGCTGCTCATTGGTCCACTGAGCCTGGCAATTTTCTCCAAATTACAAAAAAGTTGACAAAATTAATTGCATAAACAACCGAAATTACTAGAACTGCCCCTTTATTGTGTTGTGTCGACCTCTAGTGGTCATTACTGGGCACTGGAAAGACGCTTTAAGACGCTTAAAAAACATTTGCCCAAATGCAGGAATATGATAGTTTATAATGAAACAATGCAATGAAAAGCAGGAAAATAGCTGAAAACTTTATAGATAGTAAGACTTTATAGATAGCAAATGATAAAAGTAATGAAGGTAAGGGGAGGGGAGAGGAGAGGAGAGAGAGGAGAGGAGAGGAGAGGAGAGGAGAGGAGAGGAGAGGAGAGGGAGAGTGAGGGAGGGGAGAGGAGAGGAGAGGAGAGGAGAGGAGAGGAGAGGAGAGGAGAGGAGAGGAGAGGAGAGGAGAGGAGAGGAGGGGAGGAGAGGGGAGGGGAGGTAGCCAAGAGCCAGGGTGACAGAGCCCTGTCAGATGATCTTGCTCCTGTACCCTGGCAGTGTAGCTAAGATAATGGTTAACGAATGAGTTTTCTCTCTTAAAAATCGGACCAGGCAACAGAGTCACAGCTTCTTTAGGCTTATTCTGAGGTGCTTCTTTTGTCTTTGTTGTTAGGTTTTCTGTTAGTAGTGGACTGAAATGCAGATAGGAGGCAGCAAACTATGTCTTCAAACATTTATTGAACGAAAGAAACTTGAATGGAGGAACATCCAGAAAGGGGAAAAAGATGTTGTACAGCGTATGACGGACGGAAGGGTGGTTATGCAAACTGTCACCATAGCTGCGGAAAAGTGGCAAACCCACGATCCCTAGAGGGCGAGTAGAGAAGAACAAGGAAGACGCCACAAAAGAATACTAAAATACACCCAGGTCGATGACAATCACAAAAGAAATACTGATTAATGAGTGACTACAGCGCTATTGAACACACACGTGCACACACATATTTATACGTAACAAGATTTTGTTTTCATAATCCCATTTTTGCCCAGTTATGAAAACGCCTCATAATTAAAGTTTATCTAATTTCCAAAACAAAATTTTAAAACAAGGCTGGTTTTATCAACTCAACACAACTCTACGTGAAAAATACCTCATATATTCTGCAAAATGAAGCACTGCAACCAAAATTACATGTAAAGTCATTAGAATCTGTCTTTTGCACCAGATGACATATATTACCAGATTTTATTTTTGCAAAAAAGAAAAAATAAGCAGAAAAAATAGAGTAAATGGAGCAATTATAATTAGGCAGCTGCACTACCAGGTCTGCCCCCCAGTGCCTCATCCATATAGGTAGCTCATATGACAGGTAGCCAATTAGCTCATGTACTGACATTTTGAAGGCCAATGCTTTGGCATTTAAAGTTGCAGACATGCCAGATTTTTGTGAGGAACTGAGGTCAGTGCCTTTTAAAATTGTGCCAATTTGAATTGCAAAATGTGTGAAAAGCAGAAAATATGTTTGTAGCTTTGTAGACTTGAGAAGAGGTTTGGCTCTCCATGTATCAATTCAAACATTTGTGCTCTGCGTGTCATTTTAGTATGTGAGCAATTAAAAAAACTGTAGAGCATGGCTGCTGTCTTCCTGTTACTCTGTCCCCTTTTCAGTTTAAAAGAAATCCTCCATCATATGAACCAAAATGTAATAATGTGTAACTGGATCTTGTATCTTTGTTTTGAGAAGTGTGAAAAATGTGTTGCTTAAGTGAGAAGAGGAAGAGGAAGTGCTTCAGCAAGGTTTCTTCTTCAGACTCCAGACTTTGAAAGCCAGTACACAGTCACCCGTGTCCTCGGTGTCATGGAGACAATTCAGCAGAGATGCATTCGCTGTTTGGCCTCTAGTACCGGTAAGCAAAATTAGTTCTTGTGGTTTTACAGGTTAAACAGGGGCATTTGAATGGATCTTCATGGGCATTACTGAGCTCAAGGAATAATCTTCTCTCTTTTACAGTCTCTTTCTTTTTATTGCTGTCTTCATCAACTGCAGGTTGGTCCGATTTGATTTCTCTTGCATTAAGTTCCTGTTCTTTTTGATCTTCTGAAACACTGATTGTTTCCATGTGCTCTATAGAGTATTCGATCAGATTAGCATTGCTGAGCAGGTGCTCTGGAAGAGTTGAGGTCTATCATAACAGCATGTGGAAGACCCTCTGTGATGAGCACTGGGGCATGCCTAATGCCAGAGTGGTGTGCAGACAGGTGGGTTGCGGTTCCCCGATCAACATCTCCTACTGGAATAACACTGGCCACAAGATGGGTCAGATCTGGCTCGGGGTGAACTGTTCGGGACAGGAGGGGTCCCTACAGGACTGCCAGCCGACAAGACCTGGTTTAGATAACTGCAGTCGCACTCATGAGGCTGCAGTTACATGTTCAGGTGAGTGAGGCGACACACATGCAAACATTCAAACCAGTGGAATATCTTTAATATAAATCCAGACCTGTGTAATTAAAAACAGAGGGTTGCCAAAACAAAACAAAACAACTCAATTTAAATGTCAGTTTATTCTCAGAATTACTAAACAAAGTTTTAGATTTCACTCTCACTTCCTGGATCCCTGTTTGGGGTGACAGGGAGGGTGCTGGAGGTTGCCCAGCTACATATGGGCAGGGGCAGGGTGCACCCCTGTGTTGGAAGCTCATCCTGGGACATATTTATGTATGTAGCTCCAGGTTACATGGGCATCACATTGGGGGGTGTCCTGGCACTGCCCCCTCCCAAGTTTTGCCCACACTGGGATTTGAACTATGACCCTCTGCTTCTTGGCCTGGTCTTCTGCCACTGTCTCAGGCTTTGGAATTGTATATGTAATATTTTTACCCTATAAAATGAAAAGGTTTTTCTTTGGAAGTTTATTGTTTTCAGGAGGACCAGTTAGGTCTGGTTGGAGAATCGATCGCAGCTTAAACAACAAAACCGTTTGGGAGATAATGGAGACCAAGACAGAGATGGGTGATTGACCCATTTCTGTTCCTGCATGTGTAGAGGCTCCAGTCATTATAGTTGAGGGTCACAGGACGTCCTCCACACGTTGGTTCCAAGAGCCAACACAAACCTGGGAAACAAAGCCTTCAGATATGCTGCTCCTTGGTCATGGAACCAGTTCCAGAAGGATCTGAGGCTACCTGAACCGATCAATTAGGGGAATTTCAGTACTGTAACAATTTAAATTATTTTGTTCTATCGTGTGTTCTGGCATTTTATTGTTGTTGCATGTTTAGATGTAACTTTGTTTTGCTGCCCTTATGGCCAGGTCGCTCTTGAAAAAGAGATTTTAGTCTCAATGAGTCTTTTACCTGGTTGACTAAAGGATTGAATGAAAACAAAAACTCTCAAATGAGGGAAGAAGTATGATGCTGTGGTCAAAAATGCATGCCTGCTTTCTAGACATATGAGGCTGTGAACTGATGAATTGTGTTTTGTTTCAGATCCAATGCTGCTCATCCTCACAGGTGCTGGGATCGTGCTGCTAATCCTGCTGGTCTTGCTGGTTACCTGTGTGGCTGTCTGGAGGAAGAGAAAAGTCACGCACAGCAGAGTCATCACTCAAAACCAAAGTCCGTGCTCCCCGGTTCCGGTCTTTTGAAACGCATGTTCACTCGTGCATTTTCACCTTCTCTCTTGATGTTTTCCTTTATTTTCAGTAATTGTTGAAAGCTACGACAGCACACATGATTACGAGAAGGTGGACGGTGAAAAAGCAGAACATGCGGACCTCGGCGATCGCCTTCATGAGGATTCTTTCCAAGGGGAGCCTTCTGGAGGGAGCACCGCCGAAGACGAGGAGGAGGAGGAAGCAGATTATGTAAATGTAACAACGGAATGCAACGTGCAGTTTGTGGAAATTTATGGAGAAGGTGTTTCTAGCTCTAATGTTCCGGTCCTAAATGCCACATCTGAAGATGGAGAGTTTATAGACATTTACGGAGAAGAGGATTGTATTTATCAAAATATGGAACTGGGGTGATCTAAGGAGACAAACACTCTACAAAGGAAACGGAATATGTTACATATGAAATGTGATGGAGATTTACTGTATATCAGATATTTGAACAACCTTGTGTATGTCTTGCACATCATGTTGAAATCTATGATTTGTTAAGAATTTAATAACTTTTTTAAAGAATAACTGGATCGTCAGCAAAGTCTCTGCCTTGACTTCATATATGCAGTCTGTAATAAATGCACTCACATATATGTCTGAAAGAGTAGCACAGAATATTGTCAGGGACAGCATCAAGTAGCTGTCCTGTACAGGTTTTTGTCCTTGTCCTTGTTACGAGTGTCATCATAGTCTTTGTATCGTTGGAGTGTGTGCTTCTCTTTTTGTGTTTTTCCTATCTTCTTATGTAAATCGGTGTGTGCTGCGCTTGATTGGTAATCTGAAGTTCAGGCTCCTGCTGATTGGTGGATTGTCCAGAAGGACCAAATTTAAAGCAGAAGATGGCTGCCGTCTGTGAGCTCCTCATCTTCCTCAATGGGCCTCTGATGCTTTTGTCTAACTGTGAAGTGTAACACACATCCTGTTTTATTTTTAAGTCTTGCGCCAGCCTTGTCGTCCCGCCTGTGTGTTTGGGTTGCCCACCTTAATGTTCTGGGAGTGTTCACCTGGAGCATCAAGGCTCAGGCAGCAGAAGCCACCAGATACCAAGCAAGATTATCCGGAAACCCACCTGACCGGTTATTTGTCTCCATAGGAGGATCACATGCACATGTTTGAATGTGGGTGTGGGTGTGTGTCTGCCCCTCCCCAAGTGATTGCTGGCGTAGAACCCATCTCTCTGTGACCCTGATTAGTGCAATACACATTTCTGTCTCTAAGTAACTATTTAGAGACAAACATACCAAATTATTATCTTACAATAACTGTGTACTATAAAAGACATTTCCAGTTTGCAGAAATCAAATGGGGAAACATTGGCAACCATGAAGAATGTAAAGAATCTATTTAGCTTCTTAGCACTCTGTCTTATTTTCTTCTTACAAGCTTCTCCAGCTCAGAGCAGCACACAGACAGCTGGGCAGTGGTTGATCATTT